>NW_019028943.1:1200000-1531202 GCF_002102565.1 Kockovaella imperatae
CGTCCAATCTGCCGGATCTCAGGTGTGCTGAGGATTTGGCGTGCACATTTGCCAAGAGGTCGCGATGGATAGTAGAGGACCTGCGGCACCTCTGCTGACCCTTCACTCCACCTCCACTAGTGTCCGCAGCCGCCGTCCAGCTTAGATACTGATCATCCATCATCAGGCGCCAACTCGCTCGAAGTGGCCCCATCCGGCAGAGTCACAGACTTTGTCAAAGCTCAAGGCGGTCACACCGTCATCACAAAGGTGAGCACTTTTATTCGCATGCCCCCTCACTCACCCTACGCTCTACCATTAGGTCCTGATCGCCAATAACGGTATCGGTGCCGTCAAGGAGATCAGGTCGATCCGAAAATGGTCATACGAAACATTCGGATCTGATCGTCAGATTGAATTCACAGTCATGGCTACGCCAGATGACTTGAGAATCAATGCGGAATACATCCGAATGGCTGATCGCTATGTTGAAGTACCAGGAGGAACCAACAACAACAACTATGCCAACGTCGACCTCATTGTCGACGTTGCGGAACGAGCCGGCGTTCATGCCGTCTGGGCCGGATGGTGAGTTCTCCTGTTGTGTGCAAATTCTGAGTTCATCCCAGGGGACACGCCTCTGAGAATCCTCGACTCCCCGAGACTCTTGCCAAGTCCAAGATTGTCTTCATTGGTCCTCCCGGATCCGCCATGAGATCCTTGGGAGACAAGATCTCTTCCACTATCGTCGCTCAACACGCCAATGTCCCTTGTATGGCTTGGTCCGGTACTGGCATTTCGGAGACCACTCTCTCGGACCAAGGTTTCGTCACTGTCCCCGACAAGGCTTACGACGATGCCTGCATCCACAACTGGGAGGAAGGTCTTGCTCGAGCCGATAAGATCGGGTACCCCGTCATGATCAAGGCAAGTGAAGGTGGAGGAGGAAAGGGTATCCGAAAAGTCGATGATCCAGAAAAATTCAGAGGTGCCTTCCAAGCTGTCGCTAGTGAAGTGCCGGGTGAGCAAGGATTTCCTGTCATTCTCAGCGCTTCGTTGACGTGATCCAGGATCACCCATCTTTGTCATGAAGGTTGCTGGCTCTGCCCGGCATCTCGAAGTCCAGCTCATTGCCGATCAATACGGTAATGCCATCTCCCTCTTCGGTCGAGACTGTTCCGTTCAACGACGACATCAAAAGATTATTGAGGAAGCCCCGGTCACCATTGCTCGACCTGAAACATTTGAAGAGATGGAAAAGGCTGCCGTACGATTGGGAAAACTCGTCGGATACGTCTCGGCAGGAACTGTCGAATACCTTTACTCCCACTCTGACGACTCCTTCTACTTCCTCGAGCTCAACCCTCGTCTGCAAGTCGAGCATCCCACCACTGAGATGGTCAGTGGATGCAATATCCCCGCCATCCAACTCCAAATCGCTATGGGTGTGCCCCTACACCGCATTCGGGACATTCGAATTCTCTACGGAATGGATCCTCACTCCAACACGGAGATCGACTTTGACGGTACCAACCCTGAATCCGTCAACAAGCAGCGTAAACCTCAACCCAAAGGTCACGTTGTCGCCTGCCGTATCACGGGTGAAAACCCTGATGCTGGTTTCAAGCCTTCCTCAGGTGCCCTGACAGAGCTGAACTTCAGATCGAATTCAAACGTCTGGGGTTACTTCTCCGTCTCATCAGCCGGAGGTTTGCACGAATATGCCGATTCCCAATTCGGTCACATCTTTGCCTACGGTATGGAGAGATCTGAAGCCCGAAAGTCAATGGTCGTTGCACTGAAGGAACTGAGCATTCGAGGTGAATTCCGAACGACTGTCGAATACCTCATCAAGTTGCTCGAAAAGCCCGAGTTCGAAAACAACACCTTGACCACTCAATGGCTCGACTCGTTGATTGCCGAGGGAATGACGTCCGAGCGACCGGATGCTACTGTCGCCGTCATTTGCGGTGCCGTCGTCAAGGCTCACATTGCCTACGAAGCTTCATTGGCCAAGTACAAGTCTGTTTTGGACAAGGGTCAAGTTCCCCCAAAGGATACTCTTCAAACCTTCTTCAAGAGCGAGTTCATCTACGAAGGTGTCCGGTACTCTTTCGCCATGGCCAAGTCGTCCCTGAACTCGTTCACCCTGTACCTCAACGGAGGACGTATTTTCGTCGGAAGCCGTACTTTGAGCGACGGTGGATTGCTTGTCTCCCTCGAAGGTGCCTCCCACACTGTCTACTGGCGAGAAGAAGTCGGAGCCATGGTCCTCTCCATCGACTCCAAGACCTGTATGATTGAAGATGAGCAGGATCCCACTCAGCTGAGATCTCCGAGTCCTGGAAAGCTCGTCCGATACCTAATCGACTCCGGTGATCACATTGATGCCGGAGATGCCTTTGCCGAAATCGAAGTAATGAAGATGATCATGGCGGTCAATGCCAACGAATCTGGTATCGCTCAATTCATGAAGCAACCGGGTCAAACTCTGGCTCAGGGAGAGCTTCTCGGAATCTTGACTCTTGATGACCCCTCCAAGGTCAAGTTCGCCAAGCCTTTCGAGGGCATGCTCCCAACCTTTGAGCTCAAGAACGGTCGATACGGTACAAAGCCTCACCAACTTCTCCGAGAACACCTCGAGGTCTTGTACGACAATCTGTCTGGATACGACAATAGCGCTGCTGTCATTCCCTCGCTGCGAATCGTTGAAGGCGCTCTTCGAAACCCCGACTTGCCCTACGCTCATGCGCAAGACGTCCTCTCCGCCATCAGCAGTCGAATTCCTGCCAAGCTAGACGAGGAGGTCCGAAGCATCATCGACAGCGGCCGAGCTAAGAAGCTCGAATTCCCATCGACCAAGCTCAAGCGATCCATCGACTACTTCATCGAAGAGAGTGTGCAGGCCAAGGAGCGAGCCCAAGTCCGCGCTGCCATTACCCCCCTTCAATCTCTCATCGATGCCTTTGCCCACGGACTCAAAGTTCACGAGTGGCAGACTTGGGCCGACCTGCTCAACTTCTTCACCGATGTGGAGGAGCCGTTCGCCGACTCAGTCCGCACTCAGGAGAATGTTGTGCTCAAATTGCGAGAAGATAACAAGGATCTTGACTCTGTCGTCAAACTTGTTCTATCACACTCCAAGATTGCACTCAAGACCAAGCTGATTCTCGCTCTTCTGGACATCATCCGTGCTGCATCCCCTGAAGCCTCCATGACTCCTGAATCGCGGATCAATAATGCTCTCAGCCGAATGGCTGCTCTCGACAGTCGACCCACTTCCAAGGTCGCTCTCAAGGCAAAGGAAGTTATGATTGTTGGTAGCTTGCCAAGCTACGAAGAGCGTCTAGGCCAACTGGAGCAGCTCCTCAAGTCCTCCGTCACTACCAGCTACTATGGTGAAAGCGGTCAAGGCCACCGATTGCCCTCCAGCGATCTCCTGAAGGAAGTCACCGATTCTCGCTACACCGTCTTCGATGTTCTCACCACTTTCTTCGACCACAAGGACCCTTGGGTCTGCCTTGCCGCACTCGAAGTTTACGTGCGACGTGCCTACCGTGTGTACAACGTTATGCACCTCGACTACGAGCCCGGTCAGGAGGAGGGCGACCCTCACATCATCACTTGGCGATTCAAGCTCGGCAGCACCTCGGCTGAACCCGTCACCCCCAGAATCGATTCAGTCAAGGACATGACACGAATCGCCAGTATGAGTGACCTGAACTATGTCGTGCACTCCAAGGCTGAACCCGTCCGATTCGGTCTCATGACTTCGTACAATCACCTCGCAGATCTCGAGGCTGGTTTCCCCAAGCTGCTCGCCATGTACCCTGCTTTCAACCACAACGAATTCACCGACCGACATGGCAAAGAAGCTCGTCACCCACACGTCTTGAACGTCGCCCTTCGTCTACACGATGGAGAGGAACACACTGATGCTGAGCTGAGTCAGCGCTTCCACGATCTTTCCAACAAATACGGAAGCAAGATCAATGGCAAGGGTATCCGACGAGTCACCTTTGTCATGTGCCGGAAGGACCAGTATCCTTCGTACGTCACTCTCCGAGAGGGTGAGACTGGGACTTGGAAAGAAGAGGAGGCAATTCGAAACATTGAGCCTGCCTTGGCTTACCAGCTCGAATTGGGACGTTTGTCCAACTTCAAGATCACGCCTCAACCTTCTTCCAACCGGCAGATTCACGTCTACCATGCCGTTGGCAGAGAAAACACTTCGGACGTGCGATTCTTCGTCCGAGCCCTGCTTCGACCTGGTCGATTCACCGGAAGCATGAAGCAGACTGAATACTTGATCTCGGAGACAGACCGGTTGGTCGGTGACATTCTCGACACACTCGAGGTCGTCTCATCTCAACACCGTCAAGCGGATTGCAACCACATCAGCGTCAACTGCGTCTACTCGCTGAATGTCAGCTTTGACGATGTCCAAGAGGCTCTTGCTGGATTCATCGAGCGTCACGGAAAGCGACTATGGAGATTGCGAGTTACTCAGGCTGAGATCCGAGTCGTTATCGAGGATGAAGAGGGCAACGCTCTGCCCATCCGAGCCTTCATCGAAAACGTCTCTGGATTCGTTGTCAAATACGAAGCCTACCAAGAGGTGACCAATGAGAAGGGCGTCGCAATCCTCAAATCTATCGGAGACCAAGGTCAATTCCACTTGCAACCCGTCAACTTCCCATACACCACCAAAGAGTCTCTCCAGCCAAAGCGATACCAAGCTCATATTACTGGCACGACTTATGTTTACGATTTCCCAGACCTCTTCCGTCAAGCTGTCGAGAAGGCGTGGCGATCGCTCACTGCCTACTTGCCGCATATAAAGATGCCATCTGATCTCCTCACTGCCTCCGAGTTGGTCCTGGATGAGCGGAATGAGTTGACCGAAGTCAACCGACCTCCTGGTCTCAACACTTGTGGTATGGTCGCGTGGGTCTTCACCATGAAGACTCCCGAGTACAGCAAAGGTCGACGAGTCGTGGTCATCTCCAACGATATCACTTATAATATCGGATCGTTTGGACCTCTGGAAGACGAGTACTTCTACAAAGCTACTCAGTATGCCCGTCAGCATGGTCTGCCCAGAATTTATCTGTCTGCCAACTCAGGAGCTCGAATTGGTCTCGCTGAGGAAGTCATGTCGCTCTTTGATGTCGGTTGGAGAGACCCTTCCAAGCCTGAAAAAGGATTCGATTACCTCTACCTCACGCCTGACAACTTTGACAAGTTGAACCAGCTCGGAGCCGGCAGCGTCATCACGACGGAAATCGAAGTCGAAGGACAACGCAGACACAAGCTCACTGACATCATCGGTGTCAAAGATGGACTTGGGGTCGAGTGTCTTCGAGGATCCGCACTTATTGCGGGTGAAACGTCTCGTGCCTACGATGATATTTTCACCATCTCAATGGTCACTGCTCGATCAGTCGGTATCGGAGCGTATCTTGTCCGTTTGGGACAACGTGTTGTCCAAGTTGAGGGACAACCGATTATCCTCACCGGAGCTCAGGCCATCAACAAGGTCCTTGGAAAAGAGGTCTACACGAGCAACATCCAATTGGGAGGACCTCAGGTGAGCTACCTTTGATATATTGCGAAACCCAACTTACGCACTACAGATCATGTACAAGAACGGTATTTCTCACCTCGTCGCGGCAAGCGACTTAGACGGTGCCCTGCAGATTGTCAACTACCTTATGTTCATCCCGGGTGAGTCGGGTCTCTCAATCAGAGAGTCTCGTCTGACTTGTCTCAGATCGCCGCGGACGAGCAATCCCTATTCTTCCCACAGGAGACTCTTGGGACAGAGACGTCGACTTCAAACCTCCTAAGGGACCTTATGACCCTCGTCAATTCTTGGCTGGTTGCAATGTCGATGTCGATGGTCACCAGACCTGGAAATCTGGTTTCCTTGATCACGGCAGTTTCTTCGAGACCATGGGTGAGTAGCGACACCACTTGCATTAAGCTAATTTTCCAGGCGGATGGGCTCAGACTATTGTCACAGGTCGAGGTCGTCTGCACGGTATCCCTGTGGCTGTCATTGCTGCTGAGACTCGAAGTATCGAACGTGTGGACCCAGCGGACCCAGCAAACGAAAGTTCGACTGAGAGCAAAGTCTCGTTGGCCGGTACCGTTTGGTTCCCTGACAGCTCGCGAAAGACTGCCACTGCGATTGAGGATGCCAACCGTGAAGGATTGCCCTTGGTCATCTTTGCAAACTTCCGTGGATTTTCTGGTGGAATGTCCGACATGGCTCAAGCTATCCTCAAGGAAGGATCAAAAATTGTTGATGGTCTCAGCAGCTACAGGCATCCTGTCATCGTGTACATTGTGCCAAATGGAGAGTTGCGAGGAGGTGCTTGGGTCGTCTTGGACCCGAGTATCAACCCGGAATACATGAGCATGTTCGTGGACAACGAGTCTAGAGGAGGTGTCTTGGAGCCAGAGGGTATCGTTGAGGGTGAGTCGACGACGATACCATATCCAGCTGTGTCGCTCATCATTTTACAGTCAAATACAGGAAACCCAAGGTTCAAGCCACCATGGCCCGATTGGACCCAGAGTATGCTCAGCTGAAGGCTGCCGCTGAGGGATCAAATGCGACACCGGAGGAGAAGGCGGCGGCGGATGCCAAGTTGGCCGCTAGGGAGAAGCACCTGTGGCCCGCTTATCAGTCGATCGCTCTCGAGTTCGCCGATCTGCGTGAGTAAAGCAAGGCTGCGAAGGGTCACCGCTCACCTTCATGTCTAGACGACCGAAGCGGACGCATGAAGGCCAAGGCAAACTGTGTTCCTTGTGATTGGGAGAACTCGCGACGATCAGTGTACTGGTCTCTGAGGCGCAAGTTGTCGGAAGTGGTGAGTATTGCCCTGACTCGTGTTGTTATCACAGCTAATGTGTCTTTAGCGCATCATGAAACGTCTCGCCGTTGCGAACCCGAATCTCACATACCCCGAGCGCAAAACTCTCTTGGCAGAATTCATTCCTTCGGACCTCTCAGCCGACAACGAAGTGGCGGCGTACATTGAGAAATCGGGCGACGCCATCGAATCATATGTTCAAAGCGTCAAGGACGAGTACTGTTCGGACACCATCTTGTCATGGGCGTGAGTATCTGGATATCTTGTCTTGGGGACTGGAGCTGATTCTTGTCTGTCCAGCTCAACGAATCAAGCTGGAGTCTTCGAAGGATTCACCAGGATCCTCAACACACTTTCGGCTCAAGAAAAGGCTTCTATCTTGGAGCAATTGTCCTCTAACCAGGCCCAATAAGTGCTCCGTTCTTTTCCATATCCGTCCTCGCTATTACTTTGCTATTTCTAAGCATAGACACAGCCAGCTCCCCTGTATATTTTCCCACTTCTTCTCTCATAAACATATAGCTCTTGGCCAATTTACGATTGGCTGAAACACATGCATAGGATTCTCGAGACATTGCTCCAAGCTGGCTATCAGCAGAAGACAGGCGGAAGGAGGCTCCTTGCGTTGTGGCTCCTACAAGAGAGGGGGGGGGGGATCAGTAGTAATCAACTAGTCATGACAGAATAATGGTCCGACGACACAGGCGAGCATCTCAAGATACGCGCGCAGGACAGATAGTTATTCCACAATGTGGGGAGGGGGTGATGCGGTACGACAGGAGCATCGCACCCGCAGCCAAATGAGCTGTACAATACAGCAGAACGAAGCGGATGTCTCATTAGTAATGATACACTGAACATGGACCATGGAATCTCTACTTCTTCCCCTTCTTCTTCTTCTTTCCTCCTCCTCCTCCACCAGCTCCGCCTCCTGTGCTACCAGCTGTGCCCTTCTTACTCGGCGTGGCGGCAGCCCCTCCACTCGCTTTGTCCGTTGATGCTGGTTCTGGTGGTTGGCTCCCTGCACCAGTCATCGGATCGTCACCTTCCAATCCTGGACTCGTAGCTCTCTCTGCTCCACCCGCTGTGCCTGATAGAGTAGACTGCTGTATCCTCGGACGAGAGTTGGTCATTTGTGATAGAAGTCGGAGGTTGAGGGATTCGAATCGGTTCAGAATGATCGAGGAGAATGTCTTGTATTTTATACACTGCGAAGGCTTTAATGCCAAATTGCGCTGGTGAAGGCAGGACAGCTCACGGTCGTATCATCTGTTAGCTTTAGAGCTAGCTGCCCAGTCTTTGGTAGGAATTTGACCAGATAGCGGACCTGTAGAGACGATTTTGTCAATATGAGCTCGGTTTAAAGAGAGCGTATCCTGGTCTACCTTGGTTGGTCCTTTGGCATAGAGGTCTGTGGCCGCCTGTCAAAGAGAGTGAGTCAGCCTCAGGACTAAGCAAGGAGCATGCAAGCTCACCGTCTCGAAATCTGTCCAGCTTTTTATGTACACCATAGTGTCTGTCGTCGATGTATCAGTCCTCAATCTACAGCCAGCATCTCGGATCTCTCAACAACATTCGAGGACTTATCTGATAAAGATTCTGCCGGGTATGCCACGTCACGCAATTCCTTCGATCACTCATCGGTCGCGTCTAAGGCGCGAAAGGTGGTGAGTATATGGTCCTTGATAGCGGTGAAGCTCGATACGACTTTACCAGTGCAGCGGGAGGACTGCATAGCTTTCATAAGACCCCTTGACGAATATTTGACGACAAACCAGCAGCTCTGGAAAGCTATACGACCCTCTCACGACCACTCAATCACTCGCCTCGCTCCGACCCTCCAATCCGCTCCGACTCAATGTCCTCCTTCCTCAACTCCATAGGGTAAGCTCGCACTCATGTGGATGCCATAATCTCTTTATTGACCCGGTGTCATCCATCAGAAGGCTCAGAGCTCCCAAGCGATCACCTAATCAAACACCTACAGCCGGAAATGGATTCTTTGACCCTCCATCACCCGGTGCCGAGCTGACTGGTTCACCTCCATCTCCATCTTCCGCTCCTAAACCATTGTATCTCTGCCAGCCATTCGTCAAAGCTGCATTAGTGAAAGGATCCTTCAAGACCATTGTCGCGCCTCCGAAATACGTCGACGTTAACGAATGGGTAGCTGTGAACCGTGCGTCAATTCTCCTCGCTCACGCTAGCTTTGGCTGATCGTCAACTAGTATTCGACTTCTATCACAATCTCAACCACTTTTATGGCGTCTTGACAGAGTTCTGCACCCTCAATAACTGTCCGACCATGTCGGCTGGACCGACGTGAGCTGGGTCGGCGTCGGTCTGACAATTGCATCAGCTGACGCAAGGCAGACTCAACTTCTTATGGCCTGACCAAAATCAACGTCTGGTCTCCTTACCAGCACCGACGTACATTGACTTCGTCATGTCCTGGCTTCAAAAGCTGCTAGATGACGAGACAGTCTTTCCTACAAAGTCGGGTACGTCGGGTACCGTTCGCACAACAACACCGATCGATCTCTGATGTCTCTTCCTAAAGGCCGAGAATTCCCATCTTCCTTTGCATATACTGCAAAACACATCTACAAACACCTCTTCAGGATATTTGCCCATCTCTACCACGCTCACTTCGAGCAAATCATTCATCTTTCCATTGAAGCACACTTCAATTCGTTGTTTGCTCATTTCCTCGCGTTCGGCAAAGAGTTTGATCTGTTGGTCATGCAGGATTTGATGACACAGCAAGGAATGGGACAGGGCGTAGCTGAATTGGGGGAGAAGTGGAGAGACATGGGTATCTTGGAGACTTGATGGGCGGATGTGGAACAGTTCCCGCTCCTAGGGTTCTGGAGGTGGACTTTAGTTATCCTATTGTAGTATCAGTCATCTGCGTGTGTGTGTGTGTGATTTCCAACCGATGCATCGTAAGAGTAGTTCGTCTACAGGCAACACAAATGCGTGTCTAGTCGTATTCTAAGTCGTTGCCATGCCATTCAAGATTCGTTCCCTCGGCGCGAATTCCATACACAGCGTCGTTGGATCCGGGCATTCGTTAATTGCTTGGTAATTAATGATTACAGGGGTTGGGCGACTTGGACATTTATCCAAGGTTACTCAATCAGGCCAGGAACGCATCGATAAGTGCCGAAACACATTTGGCCAAAGATGCGACCCTGGTATGGCCATTAGTACTCAAGGATGACACTGCTTTTGCTCTTCGTCACACTTACTGGTCCAATTTCATAGCCGGAAACGTCAATTCGGCAATGCCTCTCATGCCTAGATCCTCCAAAACTTGATCCCGAGGGGATTGACCGACACTAGGTGCACTGCTTATACTCTGCGCATAGCTCTTTGCCTGAAGTTGTAAGGATGATGTCGATTCAGAAGCATTGAGGGTAGGCGGAAATGTGTAATTCGGGTCCGCCATTGCTCTTTCCAGGATGAGGGTGATGGCATTTATGATTGGTACAGATGATGTCGTGGCGAGAGCAGCTGTCATTCGAGGAATGAGACTATCGTAGCTGATCACGACGGGTGAGTCCCCAAACCTCCAGCCCGGAAGCCGCTCACATCATCGCCATCACTTCTGGCGTTTCCATAGCTGCCTCGACCAGTATCCGGTAGAGGACCAACTTTTCCGTCTCAGAGCTTGAGAAATTCAATATCGAGACGGTCAGAGACGCAAGGAGCAGGGCTGTCGAGTTGTTCCTACGCCGGTCGTGAGCTATGTCACTCGCATACGAGCTCTGTGACTCACGGTAAGCTCAGAAGGTCCAGCACAGCGATATCGCCAGGCTCCGATGAAGCAGGCTGATCGACTTTTGCGGCCTGCCACAGAGCCTTGATGTCTCCAGACGAGCAGGATAAGACCGGATACAGAGCCATGAAGAAAGGCACACCATTCTCGTTGATCAATCCTTTGGCTTCTTGGATTTGAAACGCTGATGCAAGCCGCAGGAGCGACATCATTGCTTCGACCGTGAGCTTCCTGGTCGAAGGATGCCTGATCCCCTTGAAAATGACAGCGACGAGCGAGAATGAGACGTCGGTGGTAAATGAGATTCCTGAGAACTGGTCCAATCTTCTGGCCGCCTCTTCGCCACCGTATCGTCCTTGCATCAAAAGCTCTGTGATTGGGCATGCTGAGGCTGCTTCAGACATCGTTGAAAGAGCACTGAGTAGCAGCTCCAAGGCAGGGTCAAAGAGTGGTACGTGCCCCAGTTGCAACACCCCAATGGCAATCCAAAACAGGCTGAGAGGATAACGACTGCCTGACGACAAACCAGGAATAATTCGCGCCAGACAACGAAGCATGCTGGTGACGAGCTTGTCGTCGTTCTCTGTCAAGTGCGAGAGAGTCGATCCAAGTGCTACTAGAATCTGGTACACCAGATCATCATCCACATCGTCAGAAGCCAAGCATCCCAAGACCGTGATCGCTTGTGGCTGCGTGGCAGGATTGTGTTGGAAGCAAGTAGAAGCTACCAAGCTCATCCAGCGAGCCCTCCACACGTTAGCAGTATCTGTATCATTATCAGAAGGAGACTCATGGCGGCGACCCACCAATGGAGGGAGCTGCAGCGACTAGAATATCGGTGAAGAAGTTCGCGATCGTCTCGACCGAATCAAGAGATGCCGCCGTTACATCCTTCTCCAATATGCCTTCTAGAGCCAGCGAACTTGGACTGGACTCTAGCCCAAACGCTTTCATCGTCTCAGGTCGAGACAAGTGGGCGAGTAATCCCTGCAGGGCCCCTGGGTCCATGTCTCCGGTCGGCGCAGACGCGACCAGTGACATTAGCGTATTCGTTGTAATGCTGAAGATCGTCTGCCGCATGACCAACGGTCCAGATCCTAGCAGCATAGTGACAACATGTAAGACTTCGGGCAGGAAGAGCTGCGTTGAGATGTAAAACTTGCTATCGAATGACAGCATTTGGAGGACCCGAGCTAAGGAGGATATCTCTGGCCATGACACGTGATCGATCAAGTTCACAGTAGGTTTGAGGTATGTCCGCGCAATCGCCTGACGTGAATGATTAGTATTTGACTTGACTCAGGTAGTCGTCACTCACTTTCCGCAGTCTCGCAATGACCTTGCCCCGCACGATCGTAGACTCGATAGAGACAAGGATGTCCGCCGCGCAATCGAGCTTCTCGGAACCCAAACCAGCGTCGACAGCCATATGCAGAAGCTCAGAAACGATGATGTCAATCAGAGCCTCGTGACTGTCCTTGAATGACAGCCATACATTGCTCTGTATAGCAAGATGCAGCCGCTGACATAAATCAGCGGCTGATCTCAAAGAAGTTTTGCTGGCTCACCCTTCGTTCAGAGACCGTGATTGCAGCTAATGACCGAATAATGTGTTCCACTTGTTTGATGGAGTCAACTCCGTCATCTCTGGACGGCCGAGCAAAGCGGTCGAGATTTGCAAGCCAAGGCTGCACGTAGTGCAGAGCTGCAATCTTCTGGGACGCTTCCGCTTTGGTGAATCCGATGGACCATTCTTTGAGTAGCTCCAAGGTCAGATGCGGTGCGGACAAAGCGAGGGACGAGCTTAGATCGAGTATCAAATTCAAACAATTTCCAGGAATGATAAGACCGGCTGCATTTCGTCAGCATTGTCAGTCCAGATCTCATTACTGAGCCGCATCGACGCACCTGTGGCTCTCAAATGCCGAGACGCCATTTCCCACTTGTAGAATGAGCTCAGCTCGCCGGCCAGCTCAAAGGCTCTGAGTCGAAGCAACTCGTCATTCGAGGCAAGATTCAGCAATGCCACATTAAGAAGAGTTCCAGGGGCATCGCTCGAGCGAAGCGTCCGAGTGCTGGATACAGTCTCACGAAGACGACTTCGAGCAGTCCGAATAATCTGAGCCATTTCGATGCGCTCTGGTGCTCGTCAGCGTAGCTCTGGTCGTCAAACACAGATCTCGCCTTACTCCTTGAGATGAAGGTAAAGGATTGCGTCTGCGAGTACTTTATGATGAGGTAGTCCGCGGGTAGGTTGCCACCCGTACCAATGTCGTCGATGTCCTTCAGGCGAATCACGTCGATGATGTACGACTTGACGCCTGGGGTGAGATCCTGCTTTCGCCACTATTTGTAGGCGTCAGCCACAGCCGACAAGAAGGGTTCAAACTCACCGAAGCCACTTGCATACAGTCATGCCCGAGCTTGACGACCACAGGCACTTGCTTCTCGTGATCCAACAAGCATAAGAGATTCGTAAAGACGTGTTCAGCCTCGTATGCGAGAATCATGGTAGTTTCCGGCAATGCCAGACTGGTGAAAGGGATGACTTCGGCCAGCTCAGCGGGACTGCTGACTGCCACCACATTCTTGCCAGCAGCAGGAACGACAAGCAAGAGTTCCGAAATCAGTCGCTTTATGCGATCACGAGCGTATGTGTTTGGATTGTAGAGAGCGAGGGTATGGATGCAAGGGAAGATGCCCGGTGGACACAACTGGATGGTCCGCTTCAGCCAGAGTATGGGAAGTTCGCTAGCTTGATTGTAATCTGTCAAGTCAATGACCAAGTCGAAAAAGTCTGTGATATTGTCCAAAACCTGAAAGACATGATATGCCAGTAAATCATAGTCCATGACGCTGACACGGGATAAGACAAAATAGAATATTCGCCGACCATTTTGACTCGCTGGCCCTTCGTAAAAGGCGTTTGACACCGTCTCTGTATTCCGACCGGCATGATGACTCATAAAGTCGTCGAAGCCCTGGGTCCGGGCAGTACTTGAGATCATAGTGGCGTGAGCCGGAGCGCCAGTCTCATCCAATATCTGCCGCAGGAGACTAAGCGTGGCTTTGCCCTCGAGTTCTGCGCGCGCTGACAACGGCTTGTCAGATGAAGGGCGAGCAAAGGACGTAGGCATGGCATCAAGGCTGGATTCCAGTTTTGTGTGGTGCTTGAAGACATACCGATGTCTGGAGGATTGTCAGCCCGGGCCAGTCCGAACAATCTCAAGCTCACAGAATCGCCTCGTCACCTTCTGGATCGATCGCTCGGCTGGCCTCCTCCTGTGATGCCTTTACAGCTAGTGAGATCTCATACGATCTCGGCCGCACAGCGATGTTTGACAAAAATTTGGTGACCTCGTGAATGTTTCTCTCCAGGAAAGGATTCAGAACTTTCATGTGTGGCTCCTTGTTCCCAAACATGACGTTACTCGCGAGGTTCTGGATAACCTTGGTGACGAGTAGCAGGGCCCTTCGTACCTCTTTAGCGTCAGGACTGACATCCAGGTCTATTTGATCCGGAGCAACGATGGCAGGGCAGAAGAAACGCAAGAAGATGAAGGATCCAACGACGGAATGGCGCGAATCCGGGAATTTTTCTTCGACCGCGGACCACAGGTAGTGACAGAGGACCCTGAAGATTGTCGGCGCCTTTGGTACGGAGTTACAAATGAGATGAAGCAGGGCTTGACAGACTGCTTGCAAATGATCAGCATTGCGCTCGATATCCTCATTTGGCGCGATTTTCGCCGGGTCCAGCTCGAACGATGTCTCATCAGGTTTCTCCAGGAGAGAATGTATCAGAGGTTGAATAGTTGCTCGGACATAGTTGTAGCCGTATGTCTTGGCAAAGATGGTAAGAATACGTGTTGTGATGGAGTTGGCCCGAAACAGGTCCGGTTCGTGATTGGTCAAGGCCACTTCACGCTCTGTAAGGACCTTGAGTAGCGCCAAAATCGTCCCCTTCGCTTCGAATACTCGAAACAGCAGCAGCGACATTTCGTCAATCTCACTTGGGGGACAGGTCTCGCAGATCGCAACCGCCAAAGCTAGATTCGTACTGTTTCCTGCCAAAGCTCCGAGATATGCCTTGGGTATGGAGGAAGGCCGTTTCGAATTTGTTCCGCCAAAGTTGCCAGATTTGAGAATGCTAGTCATAATGCGCATGAAGACAACCCGGAGAGAGATCTCATCGTGATAGCCCAGACTGAGACAATGCTTTAGCCCGACGTCCATGTTCGCGGCGAGTAAGTTGGAGATGGTCGAGATGACCAGGGAGTAGATGTCCTCAGATGAAGATCCTGCGATAGGTCTGGACGCCGTGGATGGTGGCGACATCGAGTCCGTGAGATCTGGAGCTTGGGAACGTTCGAGGATTCTCACTAGGTGGTGAAAATACTTGTGGAACAGTCGAGAATGGAGGGCACTCTGCGTCTTCTCAGCATCTTCGGCTGTTTTGATGGACAATCGATCGGTGATGGGAACCATTGCCTTGAGAGAGGCTCGTTCCAGATCACGTTGGATTTTCCCAATTTCTGAAATATCTCTTCGATGCGCATCGCGATCCTGGTTGTATCAGCTAGAACCATCGATTAGACGGAACGACTCACAACGCCTCCCTCGCCTGTCCAGTCCATAAAGATATCCAGTACAGTATTTCGTATGCTGGTGGCGTTCGACAGTAATGTGTTATCCGACTTGAGTACGATGGCCTCGACAAGTTGGCAGAAGCGTATTTTTATGCGCATTGAGTCGACATCCCTGCCCAGTCTGGGAAGATACTGTGACAGTAATGCCAGCAAGGATGACATGTCAAGTTGTGTTGGAGCTGCAGTCTCTTGGTGAAGACGATCAAGCGTCATTCTGACAATCACAAGGATCTGGTCGACGAAAGTGGTATACGACTCGGAGATCAATGACCCGTTGGCACTGAGACTCAAGGAGAGTACTCTGACAAGGCATCAGCCGAGATCGTTCGCACGAATACTTTGCAAGGCTCACTTGACCATTTGTGAGACCATGACCTTCGCCCAGTAGAGTGGTAGTTCAGTCCCAAGTCCCTCTTTCAAGATCTCTCTGACATGAACCGAGGGACTGGCGATTAAGTCCACGCAATCCCTGATAAATTGCTCGCACAGTTCTCTTGGATCGGGCGGGTCGTCATAAATCCTCGGTAAAACTCCTTTGCCTACAGTGTCGACCAGTGCTGGAGGAGGTGTCCCATCGTATACACACAGTCCACAGGTCGAAAGGAGAAACAAGATGACATTCTGCCAAAGTTTGGATTGTCCTTCATCAAGACCTTCGATGTCCAGTGCAAGACCCCGACAACGGCCGCCGTATGGTACCGTCGAGTCTGCATATGCCGCCACGATCTTGGACGTCAAGACTTTTGCCACTTGCGCCCAACCTGTCCAGATGGCAATACCACCTGTAGAGGGAACACAGTATGGGCGATAAATCTTCCTCAGCTGTCTCTGTTGTTGTTGACGACCTTTGGGGTGGGTCAGCCTCAGGATTACCAAGCAGGTCCAATTCTCACCAAGCGATGGGGGTAGACTGCTCAGATCTCTCAGCATCGTCATTCTCGCTTGAACACGTTTCTCGGGGTCACCCCAATTTGTTTGACCGGGTGATGAAGAAGGCAGCTTGACCTGGTAGGCGATTTGGGTAATCTTGATAATGGTCTTCATCACACTCGTAGTTGCTGCAATGTGCTCAAAATCCGGCGAGCAGAGCTGTCCAACGGTCGAAACGATAGCGACGAGGGACGCAGCGTCTCCAGCGACGGAGGACGAGAAGGCCTTGAGACACATCAGGCATGTAACTCGAAATGAGACGATCTAACCCACCTCTGGATGTGGCTCGGCTGCTTTGACGAATGCTTCCGATATGTGTCTTACCGCGTCGAAGGCGTCATTGATATCGATCAAGTCTACGCTCTGAATCGCGTATAGCAATTGACGATGCGCATCAAGACCCATCCTCCACCTATGGTAGTTGTTAATCTGGGGCCCGGCCTTCAAGGAGGCTCACAATGAATCTGCCCACTGGGTGACAAGTTGCGAATTGCAACCTAGCTCACTCTCCATGGATCCGATCGCCTCTAGAATGGAGCTGCAGGCTTTTGATGCCTCGAGTCGCAGGAGGGCTGGGCTTGGGCTTACCAAGAGAGCCGCAATGGCGCCCAGAGTCTGATTCTGAGTCTCTGGAGTGAGCGACTTCCGGTCCAGGATGTACCCAGGATCATTCGAGAACAGCCTCAAGATCTCAGCTATAATGTCGGTTTGACTAGACGGGAGCTCAGGGCTAGCGCGAGGCCTGCGAGATGTCGAGTCACCAAAAATGTGCTTGGAGAGAGTCTGATAATATCAGCTCCGTCCGAGTCCGGACCGGTGCTACATACCAACAGCAACTTCTGGATGGTCAGAGCCGTACTAGCCCTTAGAACATCGCATTGTGGAGTCCAGGGCAGCTGCCGACTGTCCGAAGCAGTCAACTGCATGGCTCTGAGAGCTATGAGCTGATTGAGCTCGTTTTTGTCTGCGAGCAGCCGTGGCAATACCGAAGAGGAAATAGCATTTGGGTCGATATTGAACAGAGCAGTGAGTCCGTCGATGAAAATTGAGGAGCTTCCAATCTCGTCCTTGTATTGAGAGTTCAGGATGGCGTTCTGGCGCCTGGCTCAGTGTGGGTCGCGACATGAATCAGGACTGACCTTGAGATCACCCTGAATGTCTGGAATCAGTGTCCGCACTCCGCAACTCTCCAACTTTGGGGATACCCGATGAGCTGCGCTGACAAAGTCGACATAACAAACAATGCAGGCTTCGATGCCCTTGCTCGTGTTGAGACCCTTCCTCAAACTTTCCATAAAGTTGCGCTTCTTCGTCAGCCCCGGAGCTGATTTTGACCCCAGATCTCCCATGGCAATCCGCTTGAGAATGTCCGGACAAAGCACCATTAGCATGGCCATCAGAGGGTAGAAGACCTTGGTACGCCGCGCAGCGGATGAAGAGGAGATATCCGACATTGATTGAAGTATGTCGAACAAAACGTCGGCTCCGCCCTCAATCTTACGCTCAGACTGGATTAATGCCTCAAACTCGGCAGGATGCGGTTCAATAAAGTTCCATATAGCTTTACGCAAGACTGCGGCGACGGTGATCTGCGCCGGCCGCTTGATGTGCATGAAAGTGGTGGATATCTCCTGCAATATCTGACTTAGGCGGACACGGCTAATATTCGACCATTCAAGGAGCCGTATCTCGGTTTGGTCGGGATGCTCTTCGATTGTAGTCGTCAGATGCGCGATCCGAGATCGGATTCGAGTGAAGAGCACTGGCCAATTGGATGAAGATAGGTGGAAGACGATCCGAGCGATGACGGAAGTCATCTGAGCAGCACAAGTGAGCGGTGTGTCGCATAAGCCGGCCAATCTGGTCTCTTTTGGTCCGTTCGGCCGGGTATCCCCGGACGGTATCGAGTGATCCCTCAAAAAGTTGGTTCCAATGCCACCGGTTTCAGCCCCTGTCGACAGAGACCGATTCCATGAGACCACTGAGCTGATGCCAATATTCCTCGTCTCGCGACTCGGAGCAGGACTGGACGTTCCAGGATTAGAAGCCTGATCCGCGTTCAACCGTTGGCGTATGTAGACCAGAATGATTGATAAAAGGTACTTCGCGAGGCTCTCATCGAGAGGGGCAGGGTCGGTCCAGAGTCTTGGAAGATCGCTGACAGGCTGGGTTTGCCGCTGTGTTTGAAGATACCATTGATGGGATAGACAGCGAGAAAGAATGTCCAAGATATATATCTGAGATTGCAAGATTTCAAGAGCGACATCATGGGTGTTCAAGCCCGCATTGAGATACTGACGAAGCTCAGAATCAGTTGAGGAATCTTCACCGTGAACCTTTCCTCGCCTACCTTTGAAAGATTCTCCAGCGCCATCACCAAAGCATGCACGACGCCCCCAAGCTGAGTACTCGATATTTGGAGTAGAGCCTGCACAGTTGCTGTGACGGTCCGGTCAATCTCCATCACACCGAGCCTCGTGCCAGAGTTGCAAGGTAGCTGGAATAATGGATTCAGTCTTGTGTCGCTTGAACACGGTCGGATCGAAGTGACCCACCTTGTTCACTAATCTCCCAACCAACGTTGCGATGACCCTAAGCTCTCCCCCAACACCTCCCTCAGGTCTGCCCAGCACGCTGTTGACATCGCTGTTGCTGTACAATTCAAGTGACTGGTCCATCCTGTGCTTGCTAGACGATGCTGAGGACATTGTCGGAGCAGTCGAGCTAGATATAGATTTTGAAGCTGGTCTGACCGGCATGACGCACGGTTCTGCACTTGGAAGTCCACCCGCGCAATGTGGAGGGGGATCAGGTGCTTGAGCTGGGCATGAAGTTGAGGCCGTGGACAAGAAAGGCTACAGAGCCCACAGTCTAGTCTCTGGATCCTTAAGCTATCATGGACGATGCTGTGAATCCGTAGTTGACTGCTCCATTCCTCACTCCAAAATTGGAGGATTCACGTCTCGTTCATTCAACCTGAAACACACTATTTCCCCCGTGCCGCGTCACAAATCCTTATCACTGCACCCGATGACAATGCCACATCATCACTCCGAAGAACGGACAATTGATGGCGAGGAGGATCACCTTGTCGAGCTGCAACTTTACAATAACTGACATCGCGAGTGTGAAGCCAGCAGTATGGCTCCCTCCAGAGGCACCACAGAGAATTTGGAATATCCGACTAAGCAGATACAGCTGTACGTCTTCGCTGCTAGTTGTCCTCCCATCGCTGACGTCGCCTCAAGACTAGACGCCCATACTGGCCCAGTCAATGTGGTCAAATACAATAACGGAGCAAAGTACTGTCTATCAGGATCAAGAGACAGGAGTATAAGATTGTGGAACCCTTCCGCAGGGAAAGAGATCAAATGCTATCAGGGACACGCTCAAGAGGTCCTAGCTCTAGACATGTAGGTGTTCTATGCGGCCAAGTCATAGGCGATTGACGTAAATTCTAGAGCACACGACAATGCGAAATTCGCTTCTTGCGGAGGGGACAAGATGGTCTTCGTCTGGGACGTAGCCGCTGGGACAATTATCCGCCGACTGCAAGGTCATTTCGGTAAGATCAATGCTGTAGCGTTCAACCAGGATTCTCAAGTCCTGGCGAGCGGTGAGTGAGACACTAATCTTCCAACGATTATCACTGAATCTCAATGACAGGCGGCTTCGATGCAAAAGTCATGCTCTGGGACATGAGGTGATTGAAAATCGCTAATAAGGGAAGCCTTGGCTGACCTGAAACAGAGCCGTATCACGCGATCCTATTCAGACGCTCAAGGAAGCGACTTCATCCATTACATCCTTAACTATCCCAGCCAAGATCCCTGAGATCATCACTGGCTCTCTTGATGGCTGTATTCGATCTTACGATCTTCGCATGGGTAAAATGACCGACGATGTCGTGGGAGCACCAGTGTCCAGCGTCACTCCATCTCCTACGTCGCCAAAAGATACTTTACTTGTATCCTCCATGGATGGCAAGCTGAGGATCTTTGATCGTGCCAATGGTGCCGTCCTCCAGACATTCTCCGGACACAAAGTCGGCGATATGAGGAGCAAAGCTGCATGGGGATATGGTGAAGGGCTCGTCATGACAGGAGACGAGGAGGGAAGACTTTGGGCATATAGCGTCTTGGATGTGAGTGATAACAAGCTGCGTCGAGCAAAATGACAGCTAATCGTGCTCAGGCTAAACCGATCGAGTCCTCGCCCAAGCCAATTCATAAAAGAGGGATCACCTGGATAGAGAGTAAGCCGAATGGTAAGGAGATGATAACCGCGGGTAACGGTATGTCTCACGGACCGTCCTTACGAACACTGAATTGACGTATTACGTCTCAGACGGCATGATCAAAGTTTGGGCAAAGCCAGACACTGCCTAATTTGGCCGCAATATCTGAGGGGGCATCCAAGGCGACGATCATGAACTCGTCGCCGTCGATCTGCAAGCGGCTCGCAGCTAGCCTTCAAGCTCATTAGACGCATGTTTGGGTGTTCATTGCGAACGTACGGACAGGATTTGAGCCTGATGAGGCCACGTGCCCGCGGTGCGGGTACCGCGGAAGACCCGCCGCCGCATACAACGGCCATAGCCGATGAATTGAGATCCGATTCATCCGGCAATACTACCAGACGATGTATGAATCATCTTGCATCGCATTTCAGACATGGTCCCAGCTATAGATAGGACAGAGCAGGGTGCAGAGACTGTGACGGAGGTTGTGAGAAATGAACAGAGACCTATACGTGTCCTGGTCACTGGATTCGGAGTAAAGCATCATCTCCACTCAAACTGTGATCACCCGCTAACATACGGTGCACCCTAGCCATGGGCTTCCAATACTGTCAATCCCTCCAACAGCGTTGCGTCAAAGCTGCCTTCGCATCTACCCGGGACGTCAGGTCGTCCACCCATCGAAGTGATCGTCAAGTCTCCCATCCCGGTCTCGTATCACAAGATCCACGAGTCGATCCCCAAGTTGTTGGAAGATGTTCAAGCAGACTATGTCCTGCATATGGGATTACATGGTGGTCGACCGACATTTGATCTAGAGCTTAGCGCTCCACGGACAGGCTTCGTTCATCCTGATGTCGACACGAAATGCTGGACCCTAGAAGAAGGTGATAAAGTCGTCCCCGGTCAATCAGTCTTGCCTTATCAGCTGGACAAGAACGCCAAAGATGATGACGGTTCCAACGTTGGAGCAGAGCCCAGTGAAGATGGAGAACAAAGCTGGCCTGATCGACTGGAGACACAATTGAAGCGCGATAAGGTTGTGGAAATCTGGCAGGAGCGATGCAAAGAGGTGCCGAATTCCCAAGTGACGGGTAACGATGGGGTCGGTACTTTCTGCTGTGGATTCATATACTACACCTCCCTCGCATGGTACAAAAAGCAAAACGTCAAGGGGGAGGGTCAAAAAACAGGACCAGTTCTGTTCTTACATATGCCAAATCTACAAGAGGAACACGAAGTGGAGATGGGCAAACAAGTCGTGATCCGACTGATAGAGGCCATCGTCGAGGCGTCAACCTGAGTACCACCATTCAAGCCGATCGACCCTCGTCCATCTTTACACCTTTATATGTATGATGCAAATGCCTAGAGTACACAATGCTACAAGAACATGTCGGATACAATCTGATTGGTCAAATAATCTCCATGACAGTTTGAGGATGATCGCCAAAATTTGATGGATGCTCCAAGAATGAAAGGCGAAAACTTATAAGAGCTCAGCTCAATATCGTCTTGAAGGGGGAGGCGGCGGTGGCGCTCGGGAGTGAGCATAGGGGTTGTGACCTCCGCCTTGTCCACCATAGGATCCACCACCCCCGTTAGGAGGTCCACGACTAGGCGCAGCACCGCCATACCCTCCATAACCGTTCTGTGGTGGGTATCCTCCATTGCCTCCATATGTGCCATATGATCCACCATATGATGGGGCAGGAGCGCCGCCATATGGATGTGCAGGAGCAGGCGGAGGCGCGTAGGGATTGCGCGAGGGCGGGGGAGGGGCATAACCTAGTATCATTCAGCACGGTACGGACTCGTCAATGCGTTCCACTTACCGCCATAAGCCGATTGAGGGGGTGGTCCACGATAATCTCTATCTCTGCCGTGACTGGGGTACCCCTGTCCGGCAGCATACGGTGCGCTGGATCCATAACCGTAACCGCCATATCCTCCACCTCCGCCATATCCACCGCCGTACCCGGGTCCGCCAGTAGCGGGGGCAGGCGGGGCATGATATGGTGCGCCTGAACCTGAAGGATATCTCTGACCATCTCTGGGACCGCCAGCACCACCATAGCCGTCTCTTCGTGGACCGCCGTGATTCGCATGAGACATTCCGGGTCCACCATTGGAGTAACCGCCTCGTCCACCGCCTCGGTTGCCTCCTGGTCCACCTCGTCGGTCAGGTCCTGGTCCACCTCTTCTAGTCCAATCTCGGTCGCTCTCGGTGAGCACAGCTGCTTGAGGGCGATATCCTCTTAGGATGACCGAGCGATGCTTATGTTTCTGTCGAGGAAAGTAGTATCGGACGGCCAACGAGTTGTTGGTGGTCAAATCTGGGCACTCCGATATGGACGGCAATGGTGAGTCCAAGGCAGAGTTCGGAACGACGAGTGGATCAGCGAGCACCTGACCATTTGTCCCTTGAGACAGGCGAGAATCGATAGGCATTGGCTTTGATGGTCAGATACATTAGAGGAGGCCGTAACTCACCGACGATCCAGCTTTGAGAGTATAAAGCTTGCAAAAAGCATCGAAAAGCGCATGACCATCCGAGATGAACATGCGCGCCTCCCCCCATCTATTCCGACGTTGTTCGTCTGGTGTGAGTTGATCGACCTTTGAAGCCAGTGCCGCTAACAATCTCGTTTGATCGATGAAGGGAAGCAGGGCAACACCTTGCCAGGCCATCTTCTTGCCATTCATGTCGATATCGAAATCATCAGGGTAGAAATCGATAATGGGCGAATCTTCGTCCGTCATTAGGGGCTGGAGAGGCTCAGGTAGATGAATTCGACTGGGTTCGTCAGCAGCCAACCTCACTTTAGATTCAGATAAGACTCACCTGGCGGCGGGGAAGACACCCAAGAGCTGCGCGAAGGGAGTGAAGGGCGCTGCAGTCTCGAATGTGATATTGAGGGCTCCAACATTTTGGAAATCTTGAGCAAAAGGCGCGTAATGATAAGGATAGAACCAATCCCAGGCTGGAACACCTTGGTAATAGTATTCCAGAACCCAGCAGAGACCTTCCATGTATGCACGGGTGATCCTACAGGTACATCAGCATGAATGCTCATATGAAGTGAAAAACAGGGCTCGACTTACTCTGACACAAAGGCAGTGTCTGACAAGGACACGCCAAATTTTTTCTCATAATACCTCTCCCTGTATCCTGGCTCCCACAGCCTCACATCGTCCTCGTAACCTTCGACGGTGCCATCAGGATTTACCTTGAGCTTCTTCTTCGATACGACCTGGTTGGATTCCTCGTCTGGAGGGGCTTCAATGTCGCTGCCTTCTTCAGCGCCATCTGCTGCATCATCCTCAACCTCCTCCGCTTTACGCTTGCGGCCGGCCCCGGTACGCTCCACAGACTGCTCCTCGTCTCCTTCCGTCCGCTCATCTGTTGGCGGGACAACGTTTTGAGGCTCGTCTCCTGGTAGATCGATGATCGCCTCGCCTTCTTCTCCATTCGCCTCCACGGCGGGCGGCAAAATTGTCTGATCGACTCCGTCGTCCTCGGCCTGCTCTTCCAAAGCCTCTTCAGCATCCCCGAGCGTCATCTCTTCTTTCTCATCGTCTTCTGTCTTTTCCACTGTGACAGGCTGATCACCTGCTGCGCCGTCTGGGTTTGTCTCTTCCTCATCGCTGTCCAAATCGCCTGCTAATTCCGCTTTGAGCCTCTCAGCGGCCGACATATTGGCTATGCGAACAGCTTTACGACTCTGTATAGCCTCTTGATTGGATCCCTGCATCGCTGAGATAGCATCTGGGCCCGCTCGAAGCGCAGCAGCTTCACGCTGATCCGCAGTCATTCGTTTCGAGCCATTGGCCGCTTCCGTCGGCACGGTATCAAAGCCTGTTCGGGTAGGAAGGGAAGGGTGGAGCGGTCCGCCTCGAGCCGTAGCGGAAGGTGTCACCTGAACGTATTCTGTGCCATTCAATTGCATCGATCCTGGTTCAGAATGACCATTGGCCTTGGCCTCCTGAGCCATATCTTGCCGACGGTGATCCTCGATTCTGCGTCGTTTCTCACGCTCGCCTTGCCGATCTTCGTCTTTGGGGCAAGTCAGAGAAAGTTCGTCATATTGCTCAGCTGAACTTGCCTTCCTTCCTGCGCTGAAAAATCTCATCCTCATTTTTCGCCACTCCTTCCAAGATAACCTGAGCCCTCGCCATGTTGACCTTCCCGTGATTGGTCAAATACCCTCCCATTCTCGGCAACTCGGCTTTCCAAATCTTCAGTAAAGCATCGATCGCACCCTCTCGAATCTCCAACGACGGTAAATGGGGCAGGAAATCATTGCCCACGAAGAAGATCATGAAGATCCAATCGTCTATGGAGAGCTCCAGATCGAAGGGGAAAGGGACACCTGGCACGTTTAACTCAATGGCGAGGTATTCGCGCAAGACAGAGATGTCTAGGAAGATAAACGGTTTAGGGTCGACAGGCTTAGCCTTTTCCACGATGTTCGGATCTTTTAACAATTTTTCGCCTAAGCAGGGTCAGGAAATGGCTGGTGCATGCCTTTACTCACTCTTGCAGTTCGCGGCCAGATGTCCTGGCTGACCGCAGTTCTTGCATGTCTGAGGGCCTTTCGACCCTTGAAAGAAAACGTCTTCTCTCAAAACCCTGAAATGTGGTTCGTGTGTCGCGAGTGATAGCATGATGAGATCGGCGTCCAATCCGTACATGACGTGTGATGTATTCGGATCCCAATCAGAATAGGACCGCTGCCTCCTGATCCAATCGACAATCTTGTGCTCTCCTTCTCCAGGGACGGAAGAATCGGAAATGATTACTTTGAGATCTTTCCATCCTGGATCGTTGGTCAATTTGTACGATATCCAGTATTTTAGGGAATTTGACAACAAGTCCATGAATGGTGTTCCTGTGAATGATGTGAGCCACGCTATGGAGAGAGAGTGAGCTTGAAACGGACCTGGTGTGATGGCATTCGTATCCCATCCCTTTTGATTCCTCGTTTCCTCGGAGACTGGATGTCCCATCGCTTCGAACATCTTGATCGCCTCTCGCCTCTCCTCTTCCTTGTCAGCAGCTTCCTGTGCCGCTCTGAATCGTCTAGACCGCTGCTGGTTCATTTTAGCTCGAGGCGCAACTCCATCTGTACCAGCTATAAGTCCCAAACCTGCCAGTTGAAAACGGTCACCCACCAATAGCCATCATCAAGACCTTTCTCGGTCTAGCCATATTGACGACTCGCTCAGTATATTTGAAGATTTCCACCATCATCTCTTCTTCAGTCTCCGGAGCAGGCTTGCCTTCAGGGTGCGTACATGGATGTACGATACCATTCATATCGACTGAGCCATTCGTCAGCTTGGGCTACTGGATGGAGAGCTGTGACATACGATACAGGTTATCCACTTCGAATCCGTTGGGATTGGCGCTCTCGTAGCGTATTGGCACTTCGACAACCTCTCCGTCGCCATCTCTAACTTTGGCAGGCGTATCCTCCACAACTTGGGATACGATCTTGGGGTATTTCCTGGACAACCATCGGAAGAGTGCGGGAACTCCCTATCAGAAGAGAGTTCGATTAGTTACGGATCAGAATGAACTCGATCTGACAAGACTCACCATGTTGTCGTTCTAGGAAGAGATCTCGAGATCCAATAAGACCGGACTAGCTATCGCTTCACTGTCCCAATCAATCAATCAATCAATCAATCTTTTTGGTATCTCTCAAGCTCTTAGCAACTGCTCCTCGCACCACGGAGCGGCCTGATGGTATACAGTGGAATTGGTTCTACTGGATGGCACAGACTGGTGATAAGGTAGAGGTGGAGGTGCCACGTCATGTTGTCTCTCGGATCCGAGTGGCGAAAGCTGAGTTTGTTCTTGTATGGTAGCTAACAGCAGCTCAAGCCATCATCGATGCATGCAACTGGTTGAGGTGCGGGTTAGACATACGCTATAGCCTGGTGCTGCCCCGCTTCGTGCCTCTTTCAATATCCTCAAGACTCCACCCACCCATGTCGTGTCCCGGGTCCCATCCTCGCAGCTGCAATTCTCTATCTTCGGCGAGCTCCGGCTCGGCTGAAACTGGGAGGCGCGATGACATGCAGGACGTACCACTGGACTGCTCTTTCTTGTACCCTGCTTTCATCGTCTGGGGAGTCAAAGTAGAAAGAGGGTATCACCTTAGTTCGACACAAGTCAACAGTCTCGTGCTCCCTGTAGGTATCAATGAGAGGTCTACAATCAGATTCGAACGGTGAAATGTCACGCATGTCTCCGGCAACGGTTTGGAAACAGGTGACGGGCGCTGGTCGGAACGTGGTACATCGTTACAATAGGCTTAGCGTCAAAGGCAAGGTGAGATCATATCTGCTGTGCTAGTGAGCCTGAGCTGACTTTATCAGACCGCATTGGTGTGAGTGCAAATTCATATACACAGAGAGTGATCGGCTGAACGCCGATCGACAGGTCTGTCTCATTGATCAATGTCGGTCTTCTGATCGCCGTCATTATCATCACTCCTACACGTATAGGTAACTGGTTCAACCATCTCGCTGAGAGCCTAAGAGCTATGGGCGTCGGAGGCATGTTCATCTGTGCTCTATTTGTCGGTATGTCTATCGTCCTCCAAAGTTGTTTGATTTTGGCGGACTGATCACCTCCTACAGTCATCGCGTCTCATCCCCCCCTATTTGGCTTCATGGGTTCAATGACGCTAATAGGGTTCACATATGGAGTCTGGCCCGGGTTCCTAGTGGCTTCTTTAGCTGCTCTATCAGGCGCAGCCATCGCGTTCATCTCTGTTAGAGTAGGTCGCTCTCAAGAGGGACTGTTCTTCAAGTTGACAATCTCAGACTTTCTTCCTCGGTTGGATACGAAAACGGTCAAATGACAAATGGGAAGCATTCGGTCATGTCATGCGGAATAAAGGCTTGCCATTGGTCGTCATGATACGTTATTGTCCTCTCCCTTGGGCCATGGGCAATGGTTTATTTGCAGTGAGCTCTCCTTCCTCCCGCTGGAACCCAAGAAATTGACTTACATCCAGTCGATTGAGAGCGTCAAGCTGTGGCAGTACATGATTGCGAATCTGTGAGCTATCTCAGAGATTACATTCTGCTCAGCTGACATTGACAAGCGCCATTTTGCCCAAACTCCTCATTCCTGTCTTCATTGGCTCCCGCCTTACTTCTTTGACCCACGATCGACCATCTCATGATCCTCTTCAATTCTGGCTTAACATTGGATCCATCCTCCTCTCATGTTCCATCTCCATTTTGACGGGCATTTGGATATATCGGTTGACTCTGGAACAGATGCGGAAACTCAACGACGGGGGGGACGAGGGAGAGCTGGCGGCTGATGCGCTAGAGCGTGGCGCCTTACTTGGCGATTACACCGATGACGAAGAGGCTGCTGATGAGCCTCTGACTCTGGGCCATTCTATGCGTCCGAGCGACAGCATGCTGAGAAGGACATCAAGTTCTAGCGATAGTAGATGAGCCCCGGGTTTCCAATAGACAAAGACAGTCATCATTATGAGTCCGCGGATGTAACAGTAGATGCGCGATCACGGCTGCATGCCATTGAGCTCATGCGTACCAATCTAGGAACAACAAGGCCATGCTCGCACCGAAGAGGAATACTAGCAAGAACAATCTACCCTCTTGATTTCTTTGTCTAGCCTTTTTCAGCTGCTCGTTGGCTTTTCCTACATCGCCTACACTTCCAACAGCTTCGTCATAGAGCCTATCTGTGATCTCTGTCTGGGTCATCAAGTGCTTGACAAGCTCAGTCTGAAGTGCAGAGATCTCCAAGAGGGATTTCTCGGCTGACAAAACTGAATCGAGTTGAGACTGCATGTGCTCCAAGAGGGTGTTATTTTCGTTGGAGAATAGCTGAAGTTGTTCTGGCGTCAATTGAGATTCTATGGGCGGTTCGTCATCCGGTATGACGCCTTTCAGAACGTCTGGTAGAGCGGGACCGTTGGAGAGGGAGGACGACGAAGGCACAGATGTCGGAGCGAAGAGTGAGAATTTGGACTTGGCTTCTATCGCTGCTGCTTCTTTCGCAGCTTGTCCACCCAAAGTCCTAGTCCGTTCTTCCCTTCGTTTCGACCTCTCTTCTTGCAAATCAGTCAATCCTGCGCTGAGTTTGGCAAGGAGATCGTTCAGCGTCCATATAATGTTGGCGCGATGAGCCGTAACCAGATTCTGGATGATGGCAGAATCCCCGTCGGCAGGTGCCAAAGATGGAAGGAGAGTATAAAGCGAGGAAACGGGTTTGGGCAGGATGGCTTTTTGTCGTGCTGTTGAAAGGCAATCAGCGAGAATCATCCTCAAGCTGCATCTCGACATGACATGCCGTCAAACAAGCCGACTGACCCTTCTCCATATCTTCCAGCGCGACCACTCTATCCTTGCATCTTCGGAGAATCATCCTACCCCGAAGATCAATCTCGTCTCTCTCTCTGTCCGTCAAATGTTTGCTATCTCTCCATTTGTCCAGACTGTTAAGCTCTGATGATTCAGATACGTCCTGTCGCGAAGCGCGATTCAGACGACTTGGTGCAGAGGAAATAGAGAGGTATGGCTTTCGAATCGTTTTGAGTAAGGTGGACAAGGACCCAAGGTGTGTGTGCTAACGAGTTGCGGCGATGAGCATATATTATACTAGGGCATAGGGGAAGAGGATTGCTTGAGATCCCTTGCACCTACTCACTATCCGGTATGCCTCCTTCAGGAACTCTTCATCCTCTTCCACCTGTTTACCCTTGCCCTTTCTATTTGGACTCTTGCTTCTGAATGGCGACTTGGACCTCTTGCTTGGGGGATAACTTGTTTTACGTTCTGCTACCAAGTCCTTGAAGGACTGTGTTAGGTCTACAGACACCATTCGATGTGAGAGTCAAAGAGATCCGATGCTAAAGTCAATGTGGACCCATCAGGTCAATCTCACTGGATGTTGATGACGATTTTGACTTGGTCCCGAGTTCCGGATGGTAAATGCCTCGTGGCGAGAATGTCTCAATGAATACAAAGGTCTGGTGTATCTCTATTCCACAAACTCAAAATGTGGGCATCTGCGATGAGCTCGTACATGATGATCACGTCTACAAATGTGCAACAAAGAATGGAAAGTAAGAAAACAGCCGACAGAATACCCCTATTATCGTCCTTATCACGCGCCAGCGGCCGCACCATCCCCTCTATTCCGACGTCCTCGGCCTGTCGAGCCTTGGATCCTGGCCCAGTCACTGTCAATCTCCAACTGACTAGCACTCTCCATCCTCTTCAACTCTGCCAAACTTTTTCCAAGCACCCATTGGCCCGTTGCGGCTGCGCCTGCTCCTCTGCTTCCTCGGGCTGGTGCAGGAGCCTGTTGACCACTGGCGATGGCCAAAGCAGTCAAAGTACCCGGAGCGGCTGGTGTCTCTTTGGAGTCGCCATTCGCGGCGTCCGGCATCTTCCCCCTCGGTCCACGTTTACCAGCATTGGTGAAGGCCATGGGACCCGATGGAGGAGGATTCACAGCGAGGGAAGAAGCGTTAGAAGAGATTATATCGTCCACTGAAATTTGAGCGAGAGCAGGAGCCAAGAGGGTGTGAAGGAGAAGATCGTCTCGCTGAATCCCATTCGGTGTCGGTGCGCTAGAGCTGCCGTTGAGGTTGATGAGATTAGTAGGCGCAGACGTTCCGCCTAGAGCCGGAGTGGATGCGCGTGAATAGGGTGAGAGAAGACGATTTCGGAACGGCATACGTCGAGAAGGGCGAGGGCGGATCTGAGCCTCGAGCAAAGTTTCTGCAGAATACTGTCAGTATCGGGACCTTAGCATGTATGGTTCCTACCAGATACCACATCTCCGCCTTCTTTCTCCTCCCTCAACTTCCGCCGACGTTCCTCGATAGCCTGTAATAGTCTTTGCCTGACTTGATCCCTCGCATCCCAATACTGCCGTTCAATGGTCTCCCGTTCAGATTCATACATCCGCTTGGCCTGCCCAGCTCTGGCGACGGGTGGGTCAGTCTTGCACAAGCGCGCCACAGGTTGGAGTGACTGACTTGTACTGGTAATCTACCTCTGCAGACTCTAATAGTGCATCTCTCTCAACTGTGCGTGGGTATAATCGAAGGTAGTATTGGGATGAAGTCGGCGGTTGACTGTTCACTGCCCGGTTTTCATTGTGGTAGTCTTTATACAGGGTCGCGAATTTCCTGCCAAGCGAGAATGTCAGCTCAGCAAATGCTCACACCAGCAGCATGCCATGAAGAGTCGCCCGTTCTCCAAACATGCACTCACTCATCTCTGTTCCTCCAGCTCTCATCATGCAACATTTCAATCTTGTTGATGGTCTCTCTTCTCTTTCGGTCTCGTTTAGACTCTGCATATTGTGGTGGAATAATCGTGGGACCGGGTCCAGTCCCCGGAGGTAGATATTTCGCCATGATGCTCAAGCACTGGTCTAGATGTCGTCCGCAAGACTGAGTACTGGCTCAATGCTGGAGGTGAAAGTGACACTCAGAGAGGGAAGATCGTCCATGAGCAGGAAGCGGCGATTAGCGGAGTAATGATAACAAATGATGTGCCGGACAAATGACGTGGCATTTCTAAACAGCCGCGCGTTCCGACGCCCGATTGCTGATGCTGCAGCCTTGCATTGCAACTCTCGTCCATTCAGTGCTCATCAGCCAGTGAAAGACAATCGTGCAGGGCACTAAACGAACTGCTGGTAACATCTCCACCTAGACTGAAGAGGATACCTTGTTAGAGAGATTCGCTTTTCCTTGCATCCTACGGTTGTTGTCAAGCCGGCGGACCAGTCACACATTGTTTCAACATGGTAAGCTGGATTGTGTGAGCCGAAACCCGCTGCTGACCCGTATTCCAGGCTCGAAGATATGACAGTGAGCCGGGAATTCTAATCAAAGTACGCACCAGACGCGCTGACACCGCCTTTTGCAGGTCGGACAACCATCTTCTCGCCGGAAGGTGAAATCTTTGCTCAGACCCATTGAATGCGTCCGCTGACACATATCTCCAGGGCGGTTGTTCCAAGGTACATCTCATGGTTCTAAGCACATGTACCGATGAACAACTGACGCTCCTTTTCAGTCGAGTATGCGATGGAAGCCATCTCACATGCTGGTACGGTGCTCGCAGTGCTGTCAAAGGAGGGAATAGCCCTGGCCGCCGAGAAGGTGAGCAATGCCTTTCTTACGAAGGTACCCTTTGAGCTGAATACCTCTTCAGAAAGTCACAGGAAAGCTTCTGGATCTCTCTTTGGCTCCTGGTGGACAGATGGGCGGCGAAGGGAACCAGGCATGGTTGGGAGGAGGAGGAGAAAAGATCTTCTTGCTTAATAAGTGGGCGGAACATTCCAGCTTGGCGATTAGGCTGATGCAGCACAGCAACATTCTCGCTGGTCTCGCTGGTATAACTTCCGATGCCAACTCTCTCGTCAACTTCTCCCGAAATGCTGCTCAACAACACTTGTTCACATATGACGAGGATATACCGGTGGAGATGCTCGTTCAGAGACTGTGCGACATGAAGCAGGGATATACCCAGTTTGGAGGTGAGTTGATGCTGTGTGTCTCGTCGACGCCTCAGCTCATTAAACACGAGGTCTTCGACCATTCGGTGTCGCTCTTCTCTACGTCGGATGGGATTCTCTACACGGCTTCCAGCTGTATCAATCTGATCCCTCTGGAAACTACTCAGGATGGAAAGCGACATGTATCGGCGCCAATCATTCCTCCGCGACGTCTCTTCTGAAGCAGGACTACAAGGACGACCTGACGTTGGAAGAAGCCAGGAGTTTATGCCTCAAAACGATGAGCAAGACCATGGACTCTACGAAGCTGGGCAGTGAAAAACGTAAGCTGAAGATCCTTGAGGATGCCATAGTCAGCTTACTTTCACACCAGTGGAGTTTGCCACGATGACCCTCGATCCCAAAACGAAGCAGCCGCTGGCCAAGATTTATCGACCGAACGAGTTGGACGCCTTGTTGCGTCAATTAGAGCTCGGTGGGACGTCTGATGACCAGGTCGGTGTGGGTGAGGCCACAGGCGGAGGTGGCGGGGACGAAGGCAACGTGGCTATGAGCACATGATACGAGTTTGAACATATGCATGAATGTATATCATTGGAATTCTAAGGGGGTCACAGAAACGGTTGCATCGCGATTGATTTTTGGCAAAGACGCCTCCTGAATTCCTCTCTTCACTCCTTACATGGACGCTCACATCATAGATCCTCGACGATGACCAGCACTTCTGCGGCGTGATCTCGAAATAAATGGCGGGGATGGGTGTCAACATCATGGCCGATACGGGCCTCCTCGACATCGGTATCCTCAGATCCATCCTGCTTCCCAACCTAGCCTTTTCATCATCTCTCATCTTGCCATCCTATCTTCTTCAACGTTTTCAGGTCCCAATCTCGCCCAGTTCCTTCTGGACAGCGGCGACTCTTGGAAACACGTACTGGCTAGCAGTTGCACCAGGCCTGAGAACCCAAACCCTCCACACAGCATTACGCCATATCCCTAGATCAAGATGGCTCTTCTTAGCTGGATTAACAATCTCCTCACTCCGGCTGATCTGGAGCGATCTATCAGAACGCGAATACAGCAGTCTCACGTCCAAACCAGCCAGTGACCAACTCTTTATGCATGGTGCAGGTCACTCTAATGACAGCTGGACTCGATACCTTCAAGATTGGGGAGGACGAATCCTTGTTCACGCCTTGATCACTTTACCTCTTCTGACGCCTTTCAGACCGATATCCTACCCCATCTTTGGATGTCCCGTGGAGGACATCTCGTCCATCAGAATCGCGGCCGCTGCTTTGTGGTCTCTGAGCCAGGTCATAGGTATTCTCGGCTCGCTGCCTGGACATAGCCTGGGTCTGCATGACAGCGTCAGACATCCAGAGTGAGTCTGGCGCATCATTGCACCGAGTAATACTGAAACGCTCCCGCAGGTCCTTGGCCAACGTTCTCGAAAGCACTGCATACGCGATCTTCCTCTTTTCCGAGAACCTCCTCAATCCGTTCTTCCTCCTCTCTCCCATCGTCACATATCTCGGGGCAAGGTACCGAGACTCCGAGGCAGATCAAGAGTTACAGGACAAGCTTGCAAGGGACGATCCAGCAGAGTATCTGCACTTGAAGGACAAGTGGAATGATTCCAACTCATTCTGGCCAGGGCTCAGCAGCTTGAAGCAAAGATGGACCTGGCTAGCCACGGGTGTAGGGGCCGCAATGGCGGTATTGGCGAGCTCGGGCGTCCTGAGAATGGAATAGGATCTAGCCAAACTCGGGGGTTGGAGAAGATCCAGGTTCATGCAAAAACCCAAATGCGCTGCTACTCAGAAGCCAATGCTGCATACAAAGGTCAATGGTAGACCAAGTGGTTCTATGTTTGGAGGACCATTCATCAGGGCCATTCTGATCCCTGGAACGAATCCTCACGTTGCACCTTTCACCTCCGGGAGAGTCCTAAGCTTGCACCTTTTTCAAGTTCTGGTGCATCTTGGGATCACTCTTCAGGACTCTGTCCACGATGGACTTGACGACTCGATCGCTGTGAGACTTGACATCTGAATCAATCTTTTCAAGCTGCTGCTTTGTTGAGCTATCGATGGAGGTTTGGGATGTGTTGACGTCGGAAGAATGCTGTGGACAAAGGGGATCAGATGAAGTAGAGGGGCCGATTGATGTCCTCTCACGCTAGATTCAAACTTCTTGAATTCTTCCTCCTTCTTCGCCTTGTAGGCCTCAATCTCCTTGGCCGCTTCCGAACGAGCGTCTTTGAGCTTTTGAACACGATCTGCGAAAGAAGAGGCGAGCGCATCAGAAGGGTTCCGCTCAGACGTGTACAATTCCGAGCAGCTGGACATAGGTCCCTCGTACTCAAGATAGACTCACACTGCCTGGCCTTCTGAACGACCTTGGCTGCCTCCTTCTCCGCTTCTAACAGGGTCTGAATACCTTGCGAATTGGCGGCCTGAGAGCGGAACGAGTGGGGGTGAAGTAGGAGGCAGTGAGGGATACATAGATCATGGGCGATGATGGGTTGAGAATCACGAGGCACGGCATGATAACGGGCGAGTCATTGTCAGCATTCCCCTCTCGTGTACACGACCATCTCTCTAACCCACCATGATGACTAGTTGATTTGAACGTCCAGAGTACAAGAGAGCTGAAGGATCATCCCGAGGTCGAATGCAGCTTGGCTTCCTTCGAGGGGAAAATTGCTTCCGTTTCAAGATTGGCGCGGGCGTGCATAACTTTGAATGAGAGACTCATCTTGCAAAACCTATCTGATCTGACGCCAGACTCGACTCGTTGCCGCCGTCAAAGAGGCTCTCGGTCATGTCGCTCTACGCAGATGAGGATCTGGGCCTGGTCAACGATGTTCAAGATGTCGACATCGTCAGGTCTTCAGCCCTGGCAGGGCCCGCGGATCCCGTTCAAGCTCTCACAGCTGCTCTGGCGTTACCTTCCGAATCGGCAGCTCAAGCCGAAGCGCTTTTCGTAGCTGGAAGGAGATTTGAAGAGCACCCAGAAAAGCTGCCAGACTTGTGTGGAAGATTACTGCCCATGGTCGTGGATGGAGGAGAAACATTGTTGAGATCATGGACATTGGACATGATTGCACTTGCTGTTGGCCGAAGCAGTCTGCAAGTAGATGCAAAGTCACAAGGTGGGTTGGCAAGGCAAGGCATTATCTATGGAGGCTGAATAACTCATCTCGATACCTCTGTAGTCGCTCAGGCTTGTCTCGAAGCGCTCGTCAGGCTGCTCTCTAGCGAATCCACCCGAACTATCAAATCTGTCATTCCAATCTTTTCGACCATTCATCCAATACTATTCAAGCTATTGTGAGTGCTCGGGTCCGTTAGCTCCTGCCAGGATAATCTGACCCGCGCAATTCGATTAGAGCAACCGGAAGACCTCCCCAAATCATTCACGATCTCTTCATCGCGTCCAAAGCTCGAATACTTTCTTTCGCTTTGGATCCAAATGCCCGACCTCAAAATGCCGGCGTACGCGCAGCTGCCTGGAAATTCGTTCAGAAAGTCCTTGTTGCAGGGACGAGAGGGCCCGTAGCTGATCCACGAGTACGTTCCTATGCGTTTTCAAGTCACTCTCCATTGGTCGCTGACGATGTGTAGTTGAGGAATCAGGTTCAGGGAGCCTCAGATCCAAGTATAGCTATCATCTCCAGGGACAGCTTGCTGAACGCTGCTGAGCTCGAGGAAGAGGCTAAAATGCTTCAGACTCAACTGGTAACGCAACTCTATTCCTCCAGGTGATTAATTCTCCGAACGTTCAAACAACACACAAGCTGACGATAGCCGTCAGCGACCCAACAGTTCTTCACCCCATCATCCAGACCTTCCCGGCTCTGTGTAAAGCGCGACCCATGTTGACACCATTGCTCGTTGGCTCCATGACTTCATGGACACCGGCGATGATGGAGGCCGCGGCCAAACCAGCGATTCACATTCGGGCTGTGGAAAAGACCCTCAAAATGGTCATGGAGCATCTGAGAAAGTAAGTCAAAGACCCTCGCTGTCCGGCTGACCAATAATTCAATAGGGTTCCATCTGTCATTGCCTTTGCAGCTCAGCTCAACGATGCTCTGATACGACAGAAACAGAGAATGGAGTTGGCGTTTGTGGCGGAGCAGGAGGCTCGAAAGCAGCGTCGTGAAGAAGCTAAAATCAAGCAAGAAGCCAACAAGCATTCCATGGAGGCGGAAAGTAGTGAACAGGCCGCCAAGAGGGCGCGTATGGAGAGCAGAGCGGGTTCAGGAATGGGAAAAGGACCAGAAGTCGATGTCTCAGTGTATCCCCTCGAAGCGGTTGTCGATGCTGTTATGGCAGGCTTGCATGGGATCCCTCCTGAAACATTGAAGATGTCCTTTGAGGTGAGTTTGAGACGGGTTAAGAGAACTCACACCGGCAGGTTGCAAGGCAAGCTTTGGCGGAAAATTCGCCCGACGCCATACGTTTATTAGCGCCGGCTCTCGGAGCGAAAGAGGATGATAAAGACGGCGACGATGAGATTTTGAATCCCTTAGAAATGGACATGGATGATGAAGATTTACTGGTGAGTCGTTCGGCCTCCAGGAACTGTGCTAACTGCTCAGCTCGCGGGTGACTTGGATGAGGCCGAAGACGAGGAACCGACTACGTTTGTCGAATTCCGCTTACCACCCCCCGAACCGCTGGATCCTAGTGAACGGACTCGCTTAGCTGATTCGGCTCTGCAAAGAATATATCAATATGCCTCGGATCTCTCCGCTTTGCCGGACCCGAAGGAAAACGACGGCATCAAACTGGCAGTTTCACCGAAAGATATGTGGATGCTCCTTGTGGCTAGGATGGCTTCCCGAGGACCTGAAGACCGGCGGAAAGCGTTAACTGAGTACGTCTCCGCCGATTTTGCTTCCAGAGCCAAGTTTGCATCCATATGGATCAACGAAGAGTGGTACAATGATTCGCTCAACGGGACCAATCACTATACAGCCATCGTTGAATCACTCGTCACGCCTTATCTCAAGAATGTTGATCCGAAAGACAAGGCTTTCTCTTCTTTCCTCAACGCCCTGCCGTCCATCCCTAAAGGTGTGATTGCATCTATCGAGGGAGTCTGCGAGGATCAGTCGCGAGGTATAGTTGGTTTCATGGCGCTGCGTGATCTGCTAGAGACGCGTCCGCCCGTGCGATCGCAAGCTCTACGAGTATTATTAGACCTCTGTACGCATTCCGATCGGAAAACACGAGTGATGGCTATCCAAACGATCAGACGATGGGTACCGGATTCATCCATGGCTCCGACGATTATAGACTACGCGATGGGCGTTCTTCGTCGCTTGATTCCCACTGCGAAGTCTGAAGGAGGCATGGACGAGGACCTGCCTTCTGTAACCGAGAACCGCTTCCTCGGCGATGTCAACGAGGAGACTGTGCAACAGCATGTCGAGCTTGCTTTCGCTATCACTAGGCGGCAGCAGGACTTGCTCCAGAATGTCTTTGACATATATGCGAAGCTCGAGAAGCCGATAGCCGATCAATTCGAGTCGCTCCTGACGCCTCTTATACAATCCCTTGGTGCAACTACCAAGCTTCTCGATACCTTGCGGTCTTTCCCCCTTGGTGCGGAGAAGTTGGCTCTACGGGTCGTCACCATCCTCAGTGCAGAGGGCGCCAGTCCAGTGCTGGTCTCACTGGTCAAAGGTCTGATGGCAGAGAGAGAACTCGACCCGGGCTTCATTATCCCTATTATTGGCGAGCTGGACAAGGTGAATCCGTTGAGATACCAAAATTGCCGTTTGCTGAAAGCCTTTTCAGGCCGAGATCGAGAAGCAGCTTCCGAGGATCGTCTCCCTGCTGAGCAAGCCGGACTCAAGAGATACTGTCCGGACGGCGTTTGCTTCGATCCTGCAGAAACTTACGCCTGCCGATTTGCTGGTATCATTGCACGGCGAAGAAGCCGGCAGGAAGCTCGCCATGGAAGGTGAGTGTAATTCCAGCTGCATCCAGCATTGCTGACGATTCCGCCTAGCTATCGGATTATGCTTCTCGATGACTTCGGTCTTCCGGTCCGATGTTCTCGCTACTGCCCTTGCCCGCATCACTGAATTGCCCACTTTACCCGTGGTCTTTCTACGTACGACTATTCAAACGGTCACAACGTACAAGTCTCTCATTCCGTTCATCGCCAACAGCATATTGCCAAAATTGGTCGCCAAAAAGATTTGGGAACAAGGGCCATTGTGGGATGGTTTCGTCAAGTTGTCCAAGATGATCGCTCCTGCAAGCTTTGGCAGCCTCCTTCAACTGCCAAAAGAATGGCTCAAAGATGTGCTGGACAAAGAGCCAAAGCTGAAGACCGGACTAAAGGGATACTTAGCGGGCAAGGGACAGCAAAGGGCTCTGTTGGAGGTGGGTCACATTTGATTCTCAGATTGGTCTACAGAATTGACATCCTCCTAGATTCTAGGCGAAGATGCTTGATAGTCAAGATAGAGCTTCCGTTCGTCAGAAGAGAGTCGCTACACAGACTACACCTCTTGCACCATTGCATGTATTCATTCTTCCTGGGTGATGAGACTAGACAGATCACCTTAGAACGGATAAACTAATTGGCGAGCATGCGCTCGGTGTAATGATCTGGCGAAATGTCAAAGGGAATGAATTGATCGTAGATCGAGATTACATAGAAGCTAACCTGAGCGGTATTGAACATCGTTTGGGAGCATTCCTCACTCCCAGCTCATCGGACTTCCCTGAGCTGCAATGATATCCATCGATTTCAGATCCAAAACAGCCATCGTTACCGGCGGTGGACGAGGTATCGGTCTAGGTATCACAGAAGCCCTTGCAGGGGGTGAGTGGACGTCTTAACCATACAGGACTCGTCTGGCTGAGGTGCTATATTCCGAGTAGCCGGGGCCAATGTCATCATTACATATACTTCTACGGATCCCACAGAGCTCGCTCAAACTCTAGGTGCCAAATACGGCGTGAAGATTCATGTGTATCGGTGCAGAGCGGAGGACAGTACTCAAGTGAATGAAATGGTGGAAAGAATAAGCAAAGAGATCGGCGAGGTAGACTTCGTCATTGCGAATGCAGGTGGATAGCATATGTCCCGTAAGGAACATAGAGAGCACGGCTGATGAATGATCACAGGGGTTAGCTTGTGGAGAGATACGATCGATATGACCGATGGTGAGTTAAGAAGGATGCAATACAGCTGACCAGAACTATCAGAGGAGCTCGAACATATCATGAAGATAAATCTCTTTGCTCCTGTATATCTCGCTCGAGCGTTCACCCGACACTGGCTAGGTCTACCAGCGACAGTACAATCAGATCACCAAGTAGGGAAGCTCGACACAATCAATCTAAAGAAGAAGATTCTTTTCGTATCTAGTATCAGTGGGATTGTCAATATGACACCCCAGCGACAGATGGCATACAACGCTTCGAAAGGAGGATTGACGATGGCCGCAAGGGTATGTCCTGTATCTACGTTCCTTCTGAACCAAAGTGCTCACCTGTCACTGCTAGAGTCTTGCGGGCGAATGGGCTCGGTATGGAATCACAGTCAACACCATCTCACCAGGATACGTATCGACAGATATGATCGCCAATCCGCCTTCAGGCGAAGCTTCAGCCTGGGTTCAAACGTGGAAGTCCATGACACCAGTGGACAGATTCGCCAAAGCTTCTGAGGAGGGGCAAATGGTAGCTTTGATGATGTCGGATCACGCATCAACCTTTATGACTGGTCATGATCTGGTAATGGATGGGGGTGAGCAAAGCACTACCAACAAGACCCTGACACTCGTCCAGGTTACACCACATATTGAGGGAATCGTGAATACATCTTGCATACATGTCATCTTGACGATGGAGAATGAAGCGAGGCCCGGGAGCGAAGGTTGTGTCCGCCTCGCGAGCGGTGACCGACCTCTGAGATCAGAAGGACAGACTCCACTCCATCATCTATATCTGAGCGGTCATCTGCCGGCGCACTGCTTTGACGGCTTTCTCGATCGCCCTGGGATCTCTCGAAGATCGAGGCACTCTCTTGATCGTTGACGTTCTTGGAGTTCTGGTCATCCATGCTATCTTCAGGCATCTCTGAATTGAGACTCGTCGAGACAGCTGGAGCCTCCTTCTGACTCTTCTGTGTCTTCCGCCTCTTTCTCCAGGCTAGGAGCTCCCGAAGGATCGCGACGATCATAGGAACGGCAATAGGAGCGAACAGAGGGGTGTACACGGCGAACTTGTGCTCATCAGGCTAGACGATTTCAGCGGACGTGAGGGCATGGAAACCTACGAAATACAACAGCCCCATCATCGATGGATCAAAGAAGGCTTGGCTGGCAAGCGCAGCTGCGTCTCGAGACAAGATGAAAGCCTGTCGTGTGTCTCGCGTTTTGTCCATCTGGGAGCGATGGGTCAGAAAAGAATGACAGAAACAATCACGACCCACTTTCTCCAGTCTTTCGACAGCTCCCTGAACCTTGTCGCGGACACCCTTGCCGACTTTCATTTCCTTGATTTTACTGACAAGTCTGGAGATCCCGGAAAGCGTCCGCCTCGCTTCCAGAGAATTCTCTCTCGCTCTGACGCGCATTATGTGCTCCACTTGCCATGGGGTGAGCGGCTGCGCAAAGGGCCGCTCTGGTACGAGGTGTGACGATGGTGGACTTGGCGCAATGCCTGAGGGTATCGACGGAAGGTCGAGCAAGGAGTAGAGGTGTTGCGTGAACAGATGAAAAGGGGCGTGTAGCGCAGCCAGAGGCAAATGAAGATTGGTGAATGTGGACGAGGGGGGATTGAGAAGCACTACAGCTCCATATTGAGGAATGAGAAAGGATCGAGCATCTGCGATGAGGTTATGATAGCTCGATTGCGGTTCTGCTGACCTGAGACAGAGGTTCGCATCGGTCGGTGTTTCACATTCGGAACGTATAGCAGCATGCGCAACACTGGGTTGTTTGTACTCCCCGAGTCTGGGTCATCTGTCAGCTTGGCTCTCGAAATCAGTCTCTCACCGAGGCTCCAGGATTCTGAATTAATGAAGATCTTCATCTCCTCTTCCCCAATGTACCAGTAGGGATTATGGATGTCCTCATTGCGGACAGTCGCCAGGTCTACAATACCTTCCTCATCTGGCATCACACCACCAACGGAAGGATGGGTGTCGGCGGAATGGGCACCCAAATGAGGCTCGAATGTCAGGGGTGCGTGGTACAATATCTGTGATTCAATGTCAAACTTGAAAATATCCTTGAGAGGTTCCAAATGAGGTAGGATATGGTCTTGCACGGTTAGAACAGCGGACAGACCGAGAAACCCACCGTTGATGGCGCTCGAGATGTCCCAGCTTTGGACAAAGCTGCCCTCGGTCGAATCCTCATTCAAAACAACAAAACTGAGCGTAATGTTCGGAGCGTATTTCAAGGCTCGGAGGGGAACGGTAGGCGGCGTTCTATAAGGTGGTAGCAGGGCAACGAGAGCATCACTGATGGCCATCTTGTAGTGGACTGGATCTTTGTCAGTGGATGTTCAATTCCAAGTAGCATACTCGGTAGATGTCGATCGCCGACTTGAGAGGGATGAACAGGAACCACAAGTGTCCCTGGTCTGGGGTTGTCGCCAAAACTCCCCACCTCTGCAGCCTGGACATATGGGCGCAGAGGGAAGCTCGTGTTAGCCCTATTGGACACTTTGATGTGTACTCGAAGTGGGGAGCGACTGCCTTTATTTGATCAACGATGCACCAAGCGGATTCTTACTCACTTTTCCCCTGCCCGACTAATAGGTCCCAATGTCTCCTTCTCCTCGTTGCGGGACCAGCTTGTCCAAGAAGTCCGTCTACGCTTTTTGTCACCTCTTCTGCTAGATGCAGGAGGATGTCCTTCGAAGAGTGCTTCGGACGGCCAGCCGCTGGAGCGGGGAAAGCTTCATTATCTGCCGTGAAGACAATGTTGGATCTAGAGTCAACGGGCTGTCGCATTGTCAGCGTATGACATGACGAAGAGGTAGAGAGCTTACTATTGCTGACTCTAGAGCAGCTATGCGCTCCCTCGGCAGAGGCAATCGCTCTATTGAGGTCGTGTACCACCATATGGGTGCCCCCAGCAGAAGGATCAATGGGAAAGCTAGAATGACGAGCAGCCGCCGAGTGTGAGAGGGATTGAAGGCATTCGTAATCTCAGAGGGCAGAGGATGACGCTGCTCGAGCCCATTCTCCTCTTCACCCTTCACCTTCATCCTCAGGCGTAGAAGCCGGAGAGATGGAACGCGGTCGTAATAAAGTCAACTGCTAGGAGCATTCGACGCGTTTTTGAGAATACTCGATGATGAATACATGATATAGATATACACAGTCTACTTGAGAAGTCATCCAAAATCGTTATATGCAGATGTGTTCGCAACTCTACTCAGTCTCCGGAGCCTCTGGTCGATCATCTATGGCCTCTTCTGGTGGAATCATGTCGGCCGTGAAACCCAATATACTTTGGGTGAGGACGGGCCGCTGTTGACCATCTCTCAGACCACCGCCTCCTCCTAGTCCTGTGCCTGGCCCAGTCTCAGCTTCGTTAGATATCAGACGCCTTGATTCTTCGGGCTCCAGCTCGCCAGCTTCCACCGCTCTTTGTCTCTCTTCCAATTCCGCGGCCTCCTGCTCCGCGCTTGCTTCCAGCTCTTCCACAGTCAATGAACTCTTCCGAGAGATATCCTTCGGCTCGAATGCTTTCTCCTCCAACTCGAGATCTTCTTCCACAGCTGCACTTGCTGATGACTCTTCTGAGATGGCCAGCATCTCTCTCAATGCTCTATTCTCCTCTTCCAGCCGCTGAATTTCCATCTCTCGCTCCATCGCCCAGTCTTTCTGACCATCTGTTCCAGCATAGCCTCCTGTCGATCCTGGTTGGAAGCCAGCAAATGGCGTTATGCGACTGCGACCAAATATTCTCGAACTGGATGCTTTCTGTCCGCTCGAAGATGATGCTGACGGCGGCGGACTGTCATCCGATGACGATATGATAGAGCCGTTGTGAATACGTAGCGACAGCAATGCCTCGGCCGCGCTGTCCGCCTCTTCACCGCCCATGGACCGGAGCGCAGAGCGAAGGAGTGTGGACAAACGTGCGAGTAGGAGCGAGAGGGAAGTGTCATCGTGCAGTTGAGCGGAAGAGTGGGCTGTCTGAAGACTCTGAAGAAGAGAGCTGTAGTAGGAATGAAGTGATAGGTCGTGTTGTTGAGAAGCGTGCTATAGAATCAGCACGCCTGCTCTTCTCATGGTTCGCTCACAGCTACACCTCTGAATTTGCCCATGACCGTTTCGAGGGTCATCTCATACTCCTTGAGCAGATTGTTGACCTGTTTATTCTCATGTTGCAGCTGTTGGTTCTCGAGGATCAGATGGGACGCAAACTTTTCGAGCTCGGATTGGAACTCCTCTGTAGGGCAATCAACGTCATTTCTACGGTCACATACCATCAGCGATGTCGAGATTGAATCGACGTAACGGGAAGCCTGTTCCGACATGCGCTGCTTGACCTTTAACGTTGTCAGAACGGGTGGTGAGTTGAGTGACAAGCGCTCGGTTGTTGGACAATTGCTCTGAATGGCGTTGTCAGCGACACAATAAGTCTCACAAGACCAACCGCACCTGACAGCTCTCCAACTAACGCCCAAATTCGGGACAGCTCATCCTCGAGGTCTACCATTTGTCGAGCCATCCTCTGCTCGGTTCGAGGTCCGCACCCTCCACCGAATGTTGTACGCTTGACGCGATCCGGCAATGGACGTGCTAGGATAGGAATGAAATCACAGCCAGAACTGGAATTGCGTCGACGATTTTAGGATGGCAAGCGCAAATGTGGCAGAGATTCGTCAGGTTTCAGGTCTGGAGTGCGACCAATGTATACAATTACATGAGCCAGGAGACTTCCCGCCGCCCTCTGCTCAGCTACATACAGCTTGACCCAATGACGTTCATGCATCTACCAATAAGGCAGCCATCCCAGAACGTAGCCTGTAAGGGTCAGCGAGAGAGGTCCCGTACGAGAAAGCCATACCTTGGGCCAAATTCTCTACACTCGTGGCCTCTTCGATCAATCCCTGGACCTGATGCTTAACAGACAAGATGGTGTCTTTGTGGTCTTTGTCAGGTCCATATCCAGCGAGTTTGCGTTCAATCTGCGTCAATACCTAAGTCCGGCAGTCAGTAAGCTTTATGGTGCCAGCAGGCTGACTGACATGCAAAGCTTTCGAGTTGGTGATTCCTGTGGATGCTTTGGCCATGTAGCTGTCCGTGTCCAGGTACATCGAAATGAGCGAGTTGTCGATGTGATTGTATATGTCTTCATTACTTCCTACATAGCCCATGACAGGCGCCACACTCTGGGGCACCGCGTGGGTCGTAGGTTTCCGGCTCTGAGCAGGTCGGAAACCAGAATGATTGGCATCTGCGAGCTCAGCCGAGTTGCATCATAGAGCTTACCTGTGATCTGCTCTGATGGCATTGCATTGACCTGGCGCAGTCAACACCGAGTCATGAAGATGACTCACCGTCCACGATAGGAGCGGATCGTACAGAAATGCCTCGAGCATGGCAAGCAAGGTACTGCGGCTTTCTCTCAGGACACCCATACAGATGGTCGATGCTTGTTTGAAGGAGCCCCTTGACCCTGGAACGACGTGCCCTTGGGAGCAGGCAAGCTCCATAGCATTCGTCATCATCCTTGTGAGACGGAAGGGGACTTTCTCTGGCAGGAATGAACGCTCTTGAGCCACGCCGAAGAGCTAAAGGTGTGAGCTTCGTCGGACCAGACACTTACATCTCCAAAGTCGATATGAAGCGCGCCCCAAGTCAATTGATTGACGAGGATATTGGAGCCATGTCTGTCACCAAGCCCGATGACATAGCCGACGAAACCTGTCTCATCAGAATTGGCCTGAGCTTGAAACTCACTTCCGATGCCAATCGTACGGGCAAAGTTGGTTCTACGGTGAATCCAGATCTCTGCAGAGGGACTGCGTGACCAGAGTACCTCCTTGAGATCGGCTGCAACTGTCAGTGAAAGCCACTTACGCGACTCACTCTGCTTGGAGTGAGACAGTGCTGCCTTCAGCCTCTCAACCTTGGTCGGCAGCGGCAACTTGTCGTATCGATCCATTTCGGCCGGAGGGTCCAGCTTTGGTCGGTCATGCTTGGTGTCAAAATTCTCAGGATCATACTGACAGGTGTCAGAGCACAGCAACCTCCGTTCTCTCACTCCTAAGATTGAAGCGAGCTCCTTGTTGGACAGATTGCTCGCCTTGCACTTCTCTCTGTTCGACAGGATGATCGCTTGCAACCTGTTCGCGTGGGCAACGAACCCGCAGGTTGACTCACTGTTGAGTGTTTTCGACCCATGAGACCAGCCCAGCTGACGGCGAGAGTGGGATGACTTCATAGGGAAGCAGATGAAGATTTCGTCCAAAGGCCTCCGAGTTGTGGTTGAGCAGAGTATTGATGAGCGTGAATAGCTGCATGATCCGTTCGTCGCCACGAAGATCCTCATTGCCTGCAAAATCAGCACTCCTCACGCTCCGGCTCACCCTTCAATAGGAAAGTATAATCTTTTCTCAGCGAAGTGATAATGAGCTTTCGAGGAATTTGTTTGGTGGCCAGTACATCGACCACCGGCATAAACGCCTCAATGAATGCTTGATCATCGAGATTGACATTGGGATCATATTGCCCTGATCTCAGAATCGACTCAACTCGAGTACTCACCTGGTACTGTCAGGATACATTCCCGGATGGCAAGTAGCCTCGGAGCCGTGCTCGCAAGCTGCAACTTGGACCCCGGCTGTCTCCACTGGTTGACTTGCGCATCAAGCTCGCCGTATAGCTTATTGTCAATATCAGCAAATGGCCATAGCTCTCTACTGTTAAGAAAGCATACCTTTTACAGATCGCTATAGGCGGTATTGACAAGCGACAGCTGTTTCGTCTGCTGGTATTTCAGAAGGACCTTGTAAATCGAATGTAATTGCGGCCCGAAAGACTGCACGAAATGCTCCTCATCTGGTGTCTCTGGCTCCTGAATGATTGAGCGGATTGCCACTTGGTGGACAGCTCACTGCAAGTCTCTGTATCTCGGCTTCCCAGGCTTGAGGCACTTCGTGCCAGGCGATTTCCATCAGATCCTGTCGGGGCAAGGACCGATCAATGAGATTCCGCCACCTGTGTTCCATTAGCAAGGCTTGAAATGAACTTCTCACTTTTCCATCCACGAGATTGATGTCCTGATGAGTTCGCGGCCAACGAGCTCAGCTTGATTGACCAGTGTAGTGCCATCCTGCATTTGACAGATATGATCCATGATCATCCGAGCTGCCCGTTCATGCTCGACCTTCTGGGTCTGACTCGCAGTCAAGAGCGGCCAGATAGCAGCGTGGGGGAATTGTCTCGCTATGTCTTTGAGAAGATCGATGAGGAGAGCCTGCAGCTCCGGATGCAGAGTGCCCAGCCGAGCGATCAGTTGGGGAATGGCCATGAGCCAAGCTGAGATTGCTGTGGCAGACAGCTGATGCTGAACCTCTGCCAATACCGATTCTGATTCGCCATATCGGAACCAAAGTGTGACGAGACGGAGGAGTGCTTTGATCATCTTCTCAGGTGTCTCGCGAGACCGCACAGCTTGGAACAAGCCACGAATGGCGGGGACGACTTAAAATTAGGTCGGCAAGTAAGTGCAATGAAGGCTCACCATAACTATTTATTGCTATTCTATCCTTCTGTGAATGCGAACCAGTCTCAAAGATGTTCATGGCTGCTTGGGCCAAGGAGTAGGCACCATTGAACCACAAGTCGTCCAATTTGTACGCCAAGGAATAGTAATTGTACACCTCAGATGTGGGATCCTGTCTGTCAGCCTCATATTCTGCTCTTGAACGCCTTACAGTCAGCCAAAAGCCACCTTGGCTGAGCTCTGTCCATTGCGCGAGCCGGTAGTAGCGCCTGGCCAATATGTTTCGAATGGAAGCGTCAACGTCCTGGACCGATGCGAGCGGTCTGAGACCCAGGCCTTCGCTTTCCAATTCTTCACGATTTATTGCAACCGACTCGAGGTAGCGGGCCGTATGGTTGTGCAGTCGACTGACAATGTCTTTCATTCTGGTCAGGTCCTGTTTCTCTGCCGCCTCTTTCCAGCTAAGGTATTTATCAGTATTGACGAGTCCGGGCACCCACTCGAAGCGCATCTGGGTGTATTGTACCTTGCATCCCTAACGTATTATTAGCATGAAGGATATTGGCATCCCCTCACCGGTGGATGGGTTTCGGGCTTGACCCATTCCAGAAGCTTTTGAGCCGCTTCGTGCATGCCACTACTCTCGCACAATTTCGCTGCGTCAAGATAGCATCTTTGCAAACCGATCTCGGTAGGAGGACAGGCCATCTTCCAGATCTGTAATCGCTTGAGCCAAGTGTTGGCTTCGGCATGGCTCCTCTTGAAACGATTTTTCCACACACTTTGCAGATGTTTTTGGATGCCTGGTTGCGACTTGTATTGTATGACTTCTTGCAATTCAACGAGGCATTCCGTTTTCGCAAGTGTTTTAATCGCGATTTGCGGTCCTACTTCAAGCTGTGCCTGTAGCTCGTCATACGAAAGAGACTGACTTTTGGAGATATGGTGAAATGCGGAAGCGTACTGGCCATGATGGACGTCTATAATCGCTTTATACAGCGACTTGGATGTTCCCTTTGGATGGAAGGCATTGAAATCGGCCATCGCCTCATAATCCCCCTGAGACGTATCAAGAGGGCTCTGTCTCGAGATCTTACCATGTGCCACGCAGCTGCGCATGCCCAATGGGAGACTCTTCTCCTCTGGGAGTCAGTCAAGCCTTCGAAGAGTCGCTGAGCAAGATTGTAGCCTTTTTCGAATTGGCCTAGAGCGTGATCTGGGTCGTCAGTCACGCCCGCACTAGGGACTTACGGCAAATGAGGCGGGTATTGAAGGAGTCGAATGAGCTGACGGCGTCAGACGTCCCATCGATGCGGTCCTGCTCATCCAACGCGGTCTGCCAATGACTGAGCTGAGTGATCCAAAATGGCTTGGGCTGCTCGCCGTATTCATCACGCCTCCATAGGAGCGACGACCAGGCTGAGTCGTAGCCTAAGTGATTTTAGTGAAGCCAGACAAAGGACAAAGTCACCTGAAGAACCGATCCTGGGCGATCACGTTAGACAATGGGTACCTTTTCCAGCTGAGTAGCTCACCGTATATTAGCCTCGACGAGATTAGCAATGTTTTCACTCGACAGATCTCCCTCGGCCTGCTGTTCCGCATACCATCTATGATTCGTCAAACGTTGTGCGGATTTATACAGGTACCTACACGCAGATTGCGGGCAGAGGATTTTCGAGGTCTCCGCCAAATCCTTTCAAAGCGCTACCTTTGGCCGCGTCCAGTATGGCTTGAGGTAGAGGTTTCCGTTCCTTGTCAAAGAAGGCTACCAGGTCGAGAAAGACACAAGCGATCTCTTGCGTCTGTACTGGATCGGACAGAAGAGATACCAGAGTGGTATCGACGACATCCTGAGTTTCAGTCATAATACGCCTAGAGGACTTACCTTGAACGGGTCATTCTCTATCTGGGCATAGCACATATAAAATGCCGTCTGGAATACTTCGCCGTGAACGAGTGGTCCCAGCTTCAGCCGTCAGCCTTATCCAGCGTCTCCTCATACCTTTGCAGTGATCAAGATCTCGGGTACAGCACTGGCCTCCAAGGTAGCCTGATAAAGCTGATGTAGCCACACGGAGGGATTATCGTGTGGTGAAGTCATAAGAGTGTGTGTCCAGGCGTACTGCACTGATCGCGTCTTTACCTGTAGGTTTCTTGCCAATATCTCGGCGATGAGTGGGTGATCTCGAGGGACATTAGGGGCTCCCACTGCTGGTGTAACGGGGGGAAGAGGGGTTGGTGCTGTAGATCCCGCTGTGGACTGACAGGTCAGCATTCGCTTCGAAGGTCCACACACTCCAGTACGTCCTATCTGTCGTTCTTGCATATCTAATATCACTAGTCCCAGCCTCTCGACCGCAGAGATCAGCTCCTCCGACTCGGACAGCTGGCCATCCTTGGCCAACGCCTTCAAAGGCTTCACGAGACAGCTCTTCAGGGGCTGCACTGTCTCTGTAAGACTGTTCAGGAGTTTCAAAGCGATTCGGATAACGTTGCTTGGTTTAGAGGGCTCCAGGCCTTTGAGCAATAGAGGAAGCCAAATGGAGGAGGTGAGCGACATTGCTGTTCGAAGCTTGGGATCGCAAAGAAGGCGAAGGCCCTCGAGCCACACCTGCTCGTCCTCTGAAGACTTCGTAAGGGCTTGACAAATAAGAGGCACCATACGGCGCAGGATCTGATGGGAAGAATGAGCAGACATGGTCATGCGAGCTGAAGATGTTAGAGATAGCTAGGTTGAATGTAAGTGCTGGTGGGTCAGCGGCGAAACCACACTCTCAGTCCTCCATCGTCAAGTTGAAACCTTCCTTTGTGTACCATCGTCAGTGTCAGAACCCTCCATTGACTGATTGCTGCACCAAATGATCGGTTTGAACCGATCCGCAAGACTGTCTCCATGGGTTGGAAGGTGAACAAAAGGTGACCGGGTGACCGGTATTTTGAACCGCAATTTCGGAGGTCGAAATGTAGCTTCTCTACATGCGACTCTAGATCCTCATGAAGGACCTCGAGGTAGCCGCCAGACATCACAGCAACCTAGTACGAGTCGGTTGTCGGCTCCCATCCTTCGAACCGCACGTGGATGGCTAAGACATTACATATGTCGTCTTCTCACTCATGAACACGCTGCGTTCATTATCGTCATGTCCGTGCCTGCAGTTAGCGGGCTGCAGGGGGCACTCAAGTTGTATGGCTCAGACAAAGTCAAGGAACGTGCAGATGGACACACAAGGATACGAGGGATCTTCTCAGATCGAGAGAATCTTCGAGTCTTCCAAGAATCTGCTCGTAGAGACGGCGGAGCTGGATGGGTAGCGCTCTTTCAATGCCTGTTCCAGACCGTGATAATGGAGAAACGGGTCTTCCTACGCAGTGCTACAGCTCAAGGTAAATCAAGAAGCTTCACTGGTTCGCAAAGCTGACTGTCCAGCGGAGAAACGTCTAGCCGACGCCATCTCACTGGTACGATGGATGACAGAACGCTCAGTTCATTTGTTGTCAGGAAAACCATTCATGGCCTTATTCACGCACATGGTACACCTGCTTGTTCACGCGTCGCGGATCTTCAAGCCTGCGTCTTTAGACTACGCTAAAGCCCTCAGATGCCTGTTGCGCTATCCACCTCACTTGGCTAATCTGGATGAGACAGGATGGCGCTTGCTGATGAGCATCTGCTGGTCGGACGTTTTGGGGGATACAGTAACGCTGGAGGATGAATGGGACGAGACGAGCAGACTTGAGGAAGAGGACATAGGTGACGAAATCGATTCGAAAGACGGTCTCGTTGGTCACGGCTCTGGTGGTATCGCCAAAGTCCAAGCTTCAAGCGTCGAACTTGCCACATTGATACCCACTCTGATGTCCAGTCCCGCCGCACCTCTCATCCCGGCTCTGCCAGCTGCGAATGATCTGGTATATCATCACCAAGCGTCTTTGGGTTATAGGATTTGCGAGAAGATACACAGATTCCTGTCACAACGTCGGACAAACGAATCTGTTGAGCTGAATATCCTGCGATCGCTCAACATGATTCTGGAGACCCTCGAGCTCAACTGTCGTCATGATTTTGTTATGGCGGGGAGGATTCTCCTCCCGCAGTTAGCAGGTCTATGGGAAACAGGAAGCCGCGCCATCCGCGAGCAAGCTTTGATTGCCTTGCGATTCTTCCTTAATTTCTGCGAATCAACTACTGGTGGAGCATCTGATGAACACTGGATCACGGACTCATCATTTCTACCTTTGTATCAAGTTATCGTAGATCATTTACCACGAGAAGCCGGTGCAAGATGGGGAATTGGGGTGCTAGACCTACATAGTATTCGGCTGCGTCTGTTGCCTATCTCTGTGGCCCTCAAGCCTTTTGAGACAGATTCCATAACCGTAAGTCAAAGGCGATGTGCGATTCTCGTATTGATATACGTAGGCTGGACTAGGATTCACGCACGATGCCGCGATGGCGTGGACATCTCTTCAGTTCTACGCACATGTATATTTCAAAGTCAGTTGGTCCTCAGATACGTCCCTGACAAAAATTCAGGTCGCTACTTGTTCGCCATCCTCATTGACATCGCATCGAGACGCAGAAGGCGATGAAAAGCCCCTTAAACGGCAAAAGAGATCAGATCCCCTGCAGGTCTTGCTTCGCGGTTGCGAAACGGGTACCCAACGAGGCCGCCTCCACCATCTGCAAGTGTGTTTCTTCCTCGTCGATCAACACTGGCAGCAACTGCCTCATGATATTCAAGAAAGGCTTTCTGAGCTGCTCTTGTCCCTGTTGGACGATGAAGACATCGCCATACAAGACTGGGCTTTTCTCACGCTGGCGCAATTAGCCACAAACCAGCACGAGAAGCGCTCTCTGCCAACTTTGCCCCCTTTTGGGCAAGTGGAGACAGATCTGTGGAAGAGGGCATGGGCGCACTCTGTGAGGAAGGCTTTCGGTGTTCACGCCCGATCGGCCAGTCATCTTGGGTGTACAATCCTCTCTTCACGGCTTGTCCCTCAGGCAAGCACTATTGACGATGTGGAGGATCTCATGCGCAGTGTCGATATACAAGGGCCTTTGATACCCGCCGATTCAGTCTGTGCTTTCATGCGACTGGCTCTTGCCGATATCCGCAACGATGTCAGACTGTATTCAGTGGGCATGGAAGGCAAACTCATGACCTGGATCGGCAAATGGACCATCGTCGATTCTTTCCTTGGCAGATCGAGGCTCAATCAGCATACACCCTCAGACTTGTTGAGTGTTATCAGCGATGTCTGCGGGTTGGAATCGCATCCTATGCCGGCCCCACTGACATTGGATTATTTGCCAGAATGTGCGGTAGTCAGCCGACTTATCGCCGAGTATGACACTCAGCCCATCAGAGCTTTTGGATTGAGAGGGGCGATCCCGCCAGTAAGAGCGTCCGACCTTGAAGCCGCACCGGGGGAGATTCAGGATCTCGTGCACCATGAAGATGAGATGCACTCAATGGGTCAAACAGCTCGAGCCGCGGCGCAGATTCTCGCTCAGCAGGTCGAGCGTGTGCTCAGCGAGTTGGCCTCAACAACCAAATCAAGTTTGGATCTCAAAGAGTCAGGACCGATAATATCCCCAGATAAGGTCAAGAAAGGGATAGACATCCTGCTCACAGCCATCGCTTTTCAATCTTTGCTTATCCTTAATGGTGTCAGATCAGATGCCGCTTGTTTGGACAACGCATCGGAGGCACTTACCAGGCTGGCACATCTTCTTCAGTCAACAGCGTACAATGTATCGTCCTCAGCCTCCCTTTGGAGTGGCCTGAGATACATCTTGCCCCTCGCCGGTCAAGCCGAATCCGTATGGCCAGTCATGCTCAGGCCCGACGTGAGTTGTGGAATTCGAATAGACCTGTTCCAGAATTGGGTCGATGCCAAAAACCCAGGAACTGCTCCCTCTATCACTCTGCAGAAGGCAATCTGGAGGTCACAAGAGGCAAGTGTTAAAGGCTTTCAATACAATGCTAACCGTCTCTAGCTCGCGGCGGCAATGAAGAGCTTAACATCAGCTGCTCTTGTGGTCCTGTCGAGGAAGAATTTGGATACATCTACCTCGGAGAATGCTGTCCATCTCCTGCAGAACGACGAAGAGGATGACGATTTTGGCGAAATCCGCACGACAGAGACCGATCTAATGCCTCACTCGAGGGAGATGACCGAGTACCGTCGCACGAAACCGGAATTCATCGATCTCCTTGTAGCCTTCCGCATCGAGGGCTTACTCCTCTCTTCCTCGCAGCCATCCATTCGGGATGCTCAGCTGGTGAATACCTTCCTCACCGCGGAAGGCGAGACTCTGGTGACTATCGGAATGTCTATCTGCCGTCAGATCAAGGCTGGCAGTCTCAGGCTTTCGGTCTCAGCATTTGATCTTATGTTGGAGAGTCTGGAGGAGATGATGAACTCTTATGCTTATTCTCAGGACGAAGGGATGATACGGCTGATAGCAACCTTTCTCGGCGTCACAGCGCCTCTTTGGATCAGTGATCAAGCCAATGATGGGGAGATTGGATCTCGAGCCACTTTTCTATCCCGAAGTCTGGTCCGAAAAAGCATGACAAATGAGATTGTCTCTTGGCGGGCCCGTCTGTCCGTTGTCTTGTTTATTGACGAGTATCTGGACTATGACCCCGATATGGAGGCTTGGCACAAATCGCAGAGGACGCAAGACATGGATGTCGATGATCCGTCAGGTCCTACTGATGTTATCGCCACTTCCCTGGTCGACAAGGACCTGCGAGTCCGGTTCCGAGGAGCAACCTCGACCGCCGGTTTGCTGTACCTTTCCAGCATACCCGCATCTCAGCATTCACCTTTCTACCACGAGACTGTGAACACTTTGCCTAGGGAGCCCAAACACTGGGACTCGTTCATCACGGATCTCCTCTGGAAGCTCAATTGTTGCGTGGCCAGCACACAATTGAGAGCCGCCGCAATCTATCATCTTTACGAGATACCCTCCTCAACCGACGCGTACAATGTTCACCTTCACCTCGGACTCGCAGAAGCAGCCAAGCGGCTCGGATTGGCTGGAATATCTCCTCTGTATCTCGCCCATGCGCCTTTGATCGTGTCGAGTCAGATCTCCTCCAAGCAGGACCCACTACTGGTACCCTCTCTATTGTGCGGATTCGAGTCAGAGCAAGCATACGCTCTGGCGCTGCTGGATTCATCCGCGGCAATGATCGTACTCGCCGCAATTCAGGAGAAAGCTTCGAAGCACCCCTCCGCGGGAGGGCCCAGAGCATCATACGACAGAATATGCAGTGCTGCAGAGATGTCGACTGAGTCCGCAACAATTCGCTATCTTGGCTCTATCATCGCCAGAGCTCTCACTGACAGGTACAGTGGCCTGACGTCTGAGGACGAATTCCACCCGAGGGATGCATTCAAGCGGCTGCAACATCTCCCCGGTTTGACGGCCTCGGCTCTGACAAAAACCCTCGCTCCAATTGCAGAGGAAATTCTCGGCCACATCCTCCGGTTGTTGGAGAGCTCTTCGACAAACTGGATGCTCGAGGTACTCGGCGAACGAAACGATGTTGTCGCAACTGTCTTCTCGGATATTGTTCAAGACGCTGCAACTCCGCCCGACGAACTGTCCAACCTCCCTCCTTGCTCCTCTATCCAGGATGTACTAGCAGGCATAGACTTTCTCAAGCTGCAAGTAACCGTCGATAGCTCCAAAGCCGTCTTCCTGACCTTAAATCGACTGTTTCGCGACATACATGAGGCATTCCTCGTATCTGAGCAGTTTCGACGGGTTCAAGCTATTGCTCTACTCCTCGCTCTCCACTCAGACCAATGTACCAATCCTGTGATATTGGAGACAATTCTGCTGGAAACTACACAGCTGCTGCTGATGCCAGACTTGGCCAGAGCCGCTCTCTCTATGCTCAAATGGGGCTTCAAGTCGGTCCGTAACGTCACTATACCAACCATATCACTGCTCGCCATTTTCAGACGCCTTGGTGCGGCTTATGCTATCCTCTCCGAAGGCAGTGATAGCATGATTCCGGTTGCGGATGCGCTGAAGATTTGGCTGCTGGATCAGTCTCCTGTGTGGACAGAGTGTGACAACATACGCACCGCATATCAGGACGCACGTATTGTCTGGAAATCGGAACTACGAGCGGGAAATGATTCAGACATGCCTCCCGCTTTCGATTCCATTATTGGCCAGATCCCGGAAGCGGACGCTGCCCACCGCTCGGAACTGATACATCCTCTGACATCGGCGATGCGCCAGGAGTGCGAGCTGACTGCTCAAACCCGAAACCTTGACAAGGTGCAGCACGACACCTTCTGGACCCTGAAAGACGCTCTAGGGCCCGAGGCCCCCGAGGATGGAGTACACGCTTTCCTTGACCTTCTGCATCTCATCAAAGGTGAAATACATCCTCCTTCACTCAATGATCAGCGGCAGGTGAAGCCTTTTGCTCCTAGTCAAACGAAGTCGACCTCAAAGATAGTCAAACCGGATGCGTCTATGCCAGTTCGCGCTGCCGTCGTCAAAGCGCTCGTCAAACTTGCCTCGCACGTGGATCACACACTACGTTTTGCCGCTATCGACGCTTTGCGCTCTATTGGATCATACGTGGCGCCTATGATCCAAGCCGGGCATCTTCAGGGATCTGCTGAATATGTGAAGCTCTTCGCCTCGGATCCAGGGTTCTCGGAGGTAGGGCCAAAGACCCCGATCGTTGATCTCGCCGATATTTGGGCATGGCTCCAGCTGGCACAAGAACCTGTCGCTTGGATCTCAAAGCTTTCTGTCGCCATCGCTTCCAGTGTGCAATTCTGTGCCGAGTTCTACCAGGCAATCAGACCTTATCTCATGCAGAATCCAACGATAGCAAGGACGATTCTGCCTCATATGGTACATGCTATCCTTCTGGACCCCTATAACGGCGCGCGGATTGGCAGCAATCCTCGTGAGGTTCTCTCTAGCCTTTTCTCTGCAATGTTAGAGAGCCCTTCTACCGACGAGGAGATCACTCAGGTTGTCATCAGTATCGTTCTTCATCTTCGAGAGCATCGTCCTCCAAGCTCTAACGGCCGACTGAATGAAATGATCTTCGAATCCTGGTTAGATATCGACAATCTCCTGCTGTCCGAAGCTTCAATCAGCGGTCAGGCATATGCAACAGCGATGATGTTTCTCGAACTCATGACGTCTGGAGAGGGTGCCAATCTGGCTGTCAATATGTATGACCCTCGGGTTCAAAGAGTGAGCCCGGTTGACCGTCCTGAGCTGATCAACCCAGATTATGTACGAAGCCTACAGCAATCTCGAAGACCCGGATGGGTTCTACGCTGTCAAGACGCGCGATGTGGCCTCGGCCCTTAATCGTCGACTGATCCATGAGGGCGATCATTGGCGAGCGTTTGGTCTCCATGGCGCGGACATCGAGGCGCAAACGAAGGAATCGTCTTGCGCTCCTATTCTCGCCGCCAGCAAGGACTTGCACCGCTTGGGTCTGAATCGTATCTCGGCGCTCCTGATCGCCAGTCTTCGAGATAAAAACGCGTTGGACGATGCTAGCTCAGATTCATTGATGTTCGACCTGGCGTGGCGGATTGGTGATTGGGATCTGCCCACGCCATCTGCGTCAACGACCTCTTCTCATGTGCTTCTTTACTCCGCACTGAGGGCAGTGCATCGATCGCGGGACTTGCAGACGGCTGTACTTTTGGTTACCAAAGCCATCGTCGCGGAGTCCCGGCGCTTGCCAGGCTTGGGGCCACAACGCATTACCCAGGTGCAGAAGGCCGTTGAAGATCTTCTGTGCCTCCGCGAAATCCGTCAGTGGCTCTCATCTAGGGTGCAGAGCGTTCTAGATGGTACAGTCGAAGATGCCTCCATCATCAACGATCTAAAATCTCTAGATTCGTCTTTCTCGTGAGTTTGGCCAGCTAAGCGCATATCGGGAGCTAATGAGCGACAGATTCTCTCTGACACAGCGCTTACTGGCAGTCCGTCGATCGATGATCGTAGGAGGCGAAGACCGCGAGAAGCATAATGTTATCGGAGACATCACCACCACCAGACTGGATGTTTTGCGCTCGATCGACAGAAGCTGCCTCCTGCATCAAAGCCGAATGGCTCGAGAAAATGGCGACATTCAAGCTGCGAATAATGCCGTCACCGCCGCGAGGCTCGTCGAGGGAGATCATCGCACAGACCTGCTGGAGGACGAATTTGGGCAAGTGCTTTGGGCGCAAAAGGAGCATGCTTTGAGCATTCAGCACCTGGAGCAGAGACTGAACGTTGAAGGGATCTCAGGCATTCAGCGTGCAACACTGACCGGCCGTTTAGTACGTTAAAATTACGTTTTTGACATTGACGCTGTAATCAGGCGCAATGGACCTCGGTCGCCAAATACCGCACACCTGACGAAATAAGGTCGATGTTTGACGAGGCCAGGCTGCTCGCTGAGGTGCACAACATGACAGCAGATGATCAAGGACAGATCTGTCACGACTTTGCAGCCTTCGCCGACTCCCATCAGCGGATCTTGTCACGAGCCCCAGAACTCGAACAGCTGTCCATGTACATAGGGCGCAAAGGAGCCGAGCTGCAATCCTCGACATCTGCAACCATGACGTCGAAAAAATCAAAACCCAGTTCGAATTCCAAATCCGACGCAGTTGAACGGATCGAGAGAGAGATCAAGGAGGACGAAGAAACCATGCAAGAGCTCATCGATGCCCGAAATCTCTACGTCAAGATTGCCTTGCAAATGTACGCTCGCTCACTTACCCTTTCCGATCGCCACGATGACCTCACAACCCAAATGCTGTCCCTGTGGCTGGAACATGACCGGGACCAGGAGATAAGCAAGGCCTTCGCAGAGTCTCTGAGACGTGTTCCCTCCCACAAGTTCATCTTCCTCGGCCCTCAACTAGCGGCTCGTCTCGATCGGCCGAAAGTCATCGACAACTTCAATACGCTTCTCTCCGCATTAATGCTGAGACTCAGTCGAGAGCATCCATATCACATTCTATACCAAATCATCACTCTTGCTGAAGGCTTCGCACTTCCGGCGAAGAATCGACGAGTATCTGACGGAGGCGCAGAGGGGAGGGCACCAGCTGCCGCTGCTATCTTGTCGGAGCTGAATAATGGCGAGGTCTCGATTGCTAAGACTGCTGTCAGGCAAATGAAAGCTTTTGCCGATCGGGCAATTCAGTGGTGTCTTTTACACACGAAGGAGGAGGAGAATGCGGCTGTGGGTGGCAGGCTCAATTTGCCTCCTAATTTCCCACTCGCGAAGCTGGTGAACTTGGACATTCCGATTCCCACATCGCCACCGACCATCGATGCCACTTGCCAGTATGCAGGCATCCCGACCTTCGTACGCTTTCGGACTCAATATCAAATATTAGGAGGTCTGCATAGGCCCAAGAAGATGGCGGCATATGACTCTCGGTCTGTCTCCCACTTCCAGCTCGTAAGCGGTGATCAACCCATACACGGCTGACAGTTCCAGTATAAAGGAGAGGACGAGGTTAGACAGGATGCGGTCATGGAGCAGGTCTTTGAGATGTCAAATGCTCTGCTCTCTCGCGATCGCAAGACACGAGAGCGAAGCCTGCGCTTCCGAACCTACGTGGTGATCCCTCTGGCACGCAGTACCGGGATCATGGAGTTCGTGGGAGATAGTGTCGGTATTGGAGATTGGTTGAAGCCAGCGCATCATAGGTCTGTCCGCTATGTCTCCGACCGCTAACTCTTCCCAGATACGGACAGATCACCAAGGATATCCCAGCAGATGACTTCCGTCGAGTACTCAAGCCGTTACAGGAGAACGAAAAGACGTGGTCGAAACTACCAGCCAAGTTCACCGAGATGCTTCAAGGGTTTCATCCAGTCATGCGCTACTTTTTCACCGAGAAGCACCGTGATCCACTCGCGTGGTTTACTATGCGGCTGAACTACACGAGGAGCGCCGCCGTGACGTCTATTATCGGATGGATGCTTGGAATTGGTGATCGACATTGTTCGAATATTCTCATAGATCAAGTCACTGGCGAATTGGTTCATATTGATTTTGGTATCGTGTTCGAAGACGTAAGCGAAGGCGGATGGTGGATGTCGCGTTGTGTCTGACGTTCCGCAGGGTCAGAGGCTACGTATACCGGAAAAAGTACCCTTCCGTTTGACGAATGACATGGTCGACGGTTTCGGGATCACCGGCGTGGATGGGACGTTCCGACGATGCTCTGAGCAGACACTTCGGGTTCTGCGCGGATCCTCAGCTCTCATCATGACGGTCCTCGAGGTATTCAAGCATGATCCGCTCTATGCCTGGTGAGACGCACACCGTATATCCCGTATACTAATCGAACTTTAGGGATGCGGACCCTGACAAGATGCAAAGGGCTCAAGGTGGAGGGCGAGTCAACATCACTTACTCTGCTTCAGCTTTGGAACGAGCCGATCGCATCCTCGCCAAGATACGACAGAAACTACGTGATGACATTAGCATAGAATATAGAGTAAACGAACTCATACAAGAGGCTCGGAGTACGGAAAATCTCGCCAAGATCTTCATTGGATGGCAGCCATGGTTCTGAAATGTCCCTTCGTTTTGTGCATATCACCAGACGTTGTACAAACAGCATGCGATCGCGATCATCATTCCTCAATCACAGCCACCCAAGCGCATGAGGTCTCAGAGATACTAGCCTCGGTGCTGGAAGAACATATACACGGCACACCGGCAATCTCAAATTCTCGCTCGTTTCTGGCGCCAAATTCGCATAGCATTCCGATCGTAGAGCTTGCCGACGACCAATTCCGAGCCTGGAGGAGACGCTGGAACCTTGTATAATTGTTCCTCAGGTGTCTCTGTATCAACTTGTGGCGTCGTGGATGAACATGTTGAGTACAGGGACACCGCTGAGAAGCCAGTCGAGCCCGCGGACCTTGGTCGAGTATAGGCAGTCTTTGGTATATGCAGGTGAAAAGAAGAAGATAGACCGGACGATAGAGGAGCAGGGCTGGTCGACCTAGGATGCCCGGTCTCGATATTTGGGGGACGGTTGACTAGGCCCGCCCGGCGGCCTCTCAGATATGGACGAGGAAGGTTGTATGACAAGATGGATGGCGAGGAGACTCGCTTCTTGATAGGGTCCTTGAGCGTGGCTTGCGATGGAGGTGGCAGTCTTGACAGTTCATGGAGATTACCCGAAGGTTCCCTTTCGCCCGTGAAATTGATCGTTGGCGACAAGGCTTGTGGAGAGAGCTCGTCCTGATCCGACACCTCCTCAGAAAAGGCGAAAGGCGGAGAGCGAGGCACACTGCTTCCAACGAAAGGGTTCTGCTGTAGCTTTTCATCGGCTTGTAGAGATTGCTGCCGCTTCGTCTCCGAATCGTGGATCCCTCGACTTCTGGCCACCCTGCTGGATGGCTTTCTGCTGAATGGACTCCAGGTTCGACGTTGTTCAGCCCGTAAATGGGGCTGTGGATGTGGCGGTGGAATGTAGAAGCTGCTTCGACTGGAGTGCACCGATGTGGCTAGTCGGCCCGAACCAGGTGAGAGCCATTTGGAGAAGGAGGCAGTCTCGATGTCGTCAATTAGAAGACACTCGGGCTTTGGCGGACGCCTGAGACGAAGCCAGTGAGAGTATGCCCGCCAGATGTTGGCATTGCTTGCGAATGCGAGCCACACGATCGGTCCAATGGCATCTGTGGCGTTGATACAATCAGCGTCAATTTAATGACCGATAGCATCCATTACTTTCTGCCACTCTTGGGCTCCAGTCAAAGTTCCAACCGTTGGTCTGTTCGAATACTGAATATACCAACAGGCCTAGAGCACAGAGGAACCAGTAGGCCACTTGTAGGCATTCCATTCTCCTAACTCGGACTCTTGGAGACGGGTCACCGTGGCATGACCAAAGTGATAGGATCATAATGACACAGAGGACGAAGGTGATCAATGCGGGGATCATCAAAGAGATAGCTCGCACTGTTGTCGCATCAGTACGGTTCAAGCTCTGGAAGTCTTGCGACTCGCCTATCCTCCACCACGGCTCCCTCTCCATACAGTATGCGCCCCACCAGATGCCGAAAGACGTGTCGCCTCTGGCTACTTTGGCTATAGTCGGCAAGTTGGGGAGGGTGGAGTATAGGTATGGAAGGAGGATCACAACTATCATGATCGCGAGTGAGAAATGTCTATTGTCTTCGTGATATCCGGGCCGCAGTAGGACGGCGACCTGAAGGCTGATTGAGTACCTCTCAAACGGTACCGGAACCGACACTCACCGCAGCAATCGCAGGCAGATGGGCTGTGACTACAGTGAACAACAAGCTGTGCCTATAATTTGAGCATGGACAGCCCAATCGGTGGCTCACAGGACAGTGTCAATGCCGCAGAAAAGGGATCCAGACGTAAATTGGGCAGATCCCATGAGAGATACACCTGCATTGTGTGCCATCAGAACCGAGGTGGCTACGATGACCGAGAGACTCGGCGGACGAGGACATTGCTCGAGAGGGATACCCGAGAAGGAGGTCGGTAGGAGATAGACAGGCAAGAGTAATAGGAGGAGTATGCCAATGAGAATCGATATGACTGAGGAACATGCATGAGCAATGAGCAGCTGAGCTATTTGGTTGGTCTCACTTCGGACTACAGCGTCGACAGCGGACTCGACGCTCATCTTAGATCCCATCGTCCGTTGGTCCGGTAGCTCAGGGCCCTTCGGGGGTCTGGATGGTACAACAACGACTTGAACGGACACGCTCTCACAGGAGATCAGTCTTCAAGTGCTCGAGAGGCCTTGCCGCGAACATCAGACTTTAATTGATGCGATCAGTCTCCTCATCAGTTTGGAATGGGCATCAAGGGGTGAACACTGTGTACATTGGTGGTCGTCAAGGGGCTAGAAATCGTATCAGATGCGATCACAGGACCTTGGTCAGTAACAACGGTGACAGATCAGGCGGTGCATGGCACCGCGACTCCCAGCGTTGTGCGTCGCTCGTGAATCTCGCCGTCGCAGTGAAGATAGAGCACTGAAGATCCGATCCAGGCTCTTGCTCGCACTTTCAAATCGGGCGATCTAAGGCACGCGCCTGTATCCGTCCAACAAACTGGCTCAATCTTGCTCCACGGTCTCGTATTACATGCATGTCAGGTACCCGATGCTCGTGTTCATGCTTCGACAGCCATAGGAGATCCTCCCTGGACCCCTGCTTTGCCGGCGTGCTCCAATGCCTTTTTCTCCTTCTCGTTGTATTTGTACCACTCCTGACTGACGTCGTAGTTGCCTGAAGTCTCATGAGCTGATGCTGGCCGACGCTCAATCCGCTCGACTCACCGATGAACTCCCATCCATTCTCGCGGACATGATACAGATTGCAGGTGTTGCCCGAGTATCCGTCACGGTGACCGGCAGCGATAATGGATCGGCGACCCAGATCCTGAGCCTCTTCATCTGACAGGTCATACGAGTAGCCCTGGTCGAGAGATTAGATTGTCCCACCATGAAACCACTTGAGCAAGCACTTACCTGGTCAAGGACACCATATGCAAAGGTACTTCCTGATCCCACAGAGAACAAATTGCCCTTTATCCTCTGCCCATCACTGTCGACATAGAACAAAGCGGGGCCCTGTCATGATCAGCTTGGCGCACAGGATCTGGGTGCCGCCGACATACAGTTTTGTCCCAACCGGCGATCATCGTTCCCTAAATTTATGATGAGCACGTTTCGGAGGAGCAGGGGTACGCATGCTCACCATGCTCAGTCCCATTCCCTTGTATTGGTATACCAGGTTGGTAAGGATTTTGCTCGCCGCAGCAACACTTATACGCTCCTTGTTCCTCAGCTCGTATAGTCTGCACCGGATCCCAAGATATGTCTCCCTGTTGCAGCTTCAGATATTGTGTCTCTTGGGACTCGAGAAAGCTCACCAATATTGGCAATCGGCAGCTCCTCCAGCCATAGTTCCCAGCAGGTATGGGTTGATCTCGATCACTTTCTTGACCGTTCCACTCGCTAGCAGGTGCATAAGCTCTATCTCTTGCAACATGGGGACAGTGACCAAGCTTACCAATATAACTCCCGGCTGACGCTCGAGAGTCCACAGCGACAATAATCCCTCCTCTGAATTTGAAAGCAAGACAAGTGGTTCCGTGAGCCAGCTTAATCTTAGCCTCAGGGTTAGTGGAAAGGTTGTCGGTATGCGTAGCGAGGAAGGAGATAGGCTAGACAGGCCGCGCGTCAGCTCGATGATGGAAAGGATGAGCATCTACTATCGACCTACATCTAAGACTCTGGGCACTGTCATCCCGCTGATTGCTCCCGTCCTCGACAGATTGCCATAACCTCCCATACTGCCCCATTCTGCGGCATTCCCGTAAGCCTCGTCGTCTTCTCCATGCACCGGCACAGCTGGTCGAGACAATTGTCTAACAAGGGTGTCCATGATGACGAGCTCGCTACAGTAATGGAAGAGCGATCAGAAGGACCAAGTCAGACTAAGAGGTTTGTATAGTCTTCGTTTCACTGTCTTCGTCTTTCGTAGTGCGGTCTTTGCTCGCTGTGTGATGTCCCAGAAGACCAAGTCTGCTGAGCGATAGTCGACGCTGAGCCAAGCGTTGGTTCGCGGCGGCGCGAACCCGGGGATGATCAAACGGAGGACCAGATAATTTTTAACACGTGGTTCCAGGCGACTCGGGTTCTTTGCGTCATATCGTCGAGCATTCTTTCATCGACAGTGAACAAGCATGAGTGGGCGAAGGTCGGGCTTGCAGAAGGATGTCATTGCCTTGTATAGGAGGTGAAGGGTCTTTGATGATGTAATTCGAGTCCTCTTAGCTGACTTCTTCCTGCAGAGGCGTCAAAGCTGCTTTCTCTAAACCTCGAGTGAGCTAAATGGAGCAGAATAAATGCTCATCGTGTCACAGTCAGAACGGGCCTCTTTCCTCTTACACCTGAAATATAACTTTCATAATCCAACATTGCAGGCGAGAGATGTCAGTGCTATCGAGCATCAGGTGAGCTGGATCACTTGGGTAGGCTACGGACGCTCTACTGAGTCCTTCTACAGCTGCGAAAGATGAATAGGACGATCGAAATGCTCGAGGAGCCCTCTGTACACCGCATCAACGTCTCCCCTGAAATGAGAGAATGGTGGCAGCAGAGGTTGTCCCCTGAGGTCTCATTCGCACGATCTCAGGCCTCAAGCTCGGACCATCGACCATCCGCCACAGACCGAGGAGACTCTTCGCAGGGTGATGCTCAATGGGGCCATACCCTGCCCGGTCACGGCGGTACATAGTGAAGGGTCACAACGCATCATCGAAACAAGTCCCTCAATCCATCTCTACATCCTCGACCTCTTCCACATCCTCCCAATCACGACCGTCCTGATCATCTTGCCCATCGACACGGTCCTCCATTTCCATCTCGGCAGGTTGTACACCCCTCTTCTCCAAGTTCTCCAGCAACTCCTTGACATGTGATCCAATGCCCTCGTCCGGGTAGTCTTGTTCCGAGAATAGTTGAGCGCATTCGAGCAGTGCTCTCATGCTCTCAGAGAAACACGCCTCAGCCGATATGGATTCCGGGCCGTCTTCCTCTTCCTCGTCTTCATTCTTCTGTGTCGTGCTCTCTTGCGGACGGATTTTCTGAAGCGAAGGGTCCCCCAGGAGCGCCTCAGCACGCAGATACCAGGCCCAACCTTCAAGGTATGCAGATTCAACTTCCAGCGAGTCCTCTTCTCGAGCTGTTGTAACGATGGACAATGCTGGAAGATGATGATTGTTTTCAAGAAGTAGGCGTACAAGACTCAAACGGGTTGGGAGGGCGGGTAAGGATGGGTCGACTGCAGGGAGGCATCAACACCGCATGTATACAAGAACGTACAAGCTTCTTTTTCCTCGAGCTCTTCGTACAGGTTCATAATCACTTTGACGGCATCCTCGGCCCTCTGTTGACTAATTCGGATGGAAGCCAGCGATAATCTGGCTTCAAAATCGTCTGGTGATATGCTCAACGCCCGTGATATCAGGTCGTCACAGTTTTTCTCAGCCTCAGGCTCAAAGCTAAAGGATAGGTCAACCACAGCTGCTCCCTTTTTGGGCTCACCATAGGTCCGACATCCAAATCTCAACCATCGCTATCAGAGCAGTGACTGCCATGGCCTTTGCAGCAGCAACCTCTTCCTCCTGGTCATCTTGACCTTTTGATATACGCCCTTTGCCTTTCTGGCTCGAAAGGCCGGCCAAAGCCCGTTCAGTCATCGCGGCGGCGGTAGAGTAGTAACCTAAAGCCTCCCGGGGATCGTTTGCAGTTTGAGCGAGGTAGAGGTAGGGTGACGGCGTGTGAGGAGGCTCGTCGGTATGCGGAGGAAAAAGTTGGAGTAAATGCTATCGATCCTTAAGCGCTCCATAACACTCAACGAAACCAAGCAGCTTACTGATCGTCCAAGCTCTTCATCTCCGCCTTCCAGTTCTGCCACCCCAAGAACCTCTCTCGCTTCAAGGTTTGCGGGCTCCAGCTCCAAAGCCCGCTTCAGAAACTTGATAGCAAGCTCAAAATTACTCTGCGCCAACAGTACGTGCGCTTTGTCTGATGTAGATATCAGCATGCGAGCGTTTGACCGGGTGAACACCACCGACCTATAAGACTGGACGAAGTAGGAGCTGATGATGGACCGGCTTCGGTAGCTCTTGCAGCTGAGTTTCCTCCTTTCCCTTTCGGCAGACCATTCCTTTTAGCCTTGTTCTTCGTTTTGGACATGCTTGCGGACAAAGCTTCAGTCTCGCAAATCTTGTGGCAAGTGTGAATGATTATATATATATACAATCAAAAGTTGAGATCAGCCTTGAGCGAGCGATTCAACTTTTTTGATGAATCTTACGTAACTGATTCGACCTGAACCTCTGCTTTGAGATGGACCTCGTCGAGTACTCACTTGCTGTCTTGACGTTGCATCGGGCAGGATGACTGACAAAATCCAAATCATCCCGCTTACAGAGGGCAAGTCCTGATAGGAAGATGTTTGCTCTACGCTGACTCTTGCCAGATGCTCTGAATCGTTACCGAATCACTCATCCGGATAGGGATCTTCGACCGTTATTGCGTCGACTACACCGTCTAGGAGCATTTATCCCATCTTCAGATGATCCAGCCAGTCGCGCCGAGCATGAGCGAGAAGTAGAAATGTGCAAGTTGGAGTTGATAAAGTGGCGGAGTGGTATTCAGAGGATCATGGGCACTGTGGAGAATCTGAACAGACAGCGGCTAGCATACCTCGAACGAGCGAAAGAAACAGGTGAGCCATCGGGTTACCAACCGACATACGAACCCGCACTGAGCTGTTACCATCTAGTTGAGAGGACGGAAGAGCTCAGAGCCACGTTGGATAGTGAAAAGATATTACTTGCAAGGAGGCGTCGAGAGCGGGATGAGCAGATCAAGTGTGATGAAGTCGCTGCCAAAATTACGGCCAAAGGCAAGACTAGGCTAGAACTGGATGAGTGAGCTTGATCATGGTCTCAAGCATGGCATCATGCTGATGTGTCAGGCAAATCTCCTCACTTCAGCAGAGTCTGGCAGATCACAAGGCTTCTCACGAGCTATACACGCAGACTGTACAGGCTCGAGTGGATCTTTTCAGTCAGATCACTGCGCTGGTGGACGAGGTCCGAAACACCAAGCTACCCATAGACCCTCAAGCATCTTTAGAGGAAGTTCCACCTGAGGAAGAAGGAATGGATGTGGATGATTCCTCAACTGCAGCAGCAGCAGCAGCAGCTTCCTCATCTTCAGCGCGTCTCAACGCTTCCGCCTTGCCTTTCCAACCTACCAAATCATCTACTAGCGCGACCTCAGCGCCTTCAACTCGCAATACTAGCCCTGTCCCGACTGGAAGTAGTATGAAGCCCCCTCCAGCATCTCACGGTCTACCTACTCGACCTAGCAGATCGGCAGGAACCACATCATTATCCGCTTCGAACCACAAGATACCGAGTCGTCCCTCGACGCTGCGAAGCGTGACCACTCCAGTAGCTGGAAGTTTGGAGGAGGGCGAGCTGGGAGCCGAGGAAGAGGGCGAAGTGAATGAGGATGCCAGGGGCTCAAAGCGGTCGGCGGCCACAGAATCAAGATCAAGGAGTACTAGGGCCAGGCGTTGAGTACCCTTTTCAATATTCAACGCAACTTGTATCGGCATCAGAGTTCCAAATCGCTCTGCGCGAGTGAACAGTGATATATTGGTACATTACCACATTTACTGTCTCACTACGTGCGCGCAGTATGACTCGTCCCTGAATACTGACAACATCCACCCGTACAAAACCTATCGATGATGCGCGCCGTATGGAAGACCTTGTTGAATTGCCTGAGGCGCCGGCCCACGGTACATGTCCTGATCTCCCGTACTCCTCTGCCTCTGAGGTACTGGTTGCCCATAAGGACTGAATCCCTGCGGTGGCCTACCTTGCGGTACCGCCTGACGTCCTGATTGAGCATGATGGGGTGGAGGTGCCGAGTAAGAAGGCTGCATACTCGGCGATGGAATTCCATTCGGGGAGTAGCCCTGCATTGGCGCAGTGTGATGTCTGGCGTCGTATGGCTGACTCTGGGCTGGCGGTGAGCGTTGCTGCAAAGGCTGTTGAGGGTATTGCGGCGGCGCAGCAGGGCGGTATTGTTGACCTGTGTGACTACCCACAGGTATGCCTTGCGGGAGCCGCTGAGGCGGTTCCCACGGTACGCTCGGTCTAGCCCCATTGGCGAAAGTCGGCGATTGTACTGCTGGCGATGGTTGTCCGCGATATACCTGACCTGGCATTGGCCCATTCAGAGCAGGCTGCATAGGCCGCTGTTGAGGCGGCGGGCCAGGGTATCCACTTCTGCCTGGCGACGCAGCAGCAGGTGGCGGACTCGTCATGGGTCGAGGCGGGCCATAGGGAGAATGCTGCATCTGTTGTGTTGGAGGTGGGACTGGTTGCGAAGCTTGCGGATGTCTGAAGATTTGGCCAGGCTGAGGACCACTGTGCTGCGGTGATTTGACTTCCGAGACAACCCTTCGCATATTGTTTGGTTGGCCAGGAGGTGAGACTGGACCAGGTTGAGGAGGCTGAGGGTGATTGTTGGCAGGGTAAGGAGGAGCAGGCGGGTTCGAATACGTCCGCTGTCTCGTATCTCTCACATCTGACATGGAGTGCGAAGTGGACATCCCATTGTGACCCTGAGCACGGTGGAAATCGGGCTGTAGTGGAGGTGATGGACCATTGCGGACAGGCCCAGGCGGTGGTTGTGATTGCTTGGTAGGAGAGGTGTAATCACTGACAGGTGGAGATTGAATCGCAGTGGGAGGCGATCGAGCTCGATGAGACTGTGTCTGTTGAGGTGGAGGCTGCGAGTTCGATCGATGCGGGGTAGATGCAGGTTGCGGAGGCGGCGGAGGTGATGTCGAAGCATGCTGTTGTACATTTTGATGCTGTCGATGAGGTGAGTTCTGCTGTTGAGTGGGTGGAAGCATTGACGGCGGTCGAGGAGGACCTTTTAGACCCATGTTAGCCATGGCCATATTGGCGTTGCGAACTTCGTGATCCACTTGGACAGTCTGCATGCCGTAGGAAGGCTGTCGGATCGGTGCTTCGGCATCTCTGCCAGATTGACGGCTTCGATCCGGTTTGGTAAGACCCATCTTCTTGCCGGAGCTCGCGATCGGCGCTGTCGCCGGCTCCCGCACAGGCTCACGAATCGGTTCTCGGATGGGTTCTCGGACTGGCTCTCGGATGGGCTCACGGACCGGTGCCACACCTGCGCTGCCAGAATCGATAGGTCGAGGTGGTGTACCCTTCGCAACCGGCTGCTTGGCTTGAGCCTTTTCCTCCTCTCCATTGGCCTTCTTCTCCTCGGCGACATTACGGCCGATGACACCGAGATACCAGAACATGAGATTGGAAATCAAGACTTGCTCGTAAAGAGGTCGTCTCGCATTAGCGAGTTTGATGTGACTGAGGCGGTAGACTGCTCGCTCGACGTGTATCGGGTAGCGAGCGAACGAATTGAAGTTGGGAGAAGTTGGAGTAGATCCAGCTGTATGCGGCTTGTTCGATTTGGACGCGCCGAGGAGTGCAGCGGCCGCTGCTGGCCCGGCCGAGGAAAAGCTGGATACGGGGACAGGCTCGTCGTGCTTCTTCTTGCTTCCACCGAACAAGGACCCAAGGAACGAGTCTTTTTCCTTCTTGTTCGACTTTTTGTCCTTTTTCGAAAATAGTCCTCCCTTCTTCTCTTTCTCCTTTTCCTTTTCCTTCTCCTTGGTGGCAGTTGACGAAGTATCTGTGCGTGTGATGGACGGTCTTTCCATGGCGGGTTGAAACGTATTACCTTGAGGTCCGGAAGATCTCGCTGCAGGCGGCGCCATACCGGGGGGCAATTCCTGGTGAGATGCTCTAGGAGTGACTTGTTCCGGGCCAAGCCTTGGTTCAGGCTGTTGCCTATCCAACGCAAGTGAAGGAGGGATGTTGGCGGATGGTCGGGATTCGGCATATCCTTCGGTCGGGGACGGTCGTCGATATCCCGCCAAGGGATCCGTTGGGGAATCCTGAGTTGGCGTTTTCTCACCATCTTCTTTGAACCAATCAAAGCTACCGGCGGAGCTCGATTTCGGCAGCTCTAGCATCGGCAGACTACTGTGTTGTTGAGGAGGAGAAGGCTCTGGGCTGGGACTTCCACTGCGGGAGGTGTCGGTAGATATGGATGACTGACGAGAGCTCCTCGCGTATGCGTCAAAGATCGTGGTCTCATCTGTTGAACCTGTTGAAGGACGCCGATCTTCGAGATTACGCTCGTGGGAATCACTACTGCTTGGTCTGCGTCTAGCAGATTCTTCCGAATCATCACTGGGCGTCGTGGCTCTCCGTCTGGAAGGTCCTGCCGCGCGGTCGTCCTCCGGGTAGCCTTGACCGTCCATACCTTGCGTCGCGGTCATCCGGCTCCTCCGTGACGACCCATAACGCGACGTGCTGCCCTCTCCTCCCGGTCCGTATTTCCGGGTTTTGGTGATAGCTGACCGCCGGAGAATCGAGCTTGGACGTGAAGGAAGGTCTGGCGCGCCCACTGACTCGACGGGTACATCATCTTGGAGAACTTAAGGCATCAGCGCGCGTGTTGTCTTGGCAACTCACATCCCGATTGCGCGTTGAGACTTAGGTTTCTCTTGAGGAGCTTTGTCATTGCCGCTGGGTCATCGCTTTCTGCAGCCTCTTCAACGAGCATCTCCAAACGTTGCAGATCCTCTAATGTCAGTCCCTTGTCTCCAGTCACTCCGCCATAGATGCTCGACCTCTGCCTGACGGGCACCGGCGGTCTCTCGTTTTCCACGTTGTCACCAGCTTTCGGGGTATATTGCCTCGACAGCATACTCCTCTTCCTCCCTAGTGCGTCCCCGCCTCGCCTGCTGTCTCTTCTCGCGAGCCATGATGGCGAACGAGCGAGAGAGTCCGAGCCATCTGCTTCGGCAGCTTCGGGATTGCCTGAAGTGTGAGATTTGAGAAAGGCTCGAAATTCTCCAGGAGCAAGCTCAGGATGTAGATGAGCGGGGACCCAGAACGAGTCTCCGTTGAGCGCTGGCGCTAATGTGACATCGTCGTCAGAGCTGAAAGCGGATGAGACTTCAGGTGGGTAAGGCTGGTGGTTGGTTGATGAAGGAGGTGGCAGATCCGGATCCACGGGTAATGCTCCAGGGCCGGACGATGTAACGGATCGTCTCCGTAAGGTCCTGCCGAGGTGTGTCCAGGCGGAGAGGGTTAAGAAAGGATAGATAGACACAGGAGCCAAGAGGTATGCATTTAGGGCACGAGATAAGGAGCGAAAGGCGGAGCAGAATCGCATCAGTTACTTGCACCGCCAATCTGAGAAAACTCACTTCAAGGTCCGGACCTCTCGGGCGATGGCCTCATCGCTGACCTCTGGCATGACCACCCGCTATCTGACGGGATTTGGTGGCTGGCCAGCCAGTGCGAGTATGGGGGCAAAGAGGCGTATGAATGTCGATGCTATGCTGTACACCAGGTAAATAACCGTCGGACTTTGAGCGAGAAACAAACCGGCCGGTGTCCGACCAAAGAGAGGTTTGTGATGTCAGATCTCCCTTGCAAGCATGGACATAGACGACGCTATCTTTGACGACCAGATAATTTGAGGCTCATGTGAAGCTTGAGCGCGTTAATGAGTGAAGTGATCGATATCCAGGTCGAACGACCAGGAGAAAACCCGGATTGACCGTGTGCGGCGTGCGACCTGACCCTTTATTTGATCGTGTTGATGATAGTACAATACAGGAGAAAGCGGATGGAGACGTGGTTCAGAGGCCCATTCCAGTACTTCGATGTTCTGTCTCTGTCAAGATCCTGAGCGCAGACTATCCGCGATGTTCCAAGGCGATGATGGATGAAGACGAGGTGACAAGCATTCACATCGCCCATACACGCTCCGTTGTTTAAAAGGGTCTGTGTGGCACATTTAGAATTCTGACGCCTATTTGTCTCTTTGGAAATAGGCTCAACCTTTAGCAATGGCTTCCCTTGCTGTTGTTCTACCGTATCTAATGCATTGGGTCTAGGATCCAGGTGTACAATGCTCCGAATCTGTGGCTGGATTGCCCCACCATCTAGGTCCATCCCAGCGGAACAAGACCCCGAATAAAACGTAAATACTCAACGCAGTGATGGACGTCCCGGCATCCAGTGCCGAACTGCCACAATCAGGTCAATATCGACTGAGACAAAGCGGAACACGGGGGTCATAACTCGCCTGACGACGTATGCGTACTTGCTGTAGAGTCCAGGATGTTTCTTAGCGTACCATGAGTTGGCAAGGACGGCAACAATGGCTCCAGTAAGGATGATGTTGGTCGGGCTGCATTGTGTTCGCAGTAAGAAGCCTGGAGCGACTCACTATTGTGGTACAAGAGTAGCGCCGTGGCAGATGATGGGGAACACTACCTGTACCAGTCAACGACAAGCGATCGAGTGCCTCACCTTGTTGAATTTCATATGTGGCCATCGCTGATGCGCGAACCAGCACCCAATTGGGACAATCGCACCTAGCAAGAAGCTGCTTTGTTCAACGAGGGTGAATGAGCGAAGACGCACCCGAGATACAACACTTCATAGCCGCCAGAAAAGAATCGCTTGGGAGCGACAGCCCCCCAGATAATGCTTGCAGAATAAAAGATACCTGGAGCTCTTCCAGTCCATTGCCCTGTGGGGTCAACGGCAGTGCCATCCAAGAATGAGCGTTTCTCGTTGATCACTGAAATGAGGGTGATGTCTTCACATGAGCCTTATTCCGAGAGGTGGCTCACAATTTGCGAAGACGCCCAGCACTGTGCCAATAATCTGGCAAGCGAACATCTCTCGCGGTGGAATTGAGGTGTACCATCCCAGCTTGAGATCCTGAGCGAGAGCAAGCGCTTGAGACATGGCCATATCTAATCAGTCGTCAACTCGTTGAGGCCCTCGGTAACTAGTCACATACAGCCGAAGCACTTGAACGTCACACTGGGGCGAAACGGTCAGTACTATGATTGCCTCCCGAGCTCATTGTACTGACTTGCCTATCGGCTTCCCTGGCATGAGAACGCCCGCCACGCTGCATCAGGAGGCAATCATCAGCTTCATGATCGGAATCTGGGATGGGGGCTCACAACTCGGTGAGGACATTCTATAGACTTCTCAGCTTCCCCCTTCACAAATGGCATCCACTTACCAGTCCGATAGTCGTATTACTGACGGCAGCAATGATCCCGACCCTACCAGTCCGAATGAGTCCCCAGTCTGAAGTTTCGCATGTCCGACTTACGGTATTAAGAATACCTTTGCAGGGTGTCAGCACAGACTCAGACATTTGACCTGACTAACAGTGGCGATAGCGATGGACAATACCAGCGCCCATATCGGCATTTGAAGCGGAGTAGTCTTCACAAGAAGGACTGAGTCCGTCAGCGTGAGAGGACCCATATCTACCGTCTTCAACTCACCCGCTGCACCGAAATTGACTGCCAGCAAGCCGAAATACCAGCTTGACGGCACTGGCAGATAATTCCGCATCAATCGACTTTGATAGGGCTTAGTTCAATCGACCTAGTCCCTCATACTCACTTGTGCACGTCGGTCAAAGCTGCGGTTCGCTTCGATAAGGCTATGTTGTATGAGTAGGTTCCTGAGCATCGACTCACCTTCTTTGATCTCGTCTCTATGCCATAGCCAGACGTGCACGAGGATGCTGGACAGAGCGGCGAACGAGAGTCCATAAGACAAGGCGCTGAAGGTTTGAGCATCATCCGGTGATGATGGGAACTCACAAGTATGGGGTCAGCAACAATGGCCGGTTCTGCTCGTATGCAATTTCATTAAGTGATAGATCCTCGTTCAAGACCGAAGCTACATCGAACCTATCGAGTCAACACACGAGGCACATGTCGACATACTTCTCAAAGCGCGAGTTGTACAAACCAGAGGACACCGGTTCAGGATAACGGCGGGCGTCCCTGATCATCAGCTACGCTCGATAGACCGTCTCACCAGAAGTTGAAGAGGAACAGCAAGGGAGTGACCTTGATGTCAATGTCATCTTCAATACGCACTCACAATCCAGCACATGCCTATGAGTCCTCCGAAAAAATTACCCAAAGCCCAGTACGGCGTAAACAGACTTGTCTGATCAGCCAGAGGACCACGACTTCGACTCACGGGCCTGAGCTCCCTATGGTGCTCCAGTCAAAGCTGAAATCTAGCATTCCCAGACCTTTGTACCCGCTTCCCAGGACCCGCATCCACCAGCTATCATTGTCGATCAAGCAAAGTACGGAGATGGATGTGAGGGTGGGGAAGAGAAAGAAGGGGAGGTACTGGTAAATGAACGTGATGAGGAAAACAAATGTGAAGACTTTAAGACGGTCCCTGGTCGCCAGTTGAGCCGCACGAGATAGAGCTGAGGAAGTAGACGAATAGAGCGTTGTAAAAAGCTGAACGACAACGAGGATCGACGGCCAGTACATCGCGGGAGGGTATACTAAAATGGTTTGCAGCATCCCTCGGACCGTCAGACGAGGCCTAAAAGACTCAACGCACCAGCGAGTCCAAAGCCAATACATTGCGTGGTCAGGAGAAGGATTATCGAGGAGATAGGTCCGAGTGTGACGTGAAAGTACAGATCCATAATCGCAAGAATATCAGTTGCGTAGGCCGAGGTGGCACCTGAGCTAGCGAGTACACTGGGAATCGTCAGCTAGCTCTCGCTGGGCTACATGCCTGACGAGGATAGCTTCCTTGATGCTGAAAGGTCCTGGGTTGAGCTCGAGCCCCAGGAATCTCTGGCCCCTCGGTATGAACCTCTCATTCGCCAGTCCGTGACCCAGTGGATATGTAGCCAGGATGATAAAGTATGAGCTGAAGGAAGGGGCGTTCGACTTGAAGTAGAAGATTTGCGATGCAGAAGCGCCTAGAAGACAGAAGAAAGATCCAATCAGGAGGACACGAAGAGTCAAGGTCGGTAAAGTCGGGTCGTCCGTCGCTGGGACATGCTGGAATGAGAATGAGCTTTACCTGTGATGTCTGCATTGAGCTCACCTCTGCGATCAACGTATCGATCTTAGAGCCTTGTCCAATCGTCTCTCCGTCACCTGATTCGCCCAGCTCATCTATGCCACCTCTCTGCTTCCCTGATAGCAGTCCCTCTACTTCAACATTGCTGTGACCTTCGTCGAGATAGTTAGAGCTCGATGCCAGGTCAGGCAGCTCGTAAGCCTCTGCGTCGCGCAGATCAGACCCAAGCATGCTTCAGCAGTCGATATAGACCCTGCCGTTCAGTCCATTGTGCCAGTTATGACTGCCCAGACGTCCTTGCTCTTCGTTGCGTTTCTCTACTACTGGTGCAACACCCGGCATCTCGTCTTGCATCCGCGGGCCGCGCCCAGGGTCGCCACGTCATGCAGCTGCTATTCTGGAGACCCCGCAGTTTATCAATGCTTGCCAGCGTTGTTGTCATTCTCAGCATTGTCAACATTGTCTTCATTGTCCATCCATCTGCGAGATGTCAAACAACGCCCAGCAAAACTTTAGGTCACAGCTGTCCGGATTCAGATGGGCAAACTCGGTGCAAGATGATTCTCAACCCGCCGCTGGAACAGCAGCTGCGGGAGCATCCACGAACCCTTTCAATCGAGCTTGGACTGGATTATCAGGGTACATCCCGTTAAGAAACGAGGGACAGAGCCAGGAAGAGGAGGCTTATTTTGCTTTGTCCGTGAGTTTTGTGGGCTCGGCACGAGGCAAGCGCTGATCATGAATCGTAGCGATGGGAAAGGTGAGGTTTCGCAGATCGTGCCGAACTCGCAAGCATGCGCGTCTGATGCACACCTCTCATAGATTCCTCGGGTTCTTAGCTTGTTGTGCTGGTGGTCTGGCCTGCTTCTTCATCGCGTTCCTCTTCCTCCCCATTCGTGAGTCTAGAAAGGGGCCACGTCGACGGTTGCGAGCTGTAGACTTTCGGGTCAATTGCTCTTTCATTCGCCTGACACACGATTTGCAGTCGCCATCAAGCCTCGGAAATTCGCTCTTGCCTTCACTCTAGGATCATGCCTCTTCATGTTGGGTTTCGCGATCTTGCATGGGCCATGGAACCGTGAGGCCGACTGGGCTCTTCAATCAGAAGAAAAGATCTGACCGGCCGTGCTTGCTCTAGACCTCAAGCATATCACATCGTCAGAGAGGCTTCCATTCTCTCTAGCATACTTTGGATCGCTCGCTCTTACTCTAGTCTTCGCCATATGGGTGAGCACGCGGTTCGGTGTTGTGCCCATGGCTGACCATTCCCGCAGCTACGCTCGACGATCGGCACCATTGTTGCAGCGATTGTACAGGTGAGAGCAACCATCCAACTTTTCTCAGCTGCAAGCTGACTCGATGCTCAGATCGTCGCTCTGCTGTCGTATCTGGCAGCTTACTTCCCCGGCGGGACCACAACTTTGCGGTTTGGTGGACAAATGGCGATGCGCGGTATGGGAAGTCTGTTACCAATTTGAGCGTGATTTGGCAATGCATGAATGCTTGTAGATTAGAGATCGTGGGGATGAGCGAGAGATCCCTAGAACGCTCTTGAGCCAGCCAAAGAAGCGCTTGTTAGAGCTGCTCACACTGAATTGCACTCGGTTCCTCAGTGCCGCGCATTTTGGCGACAAAGACATCTTTTTTCCTTCGTTTCTATCATCCGAACTGCTGCTGAGCAAAAGGACTGCCGCTTTGCGAGCGGGTTCAGACCGACCGTCAAGCATTATGACTTACCCTCTCTCAACGACCCAACCAGACCCCGATGTATCCAATCAAGCTGTCAACGCGCCTCCGCGAGAACAGCTCCTATCCAACCTCTCTCTTCAATCCATTCTCCTCACCCAACTCTTCGCAATCATCTCGAATCCTCCGACGCAAGCGCCTGGGACAGCACAGTCGCATCCGGTGGCCGGACTCTACCGGGCCATCGACACCGCTACGAATGATCTTGGCGGCATAGTCAAAGAGGTTAGAATCCATCAACAAGCTTGGGCCAGACTGGAGCGCGTTAAGGATCAAGTGAAAGCTTTAGATATGGATGTCAGACGAGTCATTGGAGATCTCGAGAGAGGTCGCGTAGAGCTTGAAGGCATGGTGAATGAGGGCATCAAAGTTCGAGAAGCCATCGACAGGGTATCAAAGGGTGAGCAATATCATATATTAGCCTGCTCACCCCCCTACATAGATCCCCTTCCTGTACAACCGTTACTGGCCCATGCTAGATCCCTCGCGAGACATTCCTCTGCTCCCGTATCTTCGCTCCTCGCACCGATCGACAAGGCTCAGTATCAACCTTGGCCTACAGAGACGGCGATGCGAGCAGGCATTCTGTTCAGGGAAGGTGGAAGCATGTCTGGAATCGGCGACGTGGGCATCGTCGGTGGTGAGTGCATCTTACTCGCTTCATTGGCCGCCAGCTAACGCCTGAAAAGAGGAGAGGCCTCAAGAGGCTGTTCAAATGATGGAAGAAGACTATATGCAGCAAGAAGAATCACGCCGACCTGCACCGGCAGTCTTCTCGTTGGACCTGAACTCGGATTCGGACGACGATTAGAATGCAAGTCATCCCGCTGGGGCGCGGGGCGCGGCGTCGCACGTCGATGTCCCAGACTCAGACCCATTGACCCTCGACCACTATCATCTACCTCGCCTTCATCTCGCTCAACAGCTCGTCCTTGCATTTCCACCGGTCTTCGCACCATCGCTGTAGACCCTCGTCATCCTTTGGAAGGCAGTCTATCGGTATCCTGCAATGTCAGAACAGCTGCCAAACGGCCCAACGCACCGCTTGACGTCGACTTGGAATTTGTAGCCTGCAGCAGCGAGGTCAGGGCAAGATAGCTGTTCTGCCATGGTCGGAACGCGGTCGACTTTTCCAGGCGAAGTGTAGAGAAAGGTGAAATCGTACAGGTGTTTGACGTGGGAGTCTCGGAGACCTAAGGGGGAGGGAATCAGCGACCTATCGGATCAGCAGACACTGCCTTTGATGGTGCTAATGAATCCTTTCGTCCTCGGTAACAGGACGTTCAGGAGCTCTGATTTGCCTTTCTCCCTAGCAAACGCTTGAGACTGGGGACCGGGAAGTTAGCAAGCGAGGGAGACGATCATCACGAACCTCAAGAACCTTCTTCGAGGTCCGCCTCGTGCCCTCTGGGTACAAGACTATCCATGCATTGTGTTTGTTCTGCTTGATTCGAGCGAAAGCATCTCTGAAAACATGAGTCAGCAGTGTACAAATCTGGTCAATCATGATGACTCACTCAATCAGACGCTCGTCATTTGTCCAATTTCGCGATACAAGAATCATCCCTGTGATCAGCTCAGCACTCGAGAGAGACGGCGTACCGATAGCCCAGAATGAGATTCCGAAGAGTGGTATCTGCCAAACAATCTCCTTCTTGACGAAGAATCTCGAACGACCCATCATGCCCGCTCGTTCCGCTAGCCCAAGGACGAGATAAAAGTCGGCGTAAGAAAGGTGGTTCTGGAAAGGATATCAAATCATGTCTCCCTTGACTGTCTTACGGATATGACCACTGCTGATTCATTCTCTGGGATCTTGTCTCCAGTGATAGTCAGACAGTCCTTCGCATTCAGTGTGTTCTCCCAATGTCGCTGCATGTATGACCAGAATTGATACCTAGGCAATATCAGATATCTACGACTGAGGTCGAAGGGAGTCCAGCCAAGCAAGTGCTTCGGAAGCTTGATGTGCAGGACCCAGATACTCACGCAGTCCAACATGCTAGCTCCCATGCTGTCTTTTCGGAGAATGGTTTGATAAGTACGGCGAGAAAGAGTCCAGCATTTGCTAGCAAGACGAGAATGCAGAGGGCTAGCGTATGTCGGACCAGCAGGAATGTGGAGGGTTGGACTGAAGTTGACATATTGTGAGAGATGATCAGTCAGAGGTTCACCTGGTAGGCGAAGGATCAAGCTCCAGCAGGCAAAATGCCAGCGCCTTGGAAGGAGGTCGAGCAGGGCTTGGAGTCAAGTACCCAAGATGCCTCAGTCTCGTTTCTCGGGAACCAATTCTATAGCCGACAAAAGTCAATCGCGTCTGGGTAGACTTGCCGCAAATTCCAGCAGCGAAAACCGTGTGCTCTACATCATGCGGGCAGATAGCATCAGGAACACTGTTTGGGGCCTCGTAATCAATGCAAGTCGTAACAGATATGCTATACAACATCCACCCTGCCGGTTGAACCAGACCAAACGACAGATCACCAATTGCGAAGTGCCTCGCGGGACAGTGGTTCCGTCTCCATCTCGTACTCCACTTCGACCTTTGGTCCTCGCTTCTTTGAGCCTGCACCCTTTTTAGGATCTCTTGCTGGTGCTTTGCGTTTGGATCCGATTGCCGGCTGAGACTTGCCATTGACTGCTCGCGGCACAGTCTTGCCATTAATTTTGGGTCTTGCTCCTGACTCCTCGCCCTCGACACCGTCGACCCCTTCCTCATCCCCATCTCCATCCTCATCGGAGACCTCCAAATCGCTCGGAAACTCTTGATCTCCGCCCGACTCTTCTTCATCGGAATCAAACTCGTCAAACTGTACAGTTAGCGAAAGGATCATCCGCCAAAGACCCACCTCAGAGCCTGAATAATCCTCCAAATCCCCGACACTCTCTTCGTCCGAATCCTCGACATATTCCCTCTCTCCATCTTCCCATTCTTCTTCATCGAGCATACTCTCCTCATCCTCCATCTCCAATTCCTTCTCTTTCCCTTTCCTATCCATGTCCAATACCTGTCTCCAGACATCCTCATTGACGTTCAGTGGCGCATCGCCGTACGCCTTGGACCGTAGACGATCCAAGAGCTCCTTCTCAATAGACTTTTCTAGGTGGGCAGCAGCCAAAGCTTTTCGCTCCCTTGTCGCCTCACGACGATCCAGTTTCTTCTTGATTCCCACTAGCTTGGGCCTGACGTGTGCTCAGCCTGACTCTATGACCCCATGGCACTCACTGATGGCTCAAGCTCAGGCGGCGCATCTTGATCAGGTACTGCGTGATCTTGGTGATCCTCTGCTTGCACTTGTGGATCATGAAATTTGGCCAGTAGATCAGCTCTTTGTCGATCTAGTGACGGTGTAAGCTCCTGCGCTGTAGCTCAAACGCCGGTTTAACGGACCTGCTCCAGAGCCTTTTCGTAATTATTCGACAATCGTATTCTCTCCCACATGTTGGCGGGTGTATGAGCTCGTTCGATGGTCTTCATATATAGGTAAAGGACGCCTAGGGATGACAATCGAGCAGGGCAGGAATATGGCAAGGAGGAAGTAGGGAAGGGAGGCATGGTAAGCTCATGCTAGCCGCAGAGCCGAGCCTCGACTCACCCTCCTTCTCCCTGACAGTGGCGTACCGAGAGTTGGCCAACGGGCATGATTGTCGGGAACACAGTCCCGTGAGGTTGTACTCATTTCGACAAAAGTTCTGCGTCGCAGTTCTGAAAGATCCTGTCAGAATGGATAGGACGGTCGGAGTTCGTTCTGCTCACTTGACCTTGTAAGAGCAAAACCTACAGGTTCATCAGCCTCGGGACAGAGCTATGCTGTTGGAGCAGCTCACTGATGGTTGATGACGGACCAGATTACTTCGTCAGACTATCCAGTTGGTCAGTTCCCATCCCGGAGCGCTTCCCCGCTCTCTCCATCTCACCTGCATCGTGTCTGCTCGGTATCAATGTTGATGGTGATCCTTGCAATGTACGAAGTGGACATGGTTAAAACTGAAAATTTCAATATTTATCTTGGCTTATTTTCTGTCATCATTTAATCCCAAGTCCCGCGCGGCGGCAACGGCTGGGATTGCGTTTCAACAGCATGACGATTGACGACCGACATTATCGTTCATCATGAGAATTCAATCGCTACTGTCTCAGCCATGCACGAGTCATACCGGAGCGTTGTATGCCCGCAGTAAGCTTGGATCATTTCTCCATGACCCGCTACTGACTACTGACTCGCCGTTCAGTCCTTGCTCACCCGTCCGCAAGCCGAGTATATCGACCAGCGCGTATCCCAAAATCTGGACCGTCCGGGGATTTCGTCAGGACCTTCGCGACATCTTCTCCGCGGTCTGCGAATCACTTTGACACCCATCTTTTTGTGCAAAGACTGAAAGAGAATGGGTTGACGGAATCTCAAGCCGAGGGATTGATGAAAGCACTGGCCGCTGTCATAGATGATAGCGTCACGGCAATGGAGGGTGGGCTGGTTAGTAAGGCCGATCAAGAAAAGGTCAGTGAGAGAGATCATCGCTTCGCGCTGGTTCTCGTTGGGATCCGAGGTTGACAGATTACCAGCAACGTTACGCTCAGAAGGTCGATTTCGCATCGCTCAAATCAGAACTGCAGCTCATTGAGAAGAATGACCTGACACTGGTGAAAGGAGAGAACGAGAGATTGATGGCGGACGTTGAAAAGCTGAAGCAGCGACTGAGAGAAGAGGTAACGAGAACACAAGCGGGAGTCAGGCTGGATCTGAATCTGGAGAAAGGTCGGTTCGACCGTGTTCCATCCCTTTGGTTTGGCAAAAGCTGATGTTCTGCAGGTCGTATACGGGACGAAAATTCCCAACAAGAGCTCAAGATTCGAGAAGTCGACACTCGAATAGAGTCTGAGATTGCAGGTCTGCGCACTCAGATCGAACAGAGCAAAATCAGCATTCTGCAATACCTCATTGGTATCGGAACCGGTGTGGGAGCCATGATGGTGGGTCAGACGGCTTGATGCGGGGATGAGTACTAACGCGATCTTTCAGTTGGCCTACGCAAGGATTATGGTATGTACGAGGAGACGCACGGGAGGCGACGAGCTGACTTTCCCCTAGATGTGATGGGTATCTGTCTTTGTATCGCCAAATACGCTATGTACACCTGTCGCGAAGCCCGTTGCAGTGTCCTTGAGGGTGAAAGTCGAGGAGAAGTCGAGAAGAAGTCGAGAAGAAATCGAGAAGACGTCGAGAAGAAGTCGAGAAGAAGTTGAGGACAAGTCAGGAAGAAGTCGAGGACAAGTCAAGCGGGAGTCGAGAAGAAGTCGAGAAGAAGTTGAGGACAAGTCGAGCGGAAGACGAGAACAAGTCAAGGAGAAATCGAAAAGAAGGCGCCCATCTTCGCCAGGCATGAACCGCAAGAGTCACCTGATATAGAGATTCGGTGGCCTTCCGCGGCGAGTCCCAGCAAAAGCCAAGGTACAATGGCTATCAGAGTGAAGAAGGCGATCCCTCCTTTATCCGAGACCTCTCAAGCCCTGACCATGGTCAGCGGCGTACGACCTATAAGACACTTTGGGTTGACACGTAGGCTCTTCCCATTTCAACTACGGGCGACACTCGACCTTGTGACAGTCTACAGATACCAAAAAAACCTCATCAATCGAGTCAAGGAATTTTTCCCGACGCCACTCATTGATTCATTCTCACAATAGATTCACCATGTCAAGTCGCCGCAACCAAAGCGATCGCTCTGACAAGATCATGATCAGATATCTGCGATACCTGGAAACAGTTCGTGACGCTCAGAGCAGTGACAACGTCAGCAGCGATGGTCGGACCTCAGAGAACACCCGTCCTGCAGTGACCGTCTCCGTTAACGCAAAGCCGAGTGCATACCGGTTACCTAGCGTCAAGAAATGCGAAAGACTTGCACTTCAAACCGCCTCCCGTGACACCTCAGAGACAGCCTCCCGTGAGGCCTCAGAGACTCGAAGGCACGGTCCCAGGTCAGGATATGAAAAGCCGTAATGGGAGGTACAATTCGCATCGTAGGGAGGCGCCATGATGCCTGATATGCTATGGTTTAGTGATGAACAGCCTGCAGTGTCTTGATGGGACAGCGACTGTGCATACCATGTGATAAAATTTGACACGCTGAGTCTCTTGTGAGGCATCCATCACGGATCCGAAACGGCCGTGTCAGTGATGAGAGATTCGACGACGCCCCAGTGGATATCGGTCCATGCTGGTATTAGGACCAATCTAGGGTTTACACCCTGTCTAATACTGTATCGTCTGGACGCACCCTTTCTTCCGTTTCGCCAAGCTCTACGTCGTCTCCCCTCGTGACCCAGCGGTCCAACAAGTGATCGGTACAAGATTTTCACCGCTCCAGAGGGTACGACGACAACTGCTGATCCACTCATTACGCACACTGTCACTGATTCAAGTGATGTATTCCACCACGACGGTTCCGATTACATTCACTACGACTGATGCGAGTGACACTGCGTCAACTGTTGCACCCACGTCGACGTCGGACATCCTATACACCAGCGATGCTGTCTTTGACGATGTCCCAACATACTATCTCAACACGTTCACAGAGGTGTCTACCGCCACTAGTACCATCCTCGTTACCTCGACAAACGCGCGGTTGACCATTCAGGTTACTGGAAAACCCTTCACAGTCACTTCCGCCGGTCAAGCGACGACCAAAACGGTGACCGTCTTACCCGTCACAACGGTCACACCCGTCACAACGGTCACAGAGCCTCTAACAATGTCGACGGCCTCTTCGGTAAAGGCGTCATCCGCGAAGTCGTCTGCCAGAACATCGAGTCACAGCAGTGCTCAGACCTCTTCTGCCAGATCCTCCAGTCACAGCAGTTCTCGGGCATCTTCTGCCAATACTTCCAGCCACAGCAGTGTCAAAGCGTCGTCACAGGCTCCTTTAGGTCACAGCAGCGCCAAGTCCCCCTCGTCTTCAAGCACATTGTCGGCGGGCACGTCGAGACATAGCAGCATCGAGACCTTTGGTGTCTCGTCATCGCACTTGACAAGTTCCGTCAAGGTGTCTGCCTCTTCAGGGAAAGCCACCTCTACCCAGTCGCAGAGCCACAGCATTTCTAAGTCTGCCTCCTCCACATCTAGAGCCTCTAACTCACGCTCGTCGAGTGCTGTGGTGGCAGCCAATGGCCCAGTATCATCTGTCGAGGTCGTGTCATCCTCTCTTCATAGCAATGGTGCGTGTTCCTTATCGTCCAAAGCATCCGTCGTTTCGACAACCAAGGCATCCCCTTCCAGCTCATCACCCATTTCCCAATCAATTTCAAGCAGAGTCTCCATCGCAGAGTCTAGCACGATCAGCGGGACAGCTTCGAGACTCGTCTCCGCCAGCCCATCCAGCGCAGGGTCAGCCTCTAGCATTGCTTCATCAAGTAGATCAATTAGATCAGTCTCGAGTAACGCGTCCAGTGCCAGATCATCATCAAGCGCCAGCTCACATTCGTTCAGCTCAACAGGCTCCATCCTATCATCATCGCATTCCGCATCAACCAGTCTTTCGAAATCCCAACCTGCGTCAAGCGCGAAAAGCGTGTCCGTGTCGCATTCTGCGTCCACAAGCGCATAGAAGGCGAGAAGTTACGCTCCGAGACTTTAACCATGTCCCTGCAAATTGGCTATCGCCTTGTATCGAATGTTCATCCCGGGCTCTGAAACTTACACCATGCATGAATCCCCCTATGACTCGTTCAGAAATCCATCTTCCCTTGCTCCTTCAATTGACGCCATTCTTCCGCCAGCATCCCAAATTGATAGTCATCTTGAAACCGTCCATGAGAGAAGAACATTTGCCGACCAATTCCTTCGAGTTTGAAACCGAGGTTCTCGTATAACTTCCTGGCACCTGTGTTCCATTCGAATGCCTCTATACCGACCCGATTCAGACCACCCGTTTCGAAAGCCCAATGAAGTGTCCACCGTATGGCTTCTCCACCATAGCCCTTGCGCTGAAATTCAGGCAAGATATCGACTCCTATCGTGGCTTGCCGATGCGTGGCGTTGAATTGTGAACCGAGATGGATCTGACCAATGGAGACGAGTTGGGTCACGTCGCCAAAGTCGAATGTCTCCTCTTTCTTGGAGTTGAAGTCCCCGTCTGAGCCCTTAGAGTCGTCGTCTTTGCTGGAACTAGCGGCCGTACTATTCTTCTTCATCCTCTGCTCAGTTCGGTACGCCTCACTACCTTCCTCATTCAAGCAAATGACCACACCGAGCATAGATTTCGTCATATGCCCCATCATCTTTTCCGCGTGTCTCTTACCTTGAGGGACTGCAGGACCAAGCATCGAGTTGATATACCCTTCGACATCATGATGGAAGGCAAGATATAGTTTCTTGTCTTCGTCGGAATCTGGCTCAATGGCGCGAAAGACGAGTCGACTGGATCGGAATGGGTTTCTCGGCGTCATGGGGATCTATCAGTTCGATCGTGAAGGATGTGGAACAGTGCTATGATGAGATACATACACCTCGCATACTTTATGGACATTATCACAGCGCTTATGAGTCGTTTCACAGTGGATCTGAGGAAGCGCATACGCGTATTCGGATCCGAGATCTGCTGCCTGCCTGGCTATTTCCGCAATTCCGCCCGTCTTGAGATGCAATTTTGGAGGAGAACCGAACCAATTTCATCGTAATTCAAAGTTGCACTCGTCGTATATCGTTCAGACCTCTACCAGGAAGAGGGGCAGCCGAAGATTCTGGCCTGCTTCTGCGCAGCGTTCATCTGATCACCATGACGCTCTCTTCCGGCACTCTCAATCTCAAGTTCATGCAGAGGGCAGCTGCGCGCCAGCAAGCTCAAACCAGTTCGAATCCCTCCACACCGCAAGCTACATCCACACCTATAAAGCCTACGTCCAGAGCCAACGAGTCGCCTGCCGTCGAGTCGAAACAGAGCGTTTTTCCATCAACATCGTTGGTCAATGCGGAAGCTGGACCCAGTACGCCCCTCGCTCGATTCGACTTTCCCGAACAACCCAGTACACCATTGACGCCGACAGAGAAGGAAGCGCGATGGTCATTACCTCGTCGGAAGAGGGAGAACGGGGTCCATGGAGGTTCGAACTTGGCGTTCGAATCGGGCTACATGTCTTTCCTCATGCCTGTTGAAGATGAGGTGAGAGGTGAAGGAACAGGAGGAGGGGGAAGGATGGCATTCGGAGGATTCGGAGTGAAGGAGGATGAAGATGTAACTCAGGCTGATAAAGAGGGAGAGGAGGGGGACAACAGTATCGTTGAGGAGGATGTGAGCCTCGACGACATGCACGAAAGAGACTCGGAAAGCTAACATGAGCGACTCTATAGAAACGTAGGAAGCGACCTCGACCTACAGAGACCGCTCCAGAGACTCCTGGCCATGGCACTCGTACCTTCATGAGACCTCAAGGCTTTGAAGACCGGATGGAGAATAGCAGCGCCAATGGAACTACGACCTCGAGGCCGACGGACGTAAAGAAAGAAGCGGTGAAGGAAGAGCCGCCGAGTACCCACGGTAGCAAGCCCGACACAAAGAGACGGAAATTCGAGAATGGATCTCAAGCAGGACAGCCCTCCAGAGCGGATCGTTTACGAGCCATTGCCTCTGGGGATTCCAATGTCTCAGCGTCCTCTCCATCCACATCAACGCCGAGAGCCAGTCTGAAATCTGCCTCTCACACGCCTGAACTTCCACACGGAGAGTCAAGCAGCGTACATGTCCAGACACACGAGGTTCGGTCTGACGGCTCCAAACGCAAGAAGCGGAGAAAAGACCGGGGATCACTCAGCGGACCCGGATCTCAAGCTTCCGGGACCGCTTCTCCGATTAAGCAGGAGGCGCCTGCTTCCAGCCTATTGACACTGGATGAGAAGCAAGCACAGCAAAGGGCAGAAAAGAACAGACGGAAAAAGGAGAAGAGAAAGGCCAAGAAGGGAGCCAAGGCGGGAGAATCGGTGGGGCAGGCGAGAGATGAAGATTCCGAATAACGAGGACAGCCCTTCTCGCTTTCCTCTACGTTGACTCTGTATGCTGTATAATGACGTGACGACCATGCAACCATTGTCTTGCTTGATCCCCCTGCGTCTTTAGTGGATTTAGGCGTGAGAAATCAAATACATGCCACCATCATCCCGAGTATCACCGGCTCGTCTAGATGTTGGATGGGTAGAGCATCTGGGTTCACCTATCAGCATGGTCCAAAACCAAGGTGCAATGCATTCCCGCTCACCACTCTGCACGAAGCTCCAAAGGTCTTTGCTGGGAGGTTGGACCTGAATTTTGATTTGACGACTCCAGAGTTTCCGTGTGGTCGAGAGATTCGTCCCCAAATGACTCGGACGCGAGATCCGTTGATCTCACGCTTAGCCTTGTAGACGTAGGCGACGCGCTGAGGGGCAAAGGTCAGTAGGGTGAGACTTCGGTAATGGGATCTGGTGGTGGATATGGACGATCGAAGGAAGGCGGTGAGGTGCCAGCGGAGGATGATCGATCTACTGCTCCTGAAGACGCAATGTCTGCACAGAGAGGAAGCTCATAACGGTCCACGCCTCGTTCTCCTTTACACACATCTCCACCCTCCGTTCATCCTTGCATCCTCTCCTAGCCGACCATATCCCACCACTTTCATCCTAACTCACCTTTCCAAGGTAGTGTGTAGCAGCCTCCTTTGAGTCAACTCCCTCAATAGCCAACAGAGACTGGTTCGGTCTAGAGTTCCTCTTTCCTCGCTTGTGACCCAGAATGCGGCCTTTCATGTAGAGACTGAAGGGAGAGAGAGTGTTAGCTAGAGTCGACGCCAGGAGCAGGCATCACAACTCACCGACTCTGCAAGAATAAAAGGGGGAAATGGAATGACAGAGAGAGAGAGAGAGAGAGAGACATTCCACGATCAGTATCTGTACCTATCGCTGTGTGCTCCCAATCACACTCACCGAACCCATGATGAATGATGGATGGTCAATGATCCCGTGGACTGACACCTGGATTCTCTACAAAAACCTCTAAAATGAACAAGAGGTCGACCGAGCCATCGGATTTACGGCGATATGTATAAGCTCTCGAGCAGGTCAGATGAGTGTGGCGGAGCTGAATCTCTTAACGCCGATGACAGCGATTTGATGTTAAATATGGAATCAGGTGGAGTTGCCCGCCGCATTCTTTCTCTCCTCCGCCGCGGCATCAAAAAAGATGGCAGCTGAAACGAAAGGGGAGAGGCCCAACTCCCTCGCTCGGGAACAACTCAGTCTCCTTTGATTCGCTAGTCGCCCTCCCTCCTTTTCCTTTTGAAGCTGAGCGTTGATCGGGCTATGGTGCATATGGACGCCTAGTTGCTTCACGGGTCGATATATCACTATCCAATCCATTGACTGACTGTCGACACGTCGCTGTCAATTCAATCCAATCCCACCATACTTACCCTCAAGTTCTTGGCATTGTTTTGGGATGAAAATGCCAAGAACACGAGACTGAAGACGGCACTGCTCTCTCCCTCCCTTTGTTTTTGATCCCGTCCTTCACTGACGCTGTGACCACCATCCTATCATCTCATCCCTCGTTCTCACTCTCATCCTTTACTTCACTCTGGCGACTTGACATCTAACCTTCTGTAGCTTTCAATTTTGGTCACATCGCCGACCCAGTGTTCAGCCACGATGTACACCTCACCCCTCGTCGTCCTCCTCTCACTCGTCTCGGCTGTCCATGCTCAATCTAGCGATGCTAGTTCCGCGGGAGCCACGCCGACTTCCAGTCAAAATGGAGCTGGGTCAGCACCGACATCCAGCTTTTCCGTCGATCCAAATTTGCCTCAGACCCCATTGACAATGGTCGCTGGGCAGACCATCCCGTAAGTAGTGGCGTGTCATTCGTGGGGCTAGAAAACGGGACGTGTCGCGGTGATCACAGTGGTGGACTCCATTTTATTAATGACTTGGCGCCTGTACAGCATTAGGCTGACTCGCCTCCACAGTAATCTCGCTGAACTCACCTCTGGCGCACCTGTCCAATCTGGAGTCCCTCTCGCCACGACCTACAGTCAAGGCATCCAACCATCTGTTTCCCGTGCGCCTGCTCTCCCTAATCCCACCTTGACGGTGTCCAACTACCCCGCTTTGGACCTGACGCCACCGACCGATTCGCCAGAGGTCCAAGAATGGCTGTCAAAGGTGGGCTCGAACCGATTCGCATCGCTGACGCTTAGATCGACATGAGCAAAGTACCAAACTATAGTCAAACGGACGGGACGTGTGCTGGCTCTCCCGGCGCAATCTCTGATGGACGTTGCTGGTGGACATGTGGAGGATGCAGTGAGTTCTTAATACACTGTACGAGGTCTGAAAATGCAGCTCGTTCATCCGACATTACGATTTGCCCTGACAAGATGACCTGGGGTGTCTCATACGATGATGGTCCTTCCCCATACACTCCGTTGCTGCTCGACTACCTTGCCGCCGTCAACATCTCCACCACCTTTTTCGTCGTCGGTTCCCGAGTGATCTCTCGACCTGAAATGTTACAAGCGGAATACATCCAAGGTCATCAGATCTCTGTCCATACCTGGTCTCACTCGTCCATGACGACATTGACCAACGAGCAGATTGTCGCAGAGCTTGGCTGGACCATGAAAGCCATTCGAGATGTTATCGGTGTGACGCCAAACACCTGGAGACCACCTTACGGAGATATTGACGATCGAGTCAGAGCCATTGCTGCTCAGATGGGTCTCACTGCGGTCATGTGGTCTGCCATCACCGAGAATGGAGTCACGACAGACTTCGACACGGATGACTGGCGCATTCCAGGTGGTGCTGCCAACGGCCCTTCTTCCTTGTCCAAATTCAACACCATCTTGGACACCTATGTCCCTTCGCTCAGCACCGGATTCATTGTTCTCCAACATGATATCTACCAGCAGACGGTCGACTTGGCTGTGGGGTATGTCATGCCCATGGCCATCCAGTCGGGTAAATTCACCTTCAAGTCAATTATCAACTGTCTTGGATATCCGAGTGGGTGACTCCCATGGTAGCCACAACTGACATGCCAGACTCTGAAGCATACATTGAGACCTCTTCCAATACCACTCAGACTGCCATCACCTCTGCAGCATCGACATTCTACCAAGCTTCCATAGGTAGTGCGACTGGAGCAGCGGTCACCGCCAGCGGAGTCAGTGCATCAGGATCAGCAGGACCGTCAAGCGCTTCGGGAAGCTCATCAGCATCTACCAGCGGTGCAGCGACACGTTCCGCCAATCTTGGATTACCAGGTCTCGCGCCAGTGGTCGTTTCCTTGCTCGCTCTGGGTCTCGGTGCCGTCATCATAGCATGATCTGGTCAGCCCTCCCGAGCTCTCTGTGCCCTCAACTCTCAGCTACCCCAGCATTTCACCCCTAGTCGTTCACTACCTAGTCTGCCATTTCACTTGTCGAAGCTCCTGTATCTCCTCCCCTCACGGACTATTCATGCATGATCTGATCTGCCGAGCTGCACGTGGCTTCCACGCGACTTGATCTTTGGTTCCAGGCTTAATGAATGAGGGCTTTTTTGGCAATTTTTTGAGTTTTTAAAAATTCCAAGCCGCCGTTCACTCTCCTCTTTTCGAGTCTGGCTCAAGTTCATCCATTGTCTCAATTCATATCCATTCACTCATTCGTTCAGAGCTGCCTGTCAAGTATTCAAAGCCAGTGAAGCTGCACTGGCGACCGTGGAGGAGAACGCATATCGCTTGTGTCACTGAATCCCATTTTGGATCAGATTGCAGACACACACACATACACTGGCATCTTGCGGCTATTCGACACATCTTGCGTGCCATCTCAATTCACACGACCTCAACGAACACTTGGCAACCTGTCTGTACGAGTCAACTACCGTCCATAGGAGGCAGAGATGCCTGGAGTACACACGAGAGGAGGGAAGCGGTCTGGTGAGTCGTCTTCCAAGGTCTATCATTATGCACGACGTCGGGTCGTGCGAAAAATAAATTTTCAAGTCGTGTGAGCGGATCAGTCGGTACGATCCCGTCGAGTCATCTTGGACAGACCAAGACAATGAATACCGTCATCCCATCTCACTGCATTCTAGTCAAATAATTGCAGAGATCGCTCGCTAACGCTTGATGTGTCGGTCGCTGTAGCCGCTCTCTCCTCTCCGACTACATCGACTCAACCGGTTCCGAACCCTCTTCCAAAGCTGAAATTAAAACTCCGAGCGACACCTACTCCGACGTCTACTCCCCCTCCTCCTCCTCCTCCACCGATAGCTGTCTCCAAATCTCGACGGGATCTCAAAGGATCTCGCGCGTCTCTCGGATCAAGTACGAGAATTCGAAAATCCCATGCGAATCAACGCAGGACTACTGGGACCGCGGAGAACCCACATGTCCTTGGATTGTCCATTGACGATAGCGATTCGGACTTGACACCGGATGATGAGGATGAGGACAATGATGAGGTGGAAGGAATGGACGAGATCCAAGTGACGCCTCGGAGTAAGACGACTGAGAATGAAAAGGGGAGCGCGTCAAAAGTCGTGAGCGTGGGAAAGGACAAGACCGTTGGGACCTCTGGTCCTGGTGGAAGAGAGAGGAAACGTGCAGTCAAAATTGAAGAACTGGAAAGGAGAAGAGCAAGAGATGCAAAGTTTGGCGTCGGTAGAGACGAGGTGAGATCAGACAAGCTGAATCCTGGTTGACGATGCAGTCCGAGGCTTCCGATGACGACGTCACTCGTTCTCCTCGTCGACGGTCCAGACGCTCACGTTCGAGCTCGAGACATTCACGACATTCACATGGGCTGGGACATGAAATTCAACCGGATCTAGCCGAGGGCCTGCCCGAACAATTTGCAGGTCAAGAGATCGAAGATCTACATTATGGTGCGGGACCTGCAGAAATCGAAATGGAGCGAGAGGTCATCAATGGATGGTGGGATGGAGAGGAGGATGAGGAGGTGAGTCATTGTGACCCCCCGGCCTAGCTCATCGTCTAGATGTTCATCTCCCACTTGAGCGGATCAGAAGCCGACCGCCAATCGCAGTCGTCTGTCAGCTCAGATTCCGACGATCCCATGTCTGGATCCGAAGACGCTTCGACATCCGACGAGGAATTGGATGAATTTGGCTTCCCGTTGCCGAGTCAAGATAATGGCGCTGAAGCGGGGCCTCTGGTCCTTATGGAAAATTGGGACGGTCAATTCGTCCTGGTCCAGCCGAGGCAGGATCGCTCTCAGAGCCGTCGTCATGGGTCAAGAGGATCTCGTACGGCTGGCTCTGTGGGCGCCAGTACAACCTTCTCCGTCGGAACCGGAGCAGAAGGAGGTGAACAATTGCTCATCGACCCTGATGCCATGGATCCAAGCTCCGAATCTGAATGGTCAGGATTGACCGAAGAGAGTGATGAAGGCGATACAACTGATTCAATGGCGGAAGAGGATATGCCAATGTTGGATTCTCCGGCTTTGGACCAATTAATAGGCGAACAAATGGCCAATGTGTCCATGGGCGTCGCAGTCAAACCCGCTGGACCGATGTCGAGTATCTCGTCGGGCACAAACTCAGCGGCTCCGAGCATTCTTAATGGATTGGCCGAGGTTCCTGTATCGACCCCAGCGATCGTCGTCACGGATGCCTCGGGCGACTTAGTGGCTGCTTCAACCCCTGGTCCGTCTACTCAAGAGACCCCGTTGCCCGCGGCTCCGACGATGGGCACTTTCCACCCTACTACCACGCACCCGTCCCAGCACGCTGTGATCGACGGCAGCAATACACCGACGAAATCGCCATTCACCCACCGCCGTCGATCACGTACGAAAGATCGAAGTGTCCGCGGTCGATCCGATTCTTTTCCTTCCATCGCATCCCGTGATGAGAGGGAGAGGAAGAGAAAGACGCTTCAATATGATGCGGATCATTTTGCGATCCCGGACATCCCGAAGCGTCTACGGTACTCGTCTATACCTGGTCATCCGAGGTTCATCGCTGCAAAGCGAGCCGCCATGTCTGATATGGATATGGAGGATACGCCATCTGAAGAGGACGATCAACAAGCGGGTCCCGAAGAGGTTCTCGACCTGGAAGACATGTTGGAAGAGAGTATTTTGTCTCCCACGGGACATGACGATGATGACGATGATCAAGAAGAAGGAGGATTTAGATTCGATCGTGTACCCGTTTCGCGATACTTGAAACGACATTTCGGGACAGGATCCAAGCGAGGAAGTATGAGCCATGGTCCGGGGTCAAAAGGAGCCCATGGACACCAGCACCATCTTCCACAGCATCACTCGACTGGACACACGGTCCGATCGTGGTCTATGCCTACTTCTGCCGGGGTCGGGGTAGGACCAGGTATCACGGAACCTATGCACCAGTACCCTTTCGGTTTGACGGTCGGTTCGACTATTGGAGGATTGGACCATACCCTCGCTGGACCCGTCGGACGGATGATGCTCCTTTCGCCCGGTCTCGCTCCAGTCCATGAGGACAGGAGTGGTGTCTTGTCAAGGAAGGAAAAGAGGAGAAAGAGGAGGAGAGCAATGGGTGCTTTGGCTACCGGCCAGGATATCCCAGAGCTCGCTATATAATCTTGTGATCGAGGTGGGGCTGGAAGAAAGTGAAGAACATATATGGAGTAAACGCGAGGCTGAGAGGACGGAGGAGGGGCGGGTGGAAGAAAAGGCCCGGATTATTGCTGGGTTAATGCCATTACAATCAATCAACACGATCACGACATGTTGCTATAGTCATCCAGCCACCCAAAAAAAAAAGAGTCCCACGTCGCAGGCGAGGGAATGCATCATTGTTGCATAGTCTGGCGGATGCGAAGCAAAGGCGACGACGCTACTGCACCAGAGCCTCGTCTGTGATTCGTTATGGATGAGAAGAAGATACGTGTCAAGGCTCTAGATCATCAGATCATAAGATTCATCCCGTAGCCAAATGTTCGTCAATCTAATAAGATATTCGTGTGGGCACAAACATATGGATGATGGCACTATATACAACAACGCCAGTATACTGTTACACGATTGAGATTGCAGTGACTCTAATATATGTTACGCGGCGACGATTCCTTTCACTCCATCATGGAAACGTGAGAAACCGCGCGATCATGGCCATGTCCGAATCTCGGTTGGTATTGATCCAGTAGATCACCCCTGGATGAATTGACCCTATACCCAATCCCTTCCCCTTGATCATGTATCATCGAGGGCTGAGAATAAGACGCATCGTATCCCGTGGTTGAGTCTGGACCTCCGTAACCCATATACGCCGTGTGCTGCTCGTTCGGATCGAAATGGTACAATCCATCGTTTGAACCTGTTTCAAGGGAATGTGATGAACTCCATGACGAGGATGTCTGATGTCTTGACATGGGTTCTGAAGATGTTTCTGCTAACGGAGATGTCTGACCTCGCTTCTGGCCGGGTATATGGGTCTAAGAGGAAGGGTCAGGACCTTAATGAGACGTCAAAGACTTGCCTTCTCGTGTCGGCGCAAATTTGAACTGACGGAGAACCTCCTTCCGCAATCTGCACGAGAGCATTGAAAAGCTACAGAGAGAGAGAGAGAGAGAGAAGATGAGCTCAGGATCTTGAGCGATGGTACATATACTCACGTTTAGCACCCGTGTGTACGGCCATGTGCGTGCTGAGCGAGCTGGGTCGATTGAAACGCTTGTTGCACACCACGCTGTAGATGCGACCGACATGTCAGACCTGCCGTCTCAAGAGTGGCAGTGCCACTCACCATACGTGTTTCCTCGTCTTCAACAAATGCGCTTCTCTCGCCGCTTCCTCCTCGTCGATTGGCTCGAAGCGCATCATGTTGCCCATATAGTCTGGAACACCTTGAGTCTGAGGCTGAGAATAGGTGTGGCTCCGAGGAAATGCCTCTAGAGGTAGGTCGTTGCCAAGCGTCAGCGGGGTGAATCCTTGATTGATCTTTGAAGGCGTGATGAATTCTCTACTTTCCTCGAGGTGGTGCTGAGGCCAAGTCAGAATCTGTGCGAAATGCTGCTTGGGCTGAGGGGCGAATAAGTAGGACTCGACGAGCGATGTCGGGTGGGCCGATGCACAAGTCGGTTCAGTAGGCGTAGATGGTAGAGTGGCGTGGTGCGTCGGAGGGGTTTCGTCTGCTCGGTTGCCATTGGATTGAAATCGATCATGGGAGATTTGATGGGCCAATTGAGTAGCAGTAGGTGTGTTGTATAGGGTGGTATAGCGTGAGAAGTCCATGGGCTGTAGGAGAGGCAATGTGGTAGTACCAGCAGATTGGAGTGAAGCTGCCCCGCCGTCAAGCGATGGCATGATGGATGATTTCTTGAGTGGAGGTGTATGAAGGTTGATTGTATGAGGAGTCTGCTGAGAGAGATTGGAGAAGGGGGGGAGTGAAGGGTTAGGATAAGAGTAAGAACGCTGGTGTTGAGGAGGTTCAAAGGCGGACATGTCGACTCGTCAACTTGGCTCGAATCGGTGGCGGCGGGCAAAAGTGTCGGGATCAACAACAACCACTCACACCGGTGAAGAGGGATGAAAAGAAAGGCTTCGATATAGAGGAGACTGATTGTCACTGCTATTTGTGTTGAGCTGATTGGGTGGGTATCAGCCATTGACCGTTGGGATGGACAAAGGAACTGACGGGAAGAAAGCAAGGAGAACTACAGCGCGGAGAAGGGAGGGGGGAGGGGGGGATCAAAGGAGTTGTCCGGAGTCTGTTGCAAAGGGATCTTTACAGGACCTCCTCCTGATCAGGGAGGCATCGAATGAGGCTGTTGCAGTTCAAGGGGGTTTCTGAGACCTGGTGGTCCAAAGAAGAAAGGAGTGAGTGAGGCGGGTCGGAGAGAGTTGCGAGCTGGATTTGAATTGATTGGGATTCACTGAAGTCAGACTGGAACTACAGGACTCTACGCCTTCTCATGAGCGAGAAAAAGAGTGTCATCGACCACCAAGGTGAAGGTGCCAGTCAACTATGCAGATAGACGATATACGCAGGTGATTGATTGTCTGTTGACCCTTTCGGAACTGACCGGAGACGAGCTGCTCTTCTGAGAACCTCGCTTCGATTCAGACTTGCGTAGGTCTCCTTCGATCCAGTCCCTCACTCTCGCTTTCCAACCTTGCAAGTGAGGGACTGTCGTCCTCAGCTTCCCACTGCCGCCCTTTGCTTGCTGGCCAACGTGTACCCCAATCCACCGGCCGCGGCTTGAGCGATGTCAAAGTGGCGTACTAAAGGGAGAAGTCACGGTCACCTGCCAGGCTTAAACCACGTTGGGGATCTAAGTACACACTGATGCCTAGAACGGGGGTCTAGCGCCCCGCCTACAGTATAGTCCAGAAGCAGGAAAGTTTGTTGACGAGGACAAGGGAGAGATCACCGTCGACGCCGAAGCCAACTTATTGCAAGCGAGTTCTTGGTGTGGGCAGGTATAGCTTGATTCATTGGGACCGGCCAAGAGCAGATTCAGCTGGGATTCATTCCACGGTAGGTGACTGGGAAGCGAGAGGTCAAAGTGGTCGGTCGAGGCATTAGTCGTTTCCAAGGTCGTCAATTGGTCGTGAAGGCAGTGTGCCAAAAAGAGTTCAAGAAATGAGAGAGAGAATCAAGGAATGGTCATTTATTGTTCCTCTACCTTACTCGTTGCCACTCGGATTTACATACTGTACCATCCCCCCCTCCTTTCTCCCAAATCCCCCTTCTAAGCTGCCGATGATCGGTAGACTATACATCTTATCCTCCTCCCTCCCTTTGGTGTCGATGGTAGCGGAGTAGGAAATCACGAGGCAAAGTACTGAGCTATGCAGATGGTGGATGAAGCATTCAGTGAGAACGTTAACTCATTGTCACTGCGTTGGGTCCATTGTGCTGGCAGCCAGACCATCGTCGGCCCAATTTGGATGCCATTTGAAACGTGAAAGCGAGACAAGGAACGAACACAAAAAGCATCCCCGTGTCCCAGCTTCATCATCTTCGAAAGCACTGGATATCACCATGATGTTGAGGACAGACCTATCCGGCAGAGGGTCTTACTTGCAATAGTAACCTTCTTGAACAGAGTCTCAAGCTGGGTAGCTCATAGATAACGAACTACCAGATCAGCGAGCCGTCCCATATAGTCAAGCTCTGAAGGTCTCGGATCCGAATATTTGGTTCCGCTCCCTCACGGTGCGTGATGTACGGCCCTGACACAATTCAATGCTTGCATCGCTTGGATCTCCCTTAGAACAGACAACTATGAAGCATGATATCTGGCGTGTCGTTCCCTTTTTTTCCCGTCCCATCTCGTAAATCTCTGGCTACCTCGATACTCGTCGTTGATCCTGGGATGAAGCGTCTCCCGACCCAAACCACTGCCTCGGGATCCCCGCTTGACCCGTTTGACCGGCCTGACCGTCGGCTTGAACACCGAGGCCAGATCCCTTGACAGATCCCCTCTGAGGGTCAACTTGACCGCCGGACTGGCCTGCTGCTGCTCTGGGATCATTCGCACCATACCACAAGGCGCCAAGCAGATCCTTGGCGGTATTGGCAATATTGGCCGCTCTACCCATGATACTACTCCCATCACCGCCTTCACCCATCATCTCCTCATCATCGTCAAAGGCAGGTAAGGACATGGTGGGTTGAGCATTGGTAGGTACATGACCTGTGGTAGCCTGTGATCCATCCACACGAGCAGGGGCATCAGGAGTCGGCAGATCTGAATCGGTGTCGGTGTCTCGAGGTCGGAGAATAGGAGGAGAGGTATGAGGAAGAGAAGAGGGAGATGCATCCTTGAGCGACCTCAATGAGATCTGTATTGAGAACGGGTCGATCATGCCTAAGGTCAGTCAGATGCATCTTGAGGGGGCACGAGCGACTTACCTGGGGGGAAGAATGTGGGGTCGGAGTGTCGCTCTGGGCAGGATGATAGGATTCATCGACTTCCATCTCGTCTTCTCGACGTGGCCGAACAACGGGGGCAGTCTGGCCAGGCGATGCAGGACCACCTAGTCTGGAGCCTGATCGCCCTCGCGCATCAATGGGTGCGGCGCGTGTCGCTTGACCAGCGCCTGTACCGGGCGAGATTGAGCTCGTACTGGATGTGGATGTACCTCGGGAAGCGGAACGCTCGTGAACGGAGGATGATCGAGCAGCACTGCGCCCTCGAGTCTCCTCATTGGACACGGCGGGGTATTCGTAGCCTCCAACATTTCGCATGCCCCCTATACCTGTCGCCACAGAGTAGTTGAACTCTGTAGCAGGTGGAGATACTTGCTCTTCCGGTGGGGTCGGTGCGCCCGGTGGACGGACTTTGAGGATACTACGTGTGGGCTGGGATGTACCGCTCGGACTGGTACCAAGCGCGTTGAGGGACGAGCTGGAGGAGGAGCCAGAGTTCTGCAGCGACGTATCTGGAGGTGTGATCGCTCGTGATCCTTTAACAGTTGAGGATGCAAGACTCGATGCACCGGATGCGAACGATGGCGACGCATCGCCAAGATCTGGGCCTTGAAAGTATTCGTAGCCGACACTGCCGTATCCATCTTCGTCTCGCCATGGTGACGTTGGCTCTTGTTGCGGTTGCTGCTGCTGCTGCTGTCTCTGGAGTTGAACGGCTGGACTCGGGAAATCAAAGGCGGGATGATTGAGAGGAGGGGAGATGTATTCTGGAGGAGGAGCGTAGACCATTTGAGGTGCATCGGGTCCAGCGGCATAAGCGCCATTGACTTTGAGCAATGTCGGAGCAATCTTGGCGATCGTCAGGTGCTCCGGTGTGAAGACGCTTGATATGCTAGACCGAGAGGATGAGGCAACATTGGAGGACCTCATCTCGAGCATGTCCTCATCGGAGTCATCCTCGTAGGACATTTGAACTTCTGCCTCGTCGATGGCGACGCACTGTTCGACAAATGTATTGAAGGAGATGTGACGTTTACCCGACGACGTCGCGCTCAACGGTGGCAGATTGAGATTGGCTTGGCCCGGTGTTGCACCTGTCGAGTTGCTATTGCGTGTTGGACTTTTCCGTCGATTGCGATTCCTGAAAATGTTTGAATCTGATTTGGTGCGCTGAGGAGTGGGCCGATCAGGCCCGTCTTCGAGCATGTCGACATCATCGTCATCGTCGCGGCTAGTCGATTCAAGGATAGGCGAAGCGGGCATGGTGATGGAGAGCATTTCGGAAAGGGTGCGATGTTTAAGGATTGGTTTCTTGCCTGTTGCTGAAGCACTGGCTCCGGGCACATGGACTGGTACGTCTATCCCCAGTCGCTCGTCTGTTGAAGCCGCCTTGGGAGCAGGGACGGCCTCAACATTGGCCGTATGTAATGGGCCATATAACCAAGTCACATCAGAGTCTTTGAGCCTGTGACCATGTCAGATCCCGATCCCGATGTACTGCGTCACGCACCAATTCAAAGTCTCCGGACTGATCGTCTTCAACTTGTTACGCTGCTTTTGCCATGTCCGCCAACTTGCGTTCTCCAATCTGACACCATTGGCAATCTCGTGCTTGTGACGAGTCATGTTCCGCCATGATGCCCAAACATCCTCTTCTGACCAATCATGTGAGAGGTAGTCGACGCAAATGGAGGGAAGTCGATCCTGTATGTCTTCGACAGAAGGGGCGGCGGATGAGTCGGAGGGAAGAGTGGTCTAGAAGATAAAGTGTCAGCGGGAGGGGCTCAAAAGACGAGGTGCGTCAGGGGAATTCCCGTTTATACCCGAAACAGAAGATCACTTACAAGAGGGGGAATGATCTGAGCCATGGTGAACGGTGATGAGTGTAGGTGGGATATTCCTAGCAGACTCTCAAGGGCTTTGCGAGGCTATTATTCAAAACCCCCTTTCAGCAGCTGCTGCTGCTGCTGCTGCTGCTGCTGCTGCTGCTGCTGCTGCTGCTTCTGGCAATGCTTGGGACGTATACAGGTAAACACTTCGTAGGAAGCAGATCGATTGTCCCGGCAAACGTCGCAATCTGGAAATTGATGATGATCCCTCCTATTCCTTGCCCTTCTTACAGCCAATATGGCCTTGATTCCTACCTACGATGTATATGTGTCATGCCGCTGGACGGTGTGAAGTGGGAAGGCAAGAGGCTGTATATGATGCTATACAGGACGTGTGTCCTGAACTGGATTGATTGGTCAGAGAGATGAGAGAAAGAGAGAATGAGTGAGAGTGACAGAGAAGAGAGAGAGAGAGAGGCGGGCGAGGGCGTGGGCGGGGGGGAAGAGAAGACGCCGCCGCCGCTTTTTTGAAGATTCGAATGAAATGCCACACTGGGTAATTCCGGAAACAGCAACTGAAATCCCCGGCCGTAGGGAGTTACTCGTGGCGAGCCTGCCAGCCAGCAGCAGCTGTTGAGAGGGGGTGTGTGGCCTGCAACTGGATCTCAAGGCTCTGACCTGGGAGATCCTATCGTGTGGGCTGCTGAGTCTGAGGTCAAGCAAAGGCATAGCTCGCTTCAATCATCCCTACGAGGATCACAGCATACTACTACCCTGAAGCTACAACGCTGGCCAGACCAATGAAACGGGTCCCTGGAGACAAAAAAGGATCTGCGCTTCGTGAAGGATGGGATGGATCGTCAGGGGTACAATATAGAAGCTAGGCTTTTGAGCTACTGAGTGGGCGAGCATGGTGTCCTTAACGCAGTAACTGGGGGTGGCATTAAGTATATTGGTACGTTTGACATGCTTTGTACAAGATGCTCTTGGTGGCACCCGAGATCCACCGCCACAAACAGTCTACAGACCTTGCAACCTCGTTGATAGATGTTTCTGCGCCTCTCGGTTGCAGAGCTTTTGACTCTGGCCTCTCCACATGGAAGCGTGCTTACGCTCTCTTACTCATGCGAGATCTGTCCACCGGACCGCCAGACCACACCACGCTACCTCCACTCCTCACATGATGATACAGTCGTCGCCTCCCTTTTGACTCATCTCATCGACCAGTCCACCTGCATCTCTCGTCCCTCTTCCGTTCATCTGTCTGCCTTGGAGATCGACAATGAGCACACCAGAGTTGTGCGGATCTAGATGAGCAGATAGGTTGTACCTGGACAGACGATCGTCAGCCTCATCCTGCTTCATTGCTTATCCCATGTGCCTCACTTTCTCATGAGATCCTCGACGGCCGGTTTGATTTTCGCAACGTGACCTTGTGAATGTATGCCTTTACCTACGATGATGTTGATTTCCTCTTGACCGTTCTGTTGAGCTTGAGTAATGGCAGCTTCGGTCCGTTGGATGGCTTCCTGAACGTAGAGACCGTGCAGGTCAATGGTGCCGGGCGGAGAGTCGGTATTGTTGGCTGTGTGTAAGTCAGTAGACATACCATACCAAAGAATGACCCTACCATAGTAAATCCAATTGGCAGCTTGTTCGTCTATCTCATCTTGCTTCCTGGCATGCTCCTTCCCTTCCATCGATAGTTCGTGGGCTCTGGCGCCGTCTCCTCGTCTGAGCGCTTGTCAGCAGGACGCAGGACGTCCAAGGCGATGAACTCACTTGTAAGCCTCTTGCGATTGAGCAAAGCATCTGAGAGTCACTTGGAATCTCTACACCCGGCACTCACTGATGCGCTTTGTCCCCTTCGTGCCTAGCTTCATTCCGCATACCGACATATTTCTCATTCGCCTGATTGACCATATTTGGGTCCTAGAGCCAAGTCAACAAGCTTCTTCTTGGTACAGCCTCACCTGGCCATGAGGATGATGGGGTCCAATGATACCTCCAGACGGTAAACCATGCGGTCTGTTCTGAGGTTGATAATGGTTCCCTCCATGATGTTGATTCTGGTTCTGGTGCTGATTCTGATTCTGATGAGATCCCTGACCTCCACCAGCAACTTGAGACCATGATTGTCCATGAGCCTGTTGTCCGGGATATCCTTGCTGTGGCTGCTGCTGCGATGGTGGATATGTCTGAGGAGGTTGTTGACCTGGGTATCCCTGCTGTTGTTGATTATACTGTTGCTCTTGATTATAATTGCCGTACTGTTGCTGTTGTTGTTGCTGGCCCGGTCCCTGTTGCTGATTGTTGTCACTCGATCCGCCTCCGCAGAACGCATTCAGAAGTGCAGATATGAGCCGCATCAGCGGACTGCCTCCGTTGTTCGACATCTTTAGCGGTGGATGGGAGGACCAAGAGAGGTGGAGAACGTTCCTAAAATGCGAGAGGATCAAATGACGCCAGGATCCCGATGCTAATAATTGCCGACAGTCTTTTTTCAGCCCGGAGCCTTGGCAGCTGCACAAAAGGACGTTGTCGCAAAGTGCTGAGGTGGCACGCACTCTTACATCCCATACATACCGGCGACTTCGTCCCTGTAGCGAGGGATGAACAAATGGGGCCTATACTAGATGCATAACGTACAACGGGCATAGTGCCAGGAGGAGATAACTCAAATTGCTGTCGAAGGCGAGCGATGATGGTTTCACCCGTTGTTCTTCACTCGTTCTCGCCAAGATTCAGATGTGTATCCCATCTAGGCTCCTCAGCTGGATGATCATGCCTCGGGACGTCAATGTTCCAATCCTCATGCCACTTTCCATGCTTGTCCCAATGTCCATGTCTTCCCATGGGAGCATGACGCATATCGCTCATTCCTCCGCCCAGGATGACCCTAGTGGACAGCGTCAGCAGGCTGGATCTCTGTAGTAGCAACACACGGCTACGTCGACTCACGCCAAGCCGACGTAGATGACCCAAGCCCAGAAAAAGGCCATCCAGAACCTCCTCATGGCTCGACTTCTAGCCTGTGCGAGATTCGCAGGTGGTATCCAATGTTCATGAGAGGCATGAGCGACGGGTTGAGATTCAAGCTGAGAGGGCTGTAAGGGTCGAGTGGAGACCTGAGAAGGACCAGAATCTGTTCACAAGTTCAGCAAAAGAGGATGCCTGATTGACACTGAATCCGCCCAACTCACACGGTGGTGGAGCCTCCGCTTGGACGTGTTGAGACGAGGAGCCAGACGTTGATTGCTTGGCTTGCTCAGCGGCTGCTGCAGCTGCTTCGGATTGCTTCGCCATGATGTTGAGTATCAGATGAAATGCGATTTGAAAAGCGTATGTTTTGTAGACGAGAGATATGACCAAGCGTTTATGCTGTCGTCCATGGGATGTCAAGGTGGCGAAAAATTGGAACAACGCGTCATTGCCGAATGTGGCACATTATGGTAGATCTGGGAACGGGATACTACAGGATGTAATGACCATCCTTCAAGCTTGTCATGTCACGTTGCGCCTGCCATGGTCATAACCATATCCGCCAATCCCAGCCAGTGAGTGAGAGGGCAGAGACTGTCAGCCCTTCAAGCTCGTCCATCTCAGCACTGGTCCAGTCAGGATCAGATCTGCGTAAAATTTTTGCCGGCAAGCTGAGACTTGGTGCATCCTCTCAAGACCCAATCTCAGCGTGGCTGGCTTTGATTCATCATCCAGTGTCCATTTTCCATCGAGTGTTCTGTCATGAACGCAGATCGCCCTCTCAGGGTACACGTTCTCGCCCTGTCAAATGCCTGCCCAGCTGATCCCTCGTTTGCACGTGATACCCGGTTGTTACGGCTGTTCCCGGGCCGATCTCGGAGATTGATTTCGCCGAGAAAAACCCAGCTACCGTGGCTGGGAGAACGGGAATATGAAGAGCAGCTATAAGCTGCAGCTCCAGGCCCTTCTTGTAACCCAAGTCTGCGAGCGAAACCTTTGGTCCTCTGCTTGATCACTCATATCGCGCCATCTCCCCAATCATGTCTCTCTTGCCTCGAAGTCGCAGCGCCTTGCGCACCGTTCAGTCTCTTCACAGGTCCTCTACCCGAGCATATTGCGCCGCCCATGCCAATCCTCACTCGCCTTCGTCCATGCACCATCACTCTGGCATAGAACCCACAGCAGTGGATGGATCGCCCCTTCTGTCGCGGTACGAAGCGTACTATGATCCTAAGAAGGTTCTCAACCACCCGGAATTCAAGATTCTCGAGGATGGAGCTCCGGAGCTCGACGACCCGAAACGAAACCTCGCTTGTGCTTATAACCAGCACAAGACTGTCCACATGATTAACAAGCCTATCCCTGTTGCGGGGAAGAATGAGTGTATCGTCCATGTGAAGAATACTGGAATTTGCGGGTGAGCTACTCAGCATCAGAATAAAGATGTGCATTTGCTCAAACGCCCACGCCACGCCAACAGGTCTGATGTCCACTTTTGGAAACACGGTCAGATTGGACCTCAGATGGTCGTACGTGACGAGACGGGTGCAGGACACGAATCAGCCGGAGAGATCATTTCAGTCGGAGAAGATGTCAAAGATCTCAAAGTCGGTGATCGTGTGGCTATCGAAGCTGGTGTTCCGTGTGGTCAAGCAGATTGTGATCCATGTCGAACGGGACGATACAATGCCTGCCCACGTGTGGTCTTCTTCTCAACCCCTCCATACCACGGCACTCTCACTCGATTCCACGCTCATCCCGCTCCTTGGCTCCACAAACTCCCGGACAATGTCTCGTTCGAGGAAGGCTCGTTGTGTGAACCTTTAGCAGTGGCATTGGCGGCCATCGAGCGAGCAGGCGTGGCACTGGGAGACCCCCTTCTCATCTGGTGAGCAAAGGCGAAGATAGGGGGACGGACAGACCTTTGCTGAACAAATTTTCAGCGGAGCCGGTCCTATCGGTCTCGTGACTCTTCTCGCCAGTCATGCTGCCGGATGTACCCCTATCGTCATTACGGATCTTGTCGCGAGCCGACTCGAATTCGCCAAAAAGCTCATGCCTTCCGTCAAGACTGTTCTGTTGAACAAGGAGGACGACGCGCAAGTCAACGCTCAACGGGTCAGAGATGCGTGTGGAATGATGCCTCGAGTGGCTATTGAATGCACCGGGTTCGAATCTGCCATCAACACTGCGATCTACGTGAGTCTCCAGGGTCAAAGTCAATTATTGGTTCTGGTCCTGCTGCTGATGCTGTCTATCTAGTCCGTCGCGTTCGGAGGCAAAGTCTTTGTGACTGGTGTTGGACCCCTGGAGCAGATGGTAAGAAACGGAGAAAAGGCTTTCCAACTGATCCTTTTCAGTATCCCTTCGGCTACGTCAACGCCAATGAGATTGACCTACAATACCAGTACAGATACGCCAACCAAGTGAGCTACCGCGTGAGAGTATCCCGCTGATGCCCTTAGTACCCCAAAGCCATTAGACTTGTCTCTGGAGGTCTGATCGACCTCAAGCCATTGGTCACCCACCGAATCCCGCTTGCAAAGGCTGTCGAGGCCTTCCACATCGCTGCGGACCCATCTCAGGGAGCTATCAAGGTGCAGATCACTGATTAGGAGAAGAGCACCTCCCTCCGTACCGTATGGACAGTCTAGTTTTCTTCGGTCCGCAAATGCATTTTTCCTTTTGCTTTTACCCGGCTAAAGGCGCGTCCAGTCAATTATGCTTCATCCACTTTATCATTACAGCTCACTGACATGCGATGAGCTATCGCCTTCTGGAGAGGGACGAAGCTCCTGATCCGCTCTTACCTACCAGCTCGACCCCAACTAGGACGACGAAGACGCTTCCCAAATGGGCTCGACTTCTCCCGCGTGGTCGGTCCAGATCACGTTGGATCATCCTCGCTTTGACAGCGTTATTCGTCCTTGCTGTATTGAATCACCGAGCTTTAGGGACATGGCGTCGAGATTTTGTCTACCTCATCCGACCTCTTTGGGATACACCTGAACCTCCGTTCCATATCATTCCTCATTATGCTTCCCCTACAGCAGACGATACGACCGGTTGGTGCGCCCTTCACGGATGGACGCCAAGACCTACGGATCCACGCACTGGTCACGGACAAGTCAAGATTGTCGATGCCGTCTTGTTATCGTCTGAATTGGATATGCTAGAGATCAGGATGAGAGAATACTTGCCCTACGTCACGACCTTTGTCATTGTCGAAGCGGATCGCACGTTTTCCGGGGAACCAAAGCCTCTGTATTTTGATCAAAATCGATTCAACACCATTATCAAAGGTTGTCCAGGGACGACGATAGAGTACCATGTGATCAGGGATCTTCAGCCTGATCAACCTGTCGGTTCGTTTGATAACGAGATCAAGATGCGTCGAGCCGTCTCAGAAGTCCTGGCTTCGCTCGACTTGCCAGCTGGATCTCTAGTCATCCAATCAGACGTCGACGAAATCATCTCTTGGCAAACGTTGGACCTCTTGACTACCTGCCAAGGTTTCCCTCAGACTCTACACCTCAACGTCAAGAATTATCGATACGACTTCGCTCATCCTATCCCTGACGAAGGGTATTGGCGACCTCACGTGTACACCACTCAGACCGATCACGAAGGTGTAGGCTATTATCACGGGCGAGGGTCAAATGAGCTCCTGGCTGGAGCTGGATGGCATTGTTCCTTCTGCTTTGCTACGCTGGATGAGATGAGAGCCAAGATGAGAGGATACAGTCATAATGATAGGTTGAGAGATCCTTCATTACTCGATACACTCAGGTCGAGGGTCTGCGATGGTCGAGATCCATTCAACATGTGGCCAGTGAGTTTGATTCCTGCCCTGCACCAGTGACGATGCTCATCCCATCGTCTTTCCTTTCTCCAGGAAGCTTTCACATTCAAAGACATCTTTGCTCAATCTGGAAGATTGGCGAAATCCCTCGTCTACACCGACACACCTAGCGCAGTGCAAGAGTTCCCTGAGCGATTCGCGTACCTGCTGGATAAGGGCTGCGAGCGACCAGAATCCTAGATCGGACATGACGATGCATCATGATACAATGGCGATCCGATGCACAAACTCGTATCACTATTATACAGCTAATTCTTTTGCTTTTGATTTTGCCTCAGCCGCAGTGACTAGCGCATCGATCCCCGTAACGGGCTCTTCTGCCGTCTCGGCGGGACTTCGACGGGGGATGATACGGTCCATACGCTCACGTTGGAATTGAGGTAAACTCGGTGAAGCACTGGCTGCACCGTCTCTCACTCCGGCGTAGGGGTCGAAACGGGGACTGGTCTTGGGGACACCCATGGGTGAGACGGATAAGCGACTACTCTTTGGGAGGTCAAAGTACCCAGTTGGCGATTTGAGATCGACAGTTTGGATAGGTGGAAGTCGAGGTCCAGTCTGAGTCGCAGCGCCTGAGCCATCCTCAGATGACGATCGCACAGTATGGTAGGAGAGCAGGTTATCGGAGCGGGACTTTAGGTACGATTGAGAAGGCACCATGGACGGATGTTTCCACATGCCTGGCGTGACCAGATTCGTGCTGCTCCGACTTGACATGATGGATTCCGGGGCCGCATCCCGTGGTGATGTATTGTACAGTCCCAGGGTGGATTCACCAGGCGACCGGTCCAACCGGCGCTGAAATCTTCGAGCCAGAACCGCAGGGTCCAGATCCCAATCCTCTTTGACTTCTCGCCACCACCTTGCCATGAGATGGTCCAGCTTGACATTCCGGGTCCGCGCATGCCATTCATTGACAATGAAGAGTGGGACTGCCACTGAAGGATCAGTTTTGATGCGAACAAATGTCCACTCACTAAGTGGGACAGTTCGCCCTTTCCTGCCCATTGCGTCCATGATGACAATGATATTGTCCGCAGCTTGACCTTGCCTTTCGGCCGTCCATTCCTCCCCTAGAGTCCCTAAAGCCCCTTGCAGTCGGTACATTCCACTCTCTGCAATACAGTGCATAAGCCCGAACAACCATCCGCACCGGGAGACAAAATCAAGAGGCGAGGCAAGTTGACTGGATGCAGTGGCAAGAGTGTACTCTTGGAATCGAAGGCTCGGCGGGAGCGACATGGCCCAATTCTGCGCATCAGCAAACACTCTGGATGGCTGCGCTCACCTTGAGCTCCTGCTCCAATGCCAGCAGATCCCGGCGCATGTCTCGAGAAGTCGAATTTGCCACTGATAAAATATTATTGAAAATATAAAGCTGCAGGGTCAGTCTGGTTTTGTGTCGGTTCTACTCACGATGCGGATGGCGTAGCCTATCTCCCCCACTTGTCCGGCGACTGTCTGTCTATTCCCAGCTCCTGGCAGAATTCCATCTCTTTTCATATCGCTTCGCTCGCCATATCTCTGCCAAAGGGCTTCACCACCCGGAAGAGATAGATTGACCTTTTGAGCATCTGAGAATTTAATACTTCCAACTGAAAGCCCGTGCATGGTGATCATCCATGAGAGCCTGGCCCTACACTCTGCCAACGTATTGTTCCTGGTCTCGAGCGTTCTGAGTAGATTTTTAGCGCTATCGAGATAGTAGTTTGAAATGTCGCCATGAGCGTAGTAAATAGACAACAAGACCAGCCCTTGAGCAAGTTCTGTATCTTCCCACCCTGCTCTTGGCTCAATTTGAGAAGCTAGAATCTTTTTGGCAATGGCATCTGCTCGTTCGGCAAAAACCATGCCTCGGGCGTGAGGTGGAGTCGTGGGTGGTAAAAGGCTCAGTAGGACCGGGTTCGTACAGAGATGAGAGGCGATGGCGTAGATGGCGTGAATGAGGACAAGCGAGACTTGACCAAGATAGAGACGATGATAGAATGTGGCGGAGTGGAACATGGCACCGTAAGGATGAACGTGGTGAAAAAAGACTGTTGTTGAGCGACGATAACGACTATCAGACTCACGATGGACAAGTTCCGCAGATAACGTCTGATCCGAGTCCACCAGGTCGATGATCCTCTGTGCATGCTTGTCGTCTCGAGTAGGTGTGATGGGTTGAGCGAGGGTGGGCGTGACGATACGGGGCTGCTTTTGTGGTAAAGGGACGGAAGATTCGGGAGCAGAGCTCTGCTTGGACGGATCTCGAGTTCGTGGTGGAGGAATGATCTCTCCCTGAGCATTGATGTAGAGACATTCTCTCGAAGAGAATTCGCAATTGGCACAAGGCGCGAATCCATCACATCGTCTTTTATTTTTCTAATCCATCGTCAGCCTGTTGGAATGTATGCCTTGTCTCGCTCTATGGGACCCACATGACAGGCACTGCAAGCTTTTGCCAAACGTTTTCGTTTCCGGCCTTTGGTCGTCAATTCTTCACTTCCTTCCCCTTCACTCGGACCGCCAGACGAATGCCGCTTGTTTGGAGGCGAAGCGGGTTGAGTATATCGGGAATTCTGTCGAGGAGAAGGACTGCTAGCATAGGATGAATGACCGTGATGCATGTCTGCGGAGGTATTGCCGGCTCTTGATACCGACGAAGTGGAATGCGGCGACGGTAATGGTGGTTTCCTGCTGTCGGCCATGACACAATTATATAGTTCGGACCGTCGATCCCTACGTTTAAGGGACTCGGTGTTATACCTTTATTCGCCTGTTGAAGCGATAAGACGGTTCAAAGGTAGGTCGATGGAAGGGGTAACGAAAGAAAAGAAAAGGTGGTCCTCCTCCGAGGACTTTTCGTTGTCGCGTTTGTGATGGGCCGCAGCGACCGGTGCGGGTAGTGACAGAAACAGAATCGTTGCGCAAGCGATCAAGAGGCCCCAGTATCGTGTTCTCACGATCTAAGTGGGGCCAAAAGATGAGGATCCAGATACCGGCGAGTGGACCGGCGCTTGGTATCCGAAAGCCGATGTTTGACTAGTGGGCCTGAGTCTTTGTAGATCTTTTGCCCGACGTGTGCAGAGTCCACCTCGTCCGACCTGATGATCTTCCGAATAGATTAGACACCTTGAATCAATGAGTTACCAAAAAGAAAAGGGTTCGATTGAATGACACGCTTGGCGGGATCGGCACTGGCGGTCAAATCCTTCGAAAGTGAGAAGCGTTGGAAAATGATCGACGGTTCCCAAAGGTTGTTGAGGGTCACCCTCGTGATGTTCCAACGGTAATCTAAAACGATGGTGCGTACACGAGCGACAGAATTAACAAAGTAGACAATCTGAATGTGAAGGATAAATGAGAGGTCATGTGGGTACCACAGAGGTGAATGAGTGAGAGGTACAATGAGGAAAACGAAAGAAAAGGTCCTTCGGGCTGCTTTCTTTCTCTCCGTTTCCTCACTCTATGTGTATATGCCCTCGTTCCGCGTTGATCGACCCGCTTTGTGATTGTGGGGCCAGTGCCGAGAGTAGGCAGCTTCAGCGGCAGCGCCGTACATGCGGCGGATAATAAAGTTGTATACAATGGGAGTGAGTGGCTGTGGGAGAAGGAATTGAGAGCAACACAACATAAAATGATACGGAATCAGTTCCCCGCTCGGCCGGCATTTTTCTTTGGCTCCCCCCCTCCTCTTTCTCACCCTGATTCTGATCTTTCTTTCCCTCAAGCATGTCATCTGACCTGAAAACTTCCTCCACAGAACTACTACTGATCCTCGCCTTGCAACCTCTGTTTTTTTCTTTTCTTTTGGCCCTCCCTTCCCCCCCGCTTGGTGTCTTTCCATTGGGAATTTCGGGATGATAGAAACATGATTCTTTACGCAATTGTTATCGCTGTCGTCGTCGTCGTCGTCACACCACCACCACCAATGACTTCTCAAGCCTCCATCATCGTACCGAATGACACGATCCCTCAAAAGATCCACCGCCGCTGCTCTTTACTCCGTGCCCCGCGTAATGAGGCACAATTCCGCAGGTGGCGGTCGAGTTCAATGGGATCGTGAGGCAAAAAGTTGCCACTTTGGGTAGAGAAGGGCGTGGAATGGTTGACGCACGCCTCAAAATGAGAGTTGGAATGGGTAAAAAGGGAACTGTGCAATGTCGCCCGCTTTTCCCCCTCGTTCCGCCGACTTTTACCGGCGGTTCCAATGACGAGCAAAAGGCGGGCAAGGCGGGCGAGTGATTTGAAGGGGCCGAGACAGCTTCAAGAGGGAAGGGGCCGAGGGCTGAGACTGGGGAATGAGGCGTTGTCAGTTCTTAAACAGAAAGGGCGTGACAACCGCGTCAGCACATTCAGGAAAATAATGTGATATACTGATCCGTCGAAGGGGGCACGACGCAACGATCGGTGCCCTTCTGGTCCAGATCCCATCTCTGTCATGCCAGAAAACTGAAGACTGAAGAGGTCCAAGGGGGGGTCCCCTCTGCCGCAGTGCCTGAGGGGCAGTAGACCTCAAACTATCCATGGAATTGGGTTCTCACAGAATTTTTTTTTTCGTAGATATTCTTCCGAGTGGCTTTAATAGATGAGAGGAGGCGAGGGACCCGAATTTTTTGTATAGCGACCCCCGCCCTCCGCGCCCGGCGGGCATATTCCGTTGGGAGAGACCTCTCTGCAGATCACGATCACAAACGTCGACGACGTCGTGCGCACACGTGGTGTGGTGAGACCACCGTATCTCAACCGCTACAGCCGAGGAAAGGGGGAAAAGGGCCGTGATCCTCGCGTGATCATGTTGACATCGGTTAATTATTGACCGCCAGAGATCCAATTATAGATAAGAGCCCGGCTTTGGGATCCATACTGGGAGTCCGGCATCATTCTGGATCTTGAAACCCTCGGGTTCGGCAATCTCACCGGGCCACCGAAGCTGGCTGGCGGGCTGGCCAACACGCCACAAAAATCGCTGCCTATTCTATTTCCATAGCTTCGTCTGCCGCCTCAGTGACTGTACTGCCACTGCCAATGCCAGCATTACCACCACCACCACCATTGCTCCCTTCCATGGTAACATCTCCCGTCTCTGCGATCTCATCATCGTCGATCTCTTCAAACCTCAATGAATCATTTTCGTGTCCAATGTTCGGGTGGCCGTGCCATTCGTTGACAATTTGATCTGACGGGATGGGCATAGATCGATAGAGAACCAAACCTTTCTCAGCAGGAGGTCGAGGTAAGGATTGAGATGAGTTCAAGAGATGGGTGAGAAGGGATGGAGAAAGGGTGAAACCCTGGGCGCCAGGCTGTGATAGGTACCTACGCCTGGTCTCGGGGGAGGGAGTTGATTCAGGAGATACCTCCGAGTCCGAAGAACCAAGAGACGTGATGATGATACCTGGGAAATGATTCGTCGTCAGTCAGTCACCTAACTCTGCAGGGCTTTTTGTTTTTTGATTGGCCGGCCTGCGCTGAATGGGGGGACATACGATCTTTTTCCGGTTCATGCCATTTTGTTTTCCGTCGTGACCTCGACGGTGGCGGTTCATCATCACTATCCATATCCATAACCCCGTCTCTGTGCTTTCTCCTCCTTTTCCTTCGGGCACTACCCATATCCTGGGATGGATCCATGTCCACCACGTGTAAGTCTTGTCCAGTAGGATCAACTGCGTCATCTGGTTGCTCTACCGAGTCCGCTTGCTGAGCGACTCTAGCATAACGACGTTTAGTCCGTTGAATAGGTCGAAAGGTCGTATCGGAATCATCTGCTTCCCGGGACGAGGTCGAAGACGACGTCGTAGAGTCTCTGGTCCATTCAGAGGTGGATCGTTCAGGCAATTCTTCTACCCGAACATCCCTCTTATCATCTTCATAGTCGAATCCCACTGGCTTCAGATTCCTCCCATCGTCTTCGTCCACCTCATGTTTGGTCGCTTCAGACTCTTCATAGCTCGGTATGGGCGATACGGATCGATTCAAACGCGGAGAGATGGATAAACCAGAGAATCCATTGGCTAAATTTGGCCTCCGCTTCTTGTCATTATGCGGTTCAAGTGGCTCGGTTTCAGCCGCTCGTTTTCTCGTCGAGGATCCAGGAGGTGAGAATGCAAAGGGGGATGAAGGGGGAGGAGAAGAGTACATGGACGTTAAAGAAGGGGTCAAAGCATGGTCAGCGGCAGGCAAAGAGTGGGATGACATTCACAACAACAATTGACACACCAATTGCCGGTTAAGGGCGGAATCAAATCTGGGGGGGGGGGGGGGGGGAGGGGGGTTTAATTCGGTAGAAAGGAGGAAAGATAGTCGTGTGACGGCCAGATAACCCCTCTCTCTCTTTGTCTTATCCTCGCGCCGCTGTTTATCTGTGACCGACTCAAAACCTGGCCATAGCAATCCATCATGGTCGTGACGCCAGACTTCAAGCCTCTCAAAGCTACAGAGCCATTGTCTCCTCTGTTATTGCCTAATCAACCTAGACCACCTCTAAAACAGCGTTCAACAGGCTCATTCTCTCACATATCCGACTTTTCCTTGGACTCGCCTCACCCAGAAGACGAGGTGATAGACCCCATTGAAAAATTGGAAAAGCTAAAGCATGTGGACCTGAGTCTTGATGCGACGTGAGCTGGTGATCGTGTGAGGGATTCTGCTGATGATCATCAGCGAATGGCGACAGCCAGTGTTCAAGACGAAAATTCTTTCCCTCCTGCGCAAGCTGGTAGGTTGCCAATATTTTGGCTCATACGCCTGTCTTCCCGAGCTCATCCATTCATCCTTCAGCGGATCCCCAAATGGAACTCTCCACTCCTCAAACCCGCTTCTATCCATCTCCAAAAGGTCTCTGGAGCCTGTACCAATGCCGTCTTTTTCGTCTCTTTCAACCCTTCGCCCACACCTACGACGCCCAACTTTTCCCCCTTGCTGACCCCTAAAATCCCCCCTGCGGATCCGACTCTACCTATATCTGAAAAAGTCATCCCCATGACACTCTTACTCAGAGTATACGGACCAAGCTCTGGAGCTCTCATCTCGCGCACAGAAGAGCTGCGTATCTTGACTGTATTGAGCCAACAGTATCACCTTGGACCCAAGGTATACGGAACCTTTCTAAATGGTCGGATCGAGCAATTCTTCCCTTCCAGAGCTCTGTCTCCAGCAGAATTGAGAGATCCATTCATATCGACATGTATCGCCAAGCGGATGAGAGAACTCCATTCGGTCGACTTGGGGCTTTTGGGATTCGATTCGGAAGATTCAATGATCTGGCGGTTCTTGAGAGAATGGCTAGAGCTCGCTGAAGCCACGTTGACCAAGCTCGAAGGGATCAATGAGGAGTGGAAGGCGTATGTGCAGACGTTTCATCTGGACAACTTGAGGAAAGAGATGGAGCAGTACAGGCAATTCATCAGGGGAAAGGGACCGACTCATGTCGTTTTTGCCCGTGAGTTCAAGTCAAAAAGGCGAGTCGGGACTGACAGTCCCAGACAATGACATGCAACATGGAAATGTCTTGGAGCTCGAGGCAGAGTTAGTACCGGTGGGGATGCCCAAGCATCACAGGGTGAGTTATTTGAAGCCTGGACATCGCTGACGACAGTACATCGCTATTGACTTTGAATACGCTGCGCCCGGTACACGAGGCTATGATATCGCCAATCACTTTCACGAATGGCAAGCCAACTATCATCACCCTACCCATTCTTGGTCACTCATTCCCCATGCTCCTTACCCGACTCTTGATGAACGACGGACATTTTACCGAGCGTACCTCGATGACACTCGAGAGGAAGCTTTGGACCAACTCGAGTCAGAGGTCAAGATGTGGAGTCCTGCCAGCAGTGCATTCTGGGCTTTGTGGGGGATCATCTCAGCAGAAGATCATGTACATTCGCTGAGTCTCGGGGAGGAAAGGGAAAAGGAAGTCGACTTTGACAGTTTGGTGAGTCTGACGCTTGGTTCCAAGCCTGAACAATCTTCTTCACCAGTCTTACGCTCAAGAGCGAGTGAGCATGTTCAGAAGAGATGCGAGGGAGTTGGGTGCCATCAGCAATTAGCTTCTAGATATTTTGTTGTAATCATCGGGGGAGTGCCATGCTCATAACCTTAAATCAAAAACCGGAGAGTCGTCGCCTCCACTGAACCCACCACCCGCGGGATTCACGAGTTAAAAGGTCAACACGTCCTTGATCACATCTCAGTCTCATTCACCTCCTGTACTTGTCATTATGGCGACGGCGACACCTCCAGGCAAGATCACCTTGCCTCCTGCGCCATCTCCAAGAGAGATATTCGATGATCCATCGTACGAATCACCTCGATCCGAACTCAACTCTACACGAAAATCTCAACGCGGAGTTCAACTTGATCTCAACGATGATCCTAGCGTACCACTACCGAAACAGAGGAGACGATCTACTCGACCCAGTTTCGCCACGTCTATCAGGAGACCAGGAACGATGGGCATTCGAGCTCGACAAGCTAGTCGAGCGAGCGCTTGGTCAGGCGTAGCGGAAACAGTCATGGATGAATCATTGAAATTGCCCTCCCTGGTGCCCGGTATTCGACCTGCTTACTCGACTCCTCTACCTGTCTTACCCATGGTTGTTTTATGTATCGTGAGTCACTAGGGGGCAGTGATCGTCGGATACGAGCTGAGCAGACTCCATAGGCCATGCTGTCTGAGCTACTATCTGCTAATTTGTGTACGCCGTTCTTGCTGAAAATGGTCGAAGGTGGGTCGGCGGGAGAACGTATCTGCAGTGCTGATTGATAGGCTTCTTCCTCTCATCTGGAAGGGAGAAGAATAGCGAGACCGAAGCTGCTGTGGGATTGTGGACGGGTGAGCTAAGCCTGTATCCTGGATCTCTGCTCATTTGCCAGGTAACCTCGTATCCGTCTTTTTCATCACTCAATTCTTCACCAGTCTACTGTGGAGCAAGATTGCAGATCGACACGGTAGACGAGCCGTGCTTGTAGCGAGTCTGTCGGGAAGTGCTATCGGTGAGTCGATATCCCGTCGTGCACTCATCTGACTTTAGCGCTCATGATCTTTGGAACTTCCGAATCCGTGAGACTTTGGAGTCCTGACGAGCTGACATTTCAGCTTCCCGAGGCCATCTGTGTCCGATTGGTTCAAGGTATCTTTGGTGGTGCAGTCGGAGTGGTATGTCAATTGTCCTAGCCGAGACGCTCATATTTTAGTTTCGAGGTTCGATCAGAGATATCACAGGTGGGCTATGAAGCTGGCCAGAACTTCCTAACGACTAGACGAAACCAATGCGAGTCAAGCGTACTCAATCCTCGGTTTCATGTGGGGTTTCGGAGCCGTCATGGGACCAGTGAGTCACTCACAGGGCAAATCTCCTTGCTTATTCATAGATCTTTGGAGGCGTGTTTGAGAACCCCGCAACCAACTTTTCAAACAGCTTCTTGGGGCACATTGGTGCGTTCTGAACGCTCACGGCCCATCGCTTATATAGCAAGAACTCTTCCACACCTTTCCGTATCTTCTGCCGACCCTCTTCGCAAGTACGATCCTCATCACGGGCTCTATCCTGGCTTGCTTCTTGTCCTGGGACGGAGGTGTTCGTGGAGGATCACGTATTGCTCTAAGCATCGAGAAGAATGAGCCATTGGTGCCTGCCCAGGTGCCCGACGAATCCCCAGCACCGAGCTCTCGCACTGCTGTCCCATCATTACGAAATAAGCGGAGCGTCCTGACCCCGGATCCTGAATTGCTCTCTCCTACAGACCCTACTGGCCCAGTACCCAATCGACGAGATAGTCGAGCAAGCCTGGGAACGGCTTATGGGTGAGCGTGACCCAGGTCTGGTCAGCACTGATTATTCTCCCCACAGATACGGTGGAATTCGATCAAAGCACCCGACTCTGGCTGCTCGCGCGGCGCTTGAAGCCGCCAGAAGGGTTTCCCAGGCAACCGTGAGGCAAGAGCCCTCGGACGAAATGGAAGAGGAACCTCGGCTGGGTCTCGCGCAAAAGTGGCTATTGGGTGTGTGACAGTGTCTTGCATATGCTGACGCACACACAGCCAACGAGGAAAACACATTCAATATCAATGACCTGTGGGTCTCTGCCGCTGTAGCTCAAGAGACGGCCGTGTTCGAGGACGAAGATGAGGATGAAGACGCAGACGCCAGCGCCAGTGCCAATTCTCCAGTGTTTACGCCTGGATCGGAATCCGCGGCATCAGGGAGCGTGTCACGCCGAGGCAATCGGGTTCTCAGCGCTCGGTTCGGACCTGCCGCACACCGATTCTCCACGTCTCGCAAGTTCTCCACCAGTTCTGGTCAACTTCCAGCCATCTTTGCCAATACTGGACTGTCAGAACTGCCCGCGCTGGAGTCGCCTCGCGAATCTGGTCAAGACCCGTTCTTCCCTTCGCCTGCACCTGGACGTGTGGTCCCCAGTGGGCTCGGAGCCATCGCAGAGGGTCGTCAGGTCAATGAGACATCTCCATTGGTCAGCCCGAACGTTGAGCTGGTCGAGCAGCCTACAAGCACATGGAAATCTCTACCTCTCCTCATGATTCTCGAGGTGAGCGACGCAGATCATCGCATCGCTGACGGGGTAGTATGGCCTTCTCGCGTTTCACAACACGACGCACGATCAGATCTACCTCTCGTTCTTGGTCACGTAAGGTTTTTGCTGCGCGTGACACTGCTGACTGACGGCCAGGCCTTATCGATCTGGGGGCTTGGGCCTCAATCCTGCCAACTTTTCCCTTATCATCGCGACGATGTGCATCTTCCAGCTGTTCTACCAATTTTACCTTTACCCTCGACTTGGTCCTCCCCTAGGACAATTCACGCACATTCAAATGTTCAGGATCGGGTGTTTCCTGTACCTGCCTGCATACCTGTGCCTGCCGTTCCTGCACAAGATTGTGGGCGAGAACTCGTCCGGCGGCATGTTTACCGTTGGATGTGAGTTTGTTTGCATTGACGCGTCGAGATGACGAGCTGACGCGCGAGCAGTGGTTATTTGCATCACGTGGGCCGTGGATCTGGGCATGCGATTGCCAGTCTTGCTGATGTGTTTCAGGGCCATTCGATACTGCGCAGGAACGCTAGCCTACACTTCTGTCATGGTGTTGATTGTGAGCTAGATCTCGAAACGGGCTGTTGCTAAAACTATCAGAACGCCATGTCGCCTCCTCATGTTGTGGGTCTGGCCAATGGATTGGCTCAGAGCACCGTGTCGTTTGCGCGATTTTTTGGGCCTGTCGTTGGCGGATCGGCAAGTTTATCTAAAATGGGAGTGTGCGCAGACTGACCGTTTATAGCTCTGGAGTGCCAGTATCAGTGGTAACCCAACAGGTTATTCACGTCCTTTTTTCACCGTCGCCTTGTTCTGCCTGATTCAATGGTCTGTCTCTTTTTTCATCCGTTGATGCTGTGTGTATGTGTGTGTATATGCATCACTGTGTAATCGGCGCCCCTTGACGCCTTCAAATCACAATAGCAGCAACATCTCCCGCATTAAGACCGTACTTTCGGACATGATCGTTGTTGTTCTGTTGTTATTATCGTGTGTTGACGAGTGAAAGATGAGACCGCCTTGGCTTGAGAGAACAAGAAATGAACGCCACACAAGGGTCTCTCTCTCTCCTCCGGCTAGGTCCGAAATCAAAAATCAAAAAATCAAAAAGCAAGACGCGTCGAAGGTTTGTGGCAACATTGCCCTATGCGTGTGTATACTGTACTGTACTGTCTCTTCGGACAAAATGAATGATACGATACATGATGATCTTCATTAAGAAGAGTCGGGTCCGCGGACGATCAAAGTCTCACTCTCTCGGTCTGTTGAAGGCGAAAGGTGAATGAGGGAGACTCAGATGTGAGACCCAACAAAGAAGTGTCTGAGTCACAACGCAGCAGCAGCAAAGCAGCAAACGCAGTCTCTTCATTACATCAGTCAATCAGGTCCCAGGAACGCCACATTGAGAAAAAAAAATATGTCTTGGAGGGGAAAAATAGACCGCGTAAAGGGGGCAGCAGCCCGTGGAAACATTACTATTTTCAGTCAGATCAAGCGTTTTGGACGCCACATTCACTTTGTGCGAGACACAGAGAGAGAGGGAGCTGAGAGAGCGAGAGAGAGTTTGGTGCGTGAGTGGCAGCGTGGCAGCGTAGGAGAGAGAGAGAGAGAGACATTGTTTACGATCTGCAGTGAGGGCGAGAGCAGAGGGAGCATAGCAAGAGAGAGAGCGAGAGCACTTCACCGAGACATACAGCTCAATACCTTCCCTGGATTCCTGAGACACACAAAGAGAACGTACCCAAAAGTGAGGATCAACTGCCGAATGTTTAACAAGAAATAGACGGAGATGAACTGAAACCTCTGTTTAAAAAGTCCATCGGCTCAACATTGAAGCAGCATTCAACTCCGGGTCCTAGAGTACTTACGTCGACTGTGTTCACTCATTCATTCATTCATTGTACACATATATACCCCTCCAGGCTACATCAAGTTCTCTCCTCATCTCTCTACCTCAAATCTCACACTCCTTTGAATAAATCCTACACGCTGGACGCAATCCTCTTTATATCTAATCTCTCCTTTCATTCCAATCCCAAAGGGCGATCAGCAGCAGCCACAGCAGCAACACCGCTCGCTCAACTCACCAAACCCCACACATCCACACACCATTGGCAGAGCCAACACACACACACACACATACACGCGCCTCTCTGACACCATGTCCGCGACATCTTCGCCTGTCCCTACACTCATGCTCCAACCACCTACACCTCGCGCCGAATCATCACGTCGCGCCGTATTTGAAAACCTACCTTGTATCCCATTCTTCGAGTCCTTGGATATTCTCGACCCCATGGGTTCAAAACCTTTTGACGATGAACCTACTTCCCCTGCACTCGATTTGAACCTTCTCACACCTCCCGGTACACCTGTTCGTAAACACCACCGCCGTCGACTCCACCGAAAGCGATACGGACACGAGCACGGGGCTTCTCCATCCACTCCTTTCACCGGTATCGCCATCATTGGCTTTATCGCTCTACTCCTCCTCACTTCTATCGCCTCACTTTCCTCTCCTCTCGCTCATCTCCGCCACAACAATACCGCATCTTCGCGTCAAACCCTCTTCGGCCGATTCAGAGGAAGGATGAATCTCGTCAACGCTCTTCAAAGTCAGAGCGGAGTCCTAGACATGACGCTGAGTGACATGTGGACCCAAGTCGCCATTCGAAAGAGGGAGATTCAACTCGAAGCTGCCGCAGAACCTCGAGGCAGTGGACACGTCAAGGCCATGTCAGACAATGACTGGCAACAGTACAGAATCAACGCTCGTCTGCCTCTGCCGACAGCAGCGATGGAGTTTTGGGACCTGTAGCAATAACATTCTTGTCTCACGTAGCATATGCATTCTTGGTCTTCTTGATCATTTGCCGCTTGATGTCGAACAGACCGGACAGCGACCCACTTTGACCCGAATCTCCGATGCCAGAGACAACTTTTGACCCACTTCACGCCTTCGTACCTTGGCACCCCGCTTCTCGTTGGCCAAGAGTTGATTAACCGCAGGGTGCTCGGTGCGCAGCGGCAATTCAAGATCAGGATTTAGTAGTGCACACGTGCCGTGGACAAAGTGTCGACACAGGTACGCCAAAGTCACGGGTTGCGTAAACGCGCCGAGCCCACACACTGCACACTTCTCGGACGCTAAGAAAAAAAGAGAGTCAGCTTAGACACACGCTAAGCGGACTCACGAGAGGCCCTAGCTCCGCCGGTCTGCGCCGCCTGCAGCTCCTCGGCCAAGTCAGCACAGTCTCCATTGAGAATCTTGTGACAGCCTTCCATGAGTGAGACTTGGAGATTAGAGGCTTGGAGAATCTTCACCAGAGCAGGTTTCAGGCCCGGGATTCCCATGCCATCCTTGATTCGGCGAATCAGGCGGATCGGATTGATCTCTGCGCCGACATGTTCTAGCAGAGCACGGATAAAGTCAGGTCGAGTCTCCGAATAGTTGAGTAAGTCCTCCCATAGATCTTCGTCGGCTTGTTCCTTGGCGAATTCGATAGCCTGGAATCAGTCAGAGCATGACGGTGAACCCACCTTTTGAACATCTCCCATCCGCTGAATAATGAGCATGAGCGCTTCCTTGTTGTTGCCCATGCGACCGAGGAGAAAGACCATTTCAGGAACAAGATCGTGTGTCTTGCAGATTTTGTACGCCTGAGGTGAGCAGAGTCGAGGCACTACACTCACCCTCTCGAGGTCGTAGAAATTGCTGCCACGAAGGAGCAGCATGAGGCGCTCAGGTCCATGAGCCGCATAGAGATCGACCTACCATTAGCCTCGCCTTGCCATGTTCTTACCATTTGATCGCTGTAGGGAAATGCCAGAGACTGGTCCCGCTGGAACAGGGCGTCGAGGTAGAGATAGAGATATTCAGGTTTGGGTTCTAGCTGCCGGACAACTCGCTCGACCTGAAGTCAGCTGGGCCCGGAATGATAACTCACTGGAATCGAATGGACGTGATCGACGAGCATTTCTACTGCGGCATGCTTGTTCTCGCTCTGGTCGAACTCGACCAATGACAATGCTTGATCTTGAATCGAGGCGAACAGATTGTGCTCTTTGATCAGATCGAAGACCTCTGGCCTCCCCAGGCGAAGAAGATATGGTAAAGCTTTGGCAGGTTGTGCATCGTGAATGTACCTGGAGTCAGGTCAGATCATGGGAAGAACTCACAGTTCGGCCAAACTCTCGATGAGAACAGGATCAGGATCGGCTTGAACCTCCCCCTTGACAAGCTTCTGAAACGAAATCGATGTATAGATGCTGCCAGGCCAGGATTTGATAGTGGAGAGGAAGGCCTACACGCGTTAGCAGAAGGACGATCGCGAAACTGAACCTCACTGGTCGGTCGTTGGACAGCAGTGTATTGAGCACTGCGTCGTATGTCTTGACCTCAAGCCGCGGTGCGCGAGTCGGCAGGTATGGTGTTATGACCTGAAGTCAATGGGTGCTGTCAGGAGGGCACCCACTGCAAGCTGTCCTCTCTCGGTGTATATATCTACCCATGTCTCCCACGCACCCACATTGTCCTCCAAGACTCGAGAAGCCAGCGCCGCAGCTCGGGCGTAGTCGCCTGGCGTCAGCTGAGCACAGTTCTCAGAGCTCACCTTTACCCGAAAGATGATGCATGTACTGAAGACCGATTGCCTTTGCATCCAGAGCTCCAGTGACGGACATCTTCTCCGCAGCCTCCAAAGCCTCTTCGAACCGCTCGCGCTCGACTAACCATTGGATGTGATCCGATTCGTCCCGAGGTTGAACGATGATGATGTCGGCAGGAGTAAGGACGTACCAGATCTGGGAAGATTTGACCAGACTGTAATTGCTGCATCCGTAGAGGTGAAAATTGGCGAGACTCAATGCGTCGGCAGTAGATTCTTCACCCTGTGCGGTAATGACCCGTAATTCTGGTCGATTGGCAGCTTTTCGACGTTGCTCCATCGGATCATCGGTCGCTTCATTGTCATACGTGTCCGGAGCGATGTACGCCAGGACAATGTAAGAAGAACCGAACGGGGAGATACCGGATATCATGCAATCCACTTGGAAGATTGCCGTCAACTCGACTGTCAATGCGGGGAGTCCAGTTGACGTTTGAGCTCGCGGACGCGAACGTATACGGACGATCTTGATATAGTCTGCCCAGCCGATGATGAGTGTATGGTCATCTTTCCACAACAGAGAACATTTGAAAAGCTCGGCACGGGGTGGATCGGCCCCGCGGTCAATGAATCCGATACGTTGGGATGTAGATGTGTCGTATATTTTGACGCCCTGAAAGCTTTTAGATCATTCCCACTACTCAGAGCGGAGCGCTCACCAGATCATTTGCCCATGCTATGAGATCCCCTTGCCATTCGCTGGCCCAGATGGGTCCTTCGCCCGAATGCAACACTTGTTCTTTCCATCCCATCCATCCCTTCTCCTGATGGATCAAGCTGCCACCGAGACCTCCACAGACAAACGTCCTCGAAGCTTTCTTCGCGAACCCCGGCTCAAGAGATATTGTATTCATAGGTCGCTTGTAGTCGAATGCAAAGACCTCTGGGGTGGTCAAAGAGTGTATCATGACTCGGCCTGATCTGTTAGCCCCGAAATCAAGCCATCAAGGAGCTCTCACCTTCAAAGCTCGAGGTAGCTATGAACTCGTCTTCTTCGTCTATCCTTAAGCAGGTGATCCGAGCTGCGTGAGGTCGATAAGATTTGACTTTGGATCCTTCATGTGTCAACACTTGGACCATGCCATTTTCAGTTCCGATAGCCTGGTCGTCAGTCATAATAAGCTTAGGATCACGCACGATGATTCGTCTGCCGATGGCAATGGCGGATGCCTGATCTCGAGCCAGGATCTCCGGTACCTTGCCTTTGAGTCGGCTATACTTGAGAGTTCTGTGCGTTAGTGAAAGAATCTTGGTCAAGACTCACGGCTCATCGTCAGACTCAGACTCGGACTCGGATCCTGACTCGGAATCGGACGAGGAAGAGTCTCTCTCCTTGCCTTTGCGCGAGGAGCTGCGAGAGCTCTTGGATTCGGGACTACGTGATCTAACCGAGCTCAGGGTTGAACCCGAGCGACTTGGTCCTGCCCCCGGACTCGACGTGTCCATGACCTTATACCATATCTGAAGAGCTAGCTGTCTATGGGCCAACTGAGGTCATAGATCAACATAATACTATGACGTGTCAAAAATGTAAAGCCCGTTTGATAAGCTAGGTATCTGGTCATGGGGGTCGGCCCGCTCCTTGAGCCATGGTCTCTTCCTGTGATCCTTTCACCCCAATTCCACCATTCCACCATGTCCAACGCACGGATGAGTGACAAGGAGCTGGCTCAGATCAACGCTGTGAGTAAGAGCAAGACGAATTGAGCTGAAGCCAAGGCGGCGGCGGTGAGGGAATATGATATCAACCCGAGGATGGGTGAGTGGGGAACGTCTGAGCATGGACTGACCCGCAGACTATCGAACGGTCGCGGCGGTCAATGGGTAGGTATGCATCGTCGTCATCTCGCTAATGTCAGCCCCTTGGTCGTCCTCGATAATGTCTCGGTAGGTCAAGTCATGATTACCTACCGCTGAACGTCTAGTTCCCGTCGTACAATGAAATCGTCCAGCTCACCTTGCCTGATGGGTCCATCCGCGGAGGTCAGGTGCTAGAAGTCAGCGGGAAGAAAGCTATTGTCCAGGTGTTTGAGGGTACCACAGGTGTCGATACATCTGCTACTCGAATTTCATTCTCCGGATCGTCTATGAAGCTCGCCGTCTCGGAGGATATGCTTGGTCGAGTCTTCAACGGAAGTGGAAACCCGATCGACAAGGGACCAAAAGTCTGGGCCGAGGATTACCTCGATATCAACGGTGAGTCAAGGAGTCTTTCAAAACTCGACTGATCATCCAGGCTCGCCTATCAACCCTTATTCCCGTATCTACCCTGAAGAAATGATCCAAACTGGTATCTCAACCATCGACACCATGGTGAGATCGATGCCAAGCGAATCAGAGCTGATTTCAGAACTCTATCGCTCGAGGTCAGAAGATCCCCATCTTCAGTGCTGCGGGTCTCCCCCACAATGAAGTGAGCTTAGACTCCATGAGGGCGTGTCTCTCTGACTTTCATAGATCGCCGCCCAGATCTGTCGTCAAGCTGGTCTCGTCACCCGGCCAGGAGCCACAAAGGGTGTGCACGATGGCCACGAGGACAACTTCTCTATCGTCTTCGCGGCTATGGGTGCCAACATGGAGACGGCCAGGTTCTTCAAGCAAGACTTTGAAGAGAGTGGAAGTATCTCAAACAGTACTTTATTCGTCAACTTGGCTTCGGACCCAACGTGAGTCGAGTGAGAAGAACCGCACTGATGGCTTAGGATTGAACGTATCATCACGCCTCGATTGGCCTTGACCACTGCGGAATACTTTGCCTACCAGTTGGAGAAGCACGTCTTGGTTGTCATGACGGACATGTCTTCGTGAGTCGGCGTGGGCTGAGCTGGGCTGATCCCAAAGATATGCCGATGCGTTGCGAGAAGTCTCAGCGGCTAGAGAAGAAGTTCCTGGTCGACGAGGTTACCCAGGTTACCTGTATACCGATTTATCGACACTGTATGAACGTGCAGGACGAGTGGAGGGTAGGAATGGATCCATCACACAGATCCCTATCTTGACCATGCCGAACGATGGTGAGGATCTAAGCGAGAGAGACTCCGCTGAAGTCAGATATCACCCATCCTATTCCCGATCTGACTGGATACATCACTGGTGAGTCCATCGTGGTCGAAGTGCCGCTTACACCTTGCAGAGGGCCAAATTTATGTGGACCGACAGTTGTCCAATAGACAAATCTACCCACCTATCAATGTACTCCCGTCTCTGTCTCGTCTGATGAAGAGTGCCATTGGAGAGGGAATGACTCGAAAGGATCACGGAGATGTGTCGAACCAATTGGTAAGTCGCATGAGCGCACATATCATTGACGCCAGTACGCCAAATATGCCGTCGGGAAGGACGCAGCGTCCATGAAGGCCGTCGTCGGAGAGGAAGCCCTTTCAGCCGATGACAAGTTGGCATTGGAGTTCCTCGAGAGATTCGAAAAGGAATTCGTCGGACAAGGTGGGTGCGAGTCCCCTGGAGTGTGGGCTCACGTTCAGGCGCTTATGAACCTCGATCCATCTTCGATTCCTTGGATATCGCGTGGGACCTATTGCGTATCTTCCCTAAAGAGTCGCTCAACAGAATCAACCCAAAGGTGAGAGCCAGACGTAGCTTGGCTGACTCTAGATTCTCGCGGAATTCTACTCACGCAAGTCCAAAGAGGACAAGGCGGACAAGGAGGATAAGAAGGACAAGACGGAGAACCTCATAGATGCTTAGGATGGTTGCATGGTAGTGTTCATGATCGGGTCGTGCGTTTTCCCCCATCCGCACGCAGGAGTTCATCAGTCACTCCTCAACTCCCTTGGTTGATATTATATATTGCTTCAAGACCTTACTCCGCGGGGACATCCCGCCGACCACTCATTCTCTCTCTCGCTTGTGTGTCCATCTCCACTGCCCGTGCCCAGACCGACTCGGAGAGCTTTGCATCATCGTTGGACAGGGCGATGAGCCTACAGATCAGCTAGAGCAACGATGACTATTCACCTTGCGATCCGCATTCTTCGCGTCAGAGTTGCCTCGGCATCATTAGCGTTCCCGCCGGCCTTGCGGCTCGTAACGAAAGACTCCTGAATTTCTTTGGCCACGTCTTCTGGGATCTCAAGCTTTGCAGCGTGTTCCGATGAGCCCAGTTGAGCCAGCAAAGCATCACTACCCTGTGGTGGTGGAGTCGAAGGCTGAGTCATAGATCCGACTGGTAGATGCACGTCCAACTGAAGATCAGCTTACGCGTTCGATCATTGCACTCACAGGGAGCATGCTCTTCCCTTGACTCGTGACGATGAATCTGAGTTCGCACTTCATTTTCAGGTTGTCCATGTAAGGGTACTCGTATCCCAGCATCTGACTTTTCATACAATCTGATAAAGCCTGGAGATTCTTCACGGCTTTCGTTTCTAATTTGCCTCCTTGTCCCATGGCGTCTTCGTCGACCAAGACGACGGTACCTGATGGTAGTTGGAGTCGACCAGAGTTTAAAGAGGTAGAATCGGGAGAGTGGGGTTGGAAAGAAGATGAGTGTAGATTCGGAAGAGAGAGGGACAAGGTGACGGTACGAGTGAGTTGATTGAGTAATGGTTTCAGGGATCCACCGATAAAATTCAGAGAGAGGGTCCCAAGGGGTGGTAGACCAGTGGGTCTGGCTGATGGAGAGGAGATGAGCGAGAGTAAGAGATATTCCGCCGCCAGTGAATCAGGAGGAGAGAAGGAAGCAGTGAAATAGTCTAGGAGCTCTTGCCGGGAACAAGGGCTCGATAAAGGTTTCGGCACTGGTCCAGATCGAAGGACGTGGATACAAGGAACCATGACATCCTCCAAAGCTGGCATAGGTGCAGATGAGACGACGCCAACGACTCGGACCAGAGCAGCGGGCTCCCTGGATGGTCCTTCATCGTAAACCTTCAGCAAGGCCCCCAGGTAATCTCCGTGATTCTCCAAGGGAAATTTTGAGTGTAAGCTCTCCGGCAGTGTGTTGGTTGATGATGACCGTGATGAGCCTGGTATTCTGCCATCTTAGCGATAATGAAGGGATTTCGAATAACTCACTCTACAGCCCATCCGACCCATCGTTCTTTCAGATCACTCCAATCATCGCTGCCTTCGGAGTATACCTCCATAGGATAACCTACATCCTGCAGCATACAATCAAATCGGACGAGACTGAGAGAGGATGAACCCGGTGAGAAGGGTGAAATGTCTCCTTCGAGCTCCGTCTCGATACGACTGATATATTCCGTCTCATCTGGGCAGCCTATTCATCAGTCCCATCCTTCTTCCCCTTTCTACTCACCCCCATCATGCTCCCTTAGCGCTGTTCTCAATATCGACCTCAAGTCCATGGTCATGCAATGTTCAATGTCAGGCGTCTGACATTTTCAGTCCCGGTGGACGCGACGGTCAACGTATTACGTAAGGAGACTGACCCACCTCCACGCTCCTTACCTTTGCGACGTTGACGCTTGTAACGACCTCACCCTACAAAGTCACAATGGTGAGCAGTGACGACGGAGACAATGACTGACGTGCAGTCGGCTCAACCTGGAAAGCCAGTACCTGTGGAGACACAGCATGAGGACATGATTGTGGGTCAATTCCGCTCCTGAGCTTCACTTACTTTCAGCACGATGCGCAATTGGACTATTATGGAAAACGGTTGGCGACTTGTTCCTCAGACAAGACCATAAGGATCTTTAACGTCATCAAAGGGGAGGCTCAAGGAGAGCCAGTGATACTGAAAGGGTGAGTCAAGCGGGTTTCTTCCAAAGCGGCGCTCAGTCGTAGTCACACCGCCCCCGTCTGGCAACTTGCATGGGCCCACCCCTCATTCGGGTCCATCCTTGCCTCCTGCTCTTACGATGGACGAGTCTTCATCTGGAAAGAGGTCGGAGCGGGAGGAGGCAAAGGAAGTGGGGGAGAACTACAAGATGGATGGGAGAGAATCAAGGAGCACACATTGCACACTGCCAGTGGTAGGTTTTGCATCGGGCAACATATCGACTCACCCCTCAGTCAACTCCATCGCTTGGGCACCTTATGATCTCGGCCCGATACTCGCTTGCGCCTCGAGCGATGGAAAGATCTCTATTCTCAGCTTTCAAAGTAAGTCTGCAGGTAGCACATCTGTCTGACAAAATCAGATGACGGATCTACCGACGCTTCCATCTTCCCTGCTCACGGCCAAAGTGCCAATGCCGTCTCTTGGGCCCCATCCGTTCTCTCCACGCCTCCAGGCCAAGCTCCTCAACCCGGTCAGAACGGACAGGTTCCAGGAGTCGCCGCTGGAGCGACCTTGCAACAGCAGAAACGGATTGTCTCTGGAGGGTCTGACAACCTTATTCGGATTTGGGGATACGATGAGCAGGCCAAAAAATGGATCGAGGAAGAAGTCATCCAAGGACACGACGACTGGGTCAGGGATGTCGCTTGGGCACCGAACATTGGACTCCCAGGGATGTACATTGCTTCGGCGTCTCAGGTGAGTCCAGTCCAAAGCTCAAATGGGAATTGGACTAAGAGTACAGGATAAAACTGTATTGATACATTCACGACCATCCCCTTCTGCCTCTTGGACTTCTACGGCCTTGCTTCCTAATGCTCCTGAATCAAAAGATCCCCACTTTGCAGATGCCGTCTGGCGAACAAGCTGGTCCCTTGCAGGTGAGACTTTCCCTTTCCCCGGCGTGTTCTCTCGACTGACTTGTCAGGCAATATACTCGCGGTGAGCTGTGGTGATGGTAAAGTGAGCTTGTGGAAAGAAGGCGTCGGACGAGGTTGGGAGTGTGTCAGCGATTTCTCAAGCTAGCTAGGTATGCTAGCTAGATATGGAATGATTCGGCCTAGTTACATGAGCGCTCTGTTCCTTTCGTTGAAGGACTTTATCATACCTTGTCAGCGAGAACAGTCCAAGGTGTCTCGCTGGATCCATTGAGCACAAGTAGAAAATTGCCAATGTATGGACTACGAATGGAAGGAACGCCAGAATTTGCAGGCAGTGTCTCCTCCGGAGCCAAGGGGATCGAGCGGATGTAGAGTCGTCCGAGCTGCTCATAAGCGATGAAGGATCTTCCCCGATTCAACCCACCTCGCATTCTATCCTGGGTGATTCGTCCGTGGTCCATTGCGAAGCGAGACCTAGAAGCAGACGCATCCGCTCAGGCTCATCTAGCCACGGTCCTTCATCCTCCTCCTCCTCCTCCTCCTCCTCGTCGTCGTCGTCATTCGTCTCGTCGCGCTCTCCTTCCGGTCGCCGAGCACTCGCCACGACTGATCCATGAGGTGATGCGAGAAGCGCAGTATGAGGTCCGGATTCGACAAGCTGAGAAAGGGATTCATGACAGAGAAGCGGGGAGAGGAGCATGGTGAGGGAGAATTGGAGACAGGACTTTGCGTCGTGGAGTACAGCGGAAGTTTCTGGACGTCCAAGATGCCTTTCCCACCTCTCTATCTCTGATGGCAGATCAGTGTCGCTGAAACGGTTTGAAGGATCGATGCAACGCACAGAACAGATTCACTGATCTGGAAACGTCATTTCGCGAATGCTTAATTTTTGTGGCAAAAATACGAGTACAACCAAATACATACACATGTGCTATGCTATACTATGCTACATCAAGTCGTCAATTGCGGGGTCAATGGCCCCGTCGTAGGTGCAAAGTTCCACACCATCACATCACCGTCGTCTGATCATCAGCCAACATTCATTTGCAGAACCCACCTGACCCAGAGACAATCATATCGTCGCTCAATTGCAGAGTATTGACCGCTCCGCGGTGTCCAACCAAAGTCTGTACACAATCGCCCGACTGAGGATCCCACACTTTGATCGTACGGTCGTAAGAGCCCGAAGCGATACGCAGTGCGTCAATGTCCACAGTCCAGACTCCCTCGATGTGTCTGTCATCAGCGGAACGTCGGACACGGCATCACTCACCCAAATAGGGTCGACCTATCTGTTCCCTTTTCAATGTCCCACAATTTGACTGTGCCGTCAAGACTGCCAGATGCAAGGACAGCCCGTTTTCCCACATAGAGTTCTCCGTGCGAGGACTTTTTTGAATGGAGAAGGACGGCCGTCGATAGCTGGGCGGCAATCTGAGGAGGTGACGGGGTGAGAGATGAGGCAGGCGCGAAGAGGCTGGAATTCCTAGGCGTCGACTGCGTATTGTGCTCGGTCCGCTCCTCCTCACTCGCCGTCGTGTCGACCATCAATACACGGAGACTCTGCACTGGTGCTTTGTGACCGCTGAACACCCTAACGCACTCCTTCGTCGCAAGATCCCACAGCTTGATGTCTCCATCATCACCGGCGGAGAACAGCATGGCGCCTGCATCGAATTCAGGCGCTCCGGGCGTGGGATCTGGCGACGTGCCGCGGTGTCGGGTAAATGAAGGCATTTGGGTCGGATCAAAATCACCAGGACTCGTCTTGCCGTCCCATAGGACGACGCTGCTGACCCAGTCATCGTGACCAGGGAGTGAGAAATGATTACCACTGCGAAAGTTCCAGACGTGGATCGTGGTATCAGCTGACCCCGTCGCTAAGAGGTACCCATTGTAATTGAGCGCGACGACACCATCAGTGTGTGCCTCAAGGACTCTGAGACAGTCTCCTGCCCGCCAATTCCACATGCGGACGGTTCCATCCATCGAGCCGGTGAACAGTAGCATCTGGTCAAATTGTAGAGCACGGACAGCGCGGGTATGGCCAGTGAGGGTCTTGACCACAGTCCCTGTCTCCATGTTCCAGATTTTGACGGTCTGATCGTATGAGCCAGTGATGAGGACAGGGTAGGAGGGATTGGTGAGAGTGGTGTGGTACTGGAGGCACATGACGGACGAGGCGTGACCCTTGAGCGTTTTGGTGATGCAGCGACCTTTGCGCCAGTTTCGTTCAACCCGAAGTCTTTCGCAGTAAACATCTTTCCATGGTCGAGTGAGCCGGGATTCGAGGCGGGAGTCGGGCTGAAGTGAAGGTTGTAAGGAGCCGAGGGAAAAATCTGAGCGGATGGAGAAGTGACGATGTTGGGTCGTTGTCCGAGCATCGGTTTTATGACGCTTTCTGCTGCTCTCACCAGAGGACTCGGAGTCAGCCTGAAGATTCTCAGGAATATGCTCCGTCTCTTTAACGTCTCTCTTGCCCAACACCTGTTCCCTCGTCACCATCGTCGTGGGCATATGGTCTCCATGCTGATGATCACCAATTCCCACCGCCACTGAGGGACTTCCATCTTGCAATTCCACCTTGAGACGGCGACGTTCCAGCAGAGGCAGGCCCCAACCACATTTCTCGCACTTGCGATCAATGTGTTGTCCACACATTCGGCGCCAAAGCAAGTCGTCATCTGCAAGCGCCTTCCATGACTTGGAGACTTGCGCTGCGCGACCGAGTGAGATGGCATCGAGGTAACCTAGAACTCTCATGTTGACTTCACGGGGGAGGATGGAGAAGGGGTCGACTCGAATGATGAGGTTCAGGGAATCGGACAGGTGTGAAAGTTGAGAGCTTGAAGTCAGCACAGAAGACGTCCTTGTGTAAACTCACAAGCAGCACATGGTGAGGATCCCCTCAAGAATGAGCTTGCGCTTGGCATGAGGGGCAGTGGAAAAGGTTGACCAGAGATGAGTGACTGCGGAACGTTCCGAGACAGGCAGATTGTCGAGGCTCTGGATATCAGCTGGTGATGCCACGCGCCTTTACTCACCTTTTGAAGCTTACTGTTGACATCTTGATTTGCCATCAATTTGTGTCGAACGCAGAGCTTGTGTCCGGCTCGGGACGGAATGACATCCAGAATCGGATCATCAAAGGACATGACCAAGTGAGCAGAGCCAGAGGTAGCGATTATCGTCAAAATTGTCAAGAAGAATAATGGCGTCTGAATGTACGGTGGTTACCCGTTGCAAGATCGCCTTAAACCCGTGTACCGCAGTCTAGCAGTCTCAATTCCTCGTCGGCAACGGCAAGACGGAGAAAAAGACAGCAAAAAGCAAGCAAGGATTTGTCGAGGGCTACAAGCAGGACAGCAGCTGAGAGTCAGGAGCTACCAACGTGTTCAAGAATAAGAAGAATCAGAAGGAGAAGGAGAGCGTTCTGTCGTTCGTTGCTGAGTCAAAAGATGGAAAGATGTAATAATATATCAGATAGTTGCTCCGCTCTCCGGTCCATCGGAATCAAAAATCACGCAATGTAAAATTCCAGATCCCCCTCTCTCCCTTCAGCTGCAGCTGATCCAAAAGTGGCGACATCCATGCCCCCCCGCCCCGCCCTCACGCCATATGGTGCAATAAACATTCCAGAGAGGCGACGTGAGACCATTTCATTCGAGATATCATCGGCGAGTCGATGGCGTTGGCTGGAGACTCACAAGAAAGAAGTGGCAAGGTTCAGGATTCAATGATGCGAGGTCGAGAGTACCCTTCGGCATCCGCGGCAGGCGGTAGGGAGGCACGTGATCAAACTGCCACGTGGCACATTGAATGCAGCTGCTGAGCTGGCCCGCCGAAACTGCTTTTGTCCTTGAATCTTGCTAAACAACTAAATATCCTCCTCAATCCTCACACCACGCTCGCATGCATCAAGTAGAACCGACTCAGCTGCTTTGACATTACTCAAACCTACGACCCCATCTGCTCGTTTTCGCCATATCACCTACGCGCTAGCGATTCCTGAATGGGCCAAGAACAAAACGCATAGCCTCGAATCCATGGCCACGTCGAGTCTAAAACTTACTTGGCAATGGCGCAAAAGAGAGGCCAACATGTTGTAGATGTGTATGCAACGTGTGTTGGCCATGTAGGAATCCACTCTCTGCATGTGCCGTCCCGCTCGACTTCGTCTAAAAGAACACTCGCTGTATCAAACTTCACCCCTTCACGCTCCTCATTTGATAAATCAATCATGCATCGTATATACAAACTCGAGGTAGGGTAGCGGGGCCAGCACAAGTGGCCAATAAAGGATACGAAATCGAACAAAAGGGTAGCGTCACATCACCTTCCAACGACCTGGGTCTGTCAGCCAAAAGACTGCACCACGGTATCAACTCACCTCAATCTCAAATCTGCCAACTATGCGTTGACCCGTTTCTGTTTTTTCCAGGACTTTGATATTCCAGACGCCTGCTGCTTCCGGGACGCCCCACAACTCCAAATCATCAAAGTGGATCCATTCAGGCATGTCGTCAGAGACTGCCTCATACGTTGCTCCAGGTAGTCCTTGGGGCTTGGAATCGCTAGAAGTCGTCGAACTCGTGTTGGAAGTTCGCAGTGGTGGGTAAAAGTGGAATGGTTCCGCCACGCCGAGGAGTATCCGATGGACAGGCATAGGTAAGGATGGTAGACTTGGAAATGCGTGTAGACTGGCAAAGTCGCTTACTGCGGTTTGAGATGCGTCTCGGGTGGACACCGACTTCTCATTCTCTAGGTTAACGAGGCGGGACTGGGTATTGACTATGGTCGGACTGACACGGCGCACTGGGATACGACTATGGAAACTGTCTGGCGAGCGTCGGGTGTCGATCCGGGAAGCGGTACTGATGATGGCATCTTCAGACGACGCAGATAATTCGGATTCGGTTGGAAAGTGGATCGTATCAATGACGTTGGCCAGATAGGTCGAACCCAGAGCTGAGGAGGACAGCTCATCATCCTTTGAGGTTGAAACAGCCAAGGCGATAGCACTAGGGCTGGTGATTGGGGGATCAGATGTGCGAACACTTCGAGGACTGCTTGGTGTCGAGCTCCTAGCCATTTCGCTTTGCGCTCTGGGCGGGCTTACTGGGCTCGATCGATCCGCCGCTGCCCATACGAATGGCGCTTCGGATTCCCAACTGGCTCTTGAGCTGTGTCCATGAAAGTGACTATCGGTCGTTTCATGCTCGCTGGATCTTGCATCGGGATTCGGGGTATCTGGGTATTCGTACGCTCCTCCACGTTTAACAATGCCGGCTTGGTCGATGGCTGCAGCGAGCTGAGCTTGGTATGCTGCGTTTGCAAAGGATGGCATGATGACAGGTGGAGATATGGCCGGCATACTTCGAGGTGTGGTTTGGAAAGGATTGACAAAGCGCTTCCATGTATCGTGTTTGATGAGCACCTGGGCCGAAGGTGGCATCTTCTCGTCGTATTCCATGCTGGGAGTGGTGAGCTGGGATTCCAGCTCCTTTTCCTTCTTTCGTCGGTGCAGGATCAGCGCTAGCATAAGGATGATCAGAACGCCAATGCTGGCTCCAATGACCCCAAGGACGATGCGGACGGCTTTCGAGAGACCAGGTCGCCTCGCTTTGATTGCCTCTGGGGGTGGCCACAGAGTCACCACAGCGGTGGAGATGGCGTGAGTGTTGGGATCAGTCGCTTGGAGGTCCACTTCGACACTGTGCGTCACGTTGGACGGTACGGTCCCTTGCAGAGACAGTCCCTTGAGGGACACCCAGGGGGAGGCAGGCTTAAATGTGGCATTGAGATCAGCTTGGGATTTAAGGTATGGTCCCAAGTCGATCGAGAACGTCTCGTTGACGAGGAACGGTCCGAGAGTCGGCGAAGTAAAGGCGTAGGGTGAAAAGTCCATGAAGAGGGTGGTATTGGCGATATCACCATATTTATCTTCGATGCTGATGGGCACGGCGATCGAATCGCCTTGGGGAACACCGACAAAACTCTTGTTGGTAGGCACATACGTCAAACCTGGAATCGAGCCAATAGTGAGGTCGACATCGATAGGCTCTCCATCCAGCGTGGCATCGATTGGCACGCTGGTCGAGGACCAGACTCCGCTCGTTAGATTCAGCGATACTGGTGAGACTTCGAGATCATGGGAAGCGACGACCAGATTGAACGATTGGAAGATATCTGCACAGCCAAAGGTGTCGGAACCAGCGACAGTAATATTGTACGACTGACTAGCAATGGGCGCGACACCATCAAAGGTCACCGTCTGATTATTGAAGGACAACCAAGCAGGCAGTGGTGAGCCATCGGATAGGGCAGCCTGATAAAACACCCTCGTCGGGGCTGTGAATGTATTTGGCTCGAAGCCCATCGAAAATGACCATCCAGGAGGGACTCGGGCGCCGGGATAATGACTTGAATTGGCGCTGTACGGGAAGCACGAGGTGATTGTGGGGCTATGTAGCTGATTTACGATTGGATCACTGACAATCACCGGGCCAGGTCGTGGCGTCACTTGAATCGTCACGGGAGTCCCCAAGTTCACCACAAATGAGCCCACATCGGCCATGGTCGGTCGCCCCATAAGTGTCCCATTGTTGAAATGGAGCCACGAAGGGAGATTTGACGCGGATTGAACATCAGTAATCCAGGTAAAGTCTTGATCTACTCTGGCAGTAGGCACAAACGTTTGTGCGCCAACGTCTCGCAGGAATAGCCCTGCGAGTAACCACAGCATGGTCAGTACAGTGTTGAGATCATTGTGGGAAGAAGAGACCTGTGAACACAAGTACTGTAGTTGCATGTTGTTGTCAACAATGCTTGCCAGCCAACATTTTTCAAACCTCTGAGACAGTCGTAAAATGTCAGGTGATGAAGGCGCGCGAGAGCCCCTGCGACGAGCCCCAACATGTCTTATCAATTGCATGCCTGGATCTGCAAGTGTCTCAATGGTGCTCTTCTGCCTGATCTGGACTCACACTGTTCAAGTGCTTCAGTCTTTATACAGACCGCCTCCATCGCTCCTCTCAACATCGGCGCCTTTTTCCTCCACGGGCAAGCCTTTGCCCGATCGCCATCCGTCAATCTCGTCTCGCATACTTTCGAGTCGGTCGATGAGCGCTTTCCCCACGTGGCCAATGCCACTTGGCGACTCATCACGGATTGTGTTGATCGCCGAGGAGAATGCGGAGGAAAGGTTTGAAAACGTGTCGTTGAACACCTGAGGCTGAAAAAAAAAGGTTATAAGAATGGTCGATGCATGGTCCGTACGTTGCCAAAGACTCCTCTGACATCTCCACCGTGGTCTGGTGTACCTGATCCAGGCATGGACCCAGGAGCAGCAGGCTCATTCGAGACTTGAGGGAAGACCTGCAGATCAGGTTCTGACCAAACAAAATACACTCACTCCAGCTGGGTTCTCTCTGACATCATCAGCACAGTCTAGCGATCGTAACTCACGCAGTAGGTGTCGGTCCCTCTACATTGTCATAATGCAGCACTCCATCTCCCGTCTTGTTGAAGTCTGACTATCAGCCCAGCTCGCTGGCTCCCCCGCTCTCACCAACTGCTGAGCCTCCTGATCGTGACATGATGGGTCAAATATACAAGACGTCACTGATTTTCCCGAATTCCAGCTAATCAAAAATCATTATTGCACCATGCATATATAGTGTGGCTATTTCATCTTCCTCTCACCCAACATCCACCACAACCGCAACTTTCCTCCCGATCTTTGACCCACTTCTCCCAGATTGAGTCTCCGCCTGTCACGCCAAACGATGCTACCGTCCTGCTCTCACATCGATCACATATCAGCCCAACGTCCCCAGCAATAGGCGCAAAGGTGACAGCGTCGTAAATCTGTGACTCAGATTCGTTTAAGAACAAGGACGATGGCGCCGGTAAAGTCAATGCCTTTAGGCGTACAGGGACGAGCTCTGGCTGGAGAAAAAGCGACTCCTCCTCAGTCGGCCGCATGTGTATCGCCTGTAACTCTTTACCCCAACGTTCGATCTCCACGCCATGACTCGAGGCTAAATTTCTCATGCGATCCTTGGCCAGGATCGTGGCACGGGGATCCCCACTGAGACTCGTGGGCATGTATCGAGTTTGTGGTTGAGGTATAGGGTGATCCAGCCCCGCCACGTAGGATGAGAATGCGTCCAGCTGAGACAAGAGGACGAGAATGGTGCTACGGGCGTGAGGAACGAGAACGTGCAGGGATCGAACGGCGTCCTTGAGTATCACATCTCGGAAGATGGACGACAGGGTGCAGAACGACCATTCGGCAACGGTCACAAGGGGCCAAACGCAATCAAACTTGATGATCTTTTCGAATTGGGCAGCGAGGGTGAATAGGCCACTCGCTTGGCGAAGTCGAAGCATCTCGGCTGAGACGTCGCGGAGTTGATTCTGGTGGGAATGTCCAAAGACGGCGACCTGTAGTTGCAACAGATGGTCTGCATCGAGCCGTGCAAGCTGGAGAATGTCCCGAGCTAGGTTGGGCTTCCTTGACGCAAAGGCAGCTCGGACGACGTCGGACCAGTCAGAGCCGTCATTGATAGCGGAGAGGATGGAATCGTAGGCGGAACTGGCGAGGTCTTCTTGCAACGGGAAAGGTACGAGAAGAATCTCTCGTCCATCGTGTATACCCACGAGCCCCAATGTGCCGCCTAGAGCTCCTTGACTGCACATGATGCCGTCGACCCTCCGTGGACCTAGATCTACTTTGCTTTGTATTGTCCAAAGGCGATCCATCTGGGCCAGCATGACGCCGTCGTCGGTACTCAAGACGACAATGAAATTAGGGCCGACCTGTATAGCCTCGATGATGCCAGGCAGGGATGCAGTCCGTGAACCGGATACGAACTGTGGTCAGCGGTGCTTGACATGGCAAGCCTCACCCAGTCCCACGAGACCTGACTGGTGGCTTCGGACAACTCAGCGAAACTGTTGACCAGCTCTGCCTCTTGCCGTTGAATGGTGTACGTGTGGGCTGCGCGAGGTTGAATGACCACCGCTTCGACGCCATCCTCAAAGGGCATGAATACGACACCTTGAAGGCCCCTGACGGGCAATGCGGGCAGCGGAGTCACCTCGAGATCTATCATCAGCGAGAGCTATCTTTTCCAAACCTACACCACGTATCATCTCTGGACATGCCCACCTCGGCACGCAGCATTCGCAGCTCGCCTTCACTTTCCGTCGCAACCCATGCGGCATCCCCAGCTTCTCCCATCCATCCCCGTTCGATAGCGTACCCACTGTCGACAGGCACCTGTTCACCTACTGATGCTCGCCACCGCATGTGGATTGGACACTGGATCATGGTGGAAGTGTATTTGTACGCTTGACTTGATGGGTGGACCAGTAACAATGCTTTCGTCGTCAAGACCAGCAAGACCGGGCCATGCTCTGGTCTCCAGGATGGCGGGCCATCTCCAGATGTGTATAAAGGTAATACTTCTATAGGTTCCTTGTCCAATGCCAGAGTCGCATGATTCAATCCGAGTACGTTGGCTGGAACCATGGTAGGCGACAATATGCCCTTAGGATATATGCCTAGTTGTCCACCTTCACCGACAATATTCGGATGATACGTCGTGATCCAATCACCGTGTTGCCACAGAAACTTTACAGGTGACATGATGGGCGGAAAGGGTATAGGTCGAGGTGGATAAGAGTCATAGATGGGCGTGATGAGAAAGCCGGAAGGCGAGGGGTAGACAAGGTGAGATGTAATGAGGTGTCTGGCATCTTTGATCGTGGGCGGAGCTGCCGCAAGGCGTCTCATACGCTGCAAACCGGCTTTGGAAGACTCGGCGGGATCCATCATCGCGAAGTGTATGCGACCAACAGAGCACCGTTGGGATCGAGGAATTGGACAGTAACAACAAGAGGCACATGTATGACTTTCGGAGATTCGCGATACTCCGCAAATCTGGCTCCATACACGCGATCCGGGACGCGATATGAATGTCTATATTCGACATCGCTATCGCTCATTTCTCATTGAATCAGTGCCAGAAGAAGAGCAGGACTCGCTGCAAACGCTGTAAAAGATTGGCATACCGTATAGCTCACTGTGCTGGATCGGCGTCGCGAAAGACTAGATCGACGACGAAGCCTCCTGGATCCAAACCCAATCCGACAAAGCCATCATTAACTAAGCTCTTCTCATCCACCATCATCATCCTATTCTCATGCCGCAAGGAAAGCAGGCGAGCACCCTGGAGGAGCTCTCGGAACGGTATGTACAATGTCTCTGGGATTTCCGCTGACTATCAGGATCATTTACTCGGACAGATGTGCGTCGTTTTTATCAACGTTAGATCTCATGTAACTGACCCCCGACAGACTCTGACGACAATTTTGAATACCGTCATGTGATTCTGCCTAAGCAGATGCTCAAACTTATCCCTAAATCGTACGTCGACCCACATGCTGTCCTCTGCTGACTCGTAGATACTTTGCACCGGATGATTCTGGATTACTGCGGATCTTGGAAGAAAATGAATGGAGAGGCATAGGTATAACTCAATCTCTAGGATGGGAGCATTTTGAAGTACACGGTGAGCCCAGAGACCGTGATAGTCATACGCTGAACAATGTACAGCACCAGAGCCTCATATCCGTGAGTTCTATACACGATGATATCCAAGCTGATCTCCCAGTCCTGTTTCGCCGCGCATTGGTGAGTGTAACTGATCTCAAGGCCCCATTCCTCTCTGACTGTCAATCTTAGCCCGCCAAGAAGAAGTGATGCACCCTCGTTATCTGTTGTCAGTAGATCTTTGGCCTTCGCTGTCGCTCGGCTCATTTCAGGGATATATATGTATTGCAATGTATTGGAGAGACGGCGATGCATAGGATAGCTAAACGACGTCTAGTCGAACAGTCCGAAGCCCTGAGATTGTCAGCTTCAACCACATCGGTAACACCCACCATGTCGTCGTCGGATTCCTCCTTCTCCTCTTCCTTCTTGGCCTCCTCGGCAGGTGCGTCGGCAGCAGCGGCACCTCCGGCAGCGGCTCCACCAGAAGCAGCGGCGGCTCCACCACCTCCTCCACCACCAGAGGGAACGGATGCAAGCTTGCTGGATCCCTCGGCGATGAGCTGAGACATGTCAGCAGCGGTCCCATTGAAAATTTGACCTACCTCGTTGATGTCCTTGCCCTCGAGCTCAGAGATCAATTTGTCCAATTGAGAGTCATCGGCCTCAGCACCAGCAGTCTCGAGGAGAGACTTGATGTCGGCGGCGGAAGGCGAAGTGTTGCCTCCGAGTTGGAGCAAGAGGTAAGCAGCGATGTGTTTCATCTGCCGTCAGCGTTGTTCACCGAGTCCTCTCTCTCACTTTTGATGGAAACTGGCGACGTGAACCAAATTTAAGCTACAAGAGCAGGAACACGCTTTGATGCCTGGTTGATGTTATTAGATCAATGCAGCAGCGGGGTCGACGCTGGGCTCACCTTGTATAGTGGTTGGCAGCGAATTCAGACGAGGGGTGAAGGTTAACAGGTTTAAACCGGAAGCGGTCGGCGATAATTTGTCACGTGGCGCAGAGAATCTTAACACCGACACAGACGATTACCTGTTTGATCAACCCATCATCATGAGCAGGGTGAGGACTCGTATCCGACCTGTGGAGACTTTCAGTGGACTGACCGAGCATGAGACGCCGGAGAGGTTGAGAGCGCTCGAGAAGGGGTGGCGGGAGAGGAGACGGGTGGTGTTGGATGAGATAAGCCCCGGCGATCGAGGGTTGAACGGAGCATCGAGTGCGAACGGGCCCAGGAGGAAATCGAATGGTAACGAGTGCAAGGCTACGGAGGGCTCTCGTCAGAGCATCACGCAGCTGCGGAGAGTCACAGATCAGCCAGATGGACCCCGTAAGGCTCCCAGCCGTATCCCCTTGCGAGCGATACCACACATACCGGCGTCACCACCAGATAACCCTCCGGCAAGAATATACCTGCCTATCCTCGCACATCCACTACCGCCCACAGCAGGCCCTGTATATCTCCTTGGTCGACGAGACGAGACTATCACGATCCATTCACCTGGTTCAGCCATCGAGATCACGATTCGACTCAGTCCAAACCGGGAGATCCGGATCTCACACCATGGAACAAGACTAGCTATGTACCATCGGAAGGCTTCGTGGACTCTGGGTAAAGAGATTGAGTTACAGCATCTCACCAGCGAGGACGCAGCTCATTGGACCACCGTTGCTGAGATTGTGGAGCGATTCAAGCGGCAGACGCCTAGGGTGAGTTGCCTGTCCAACGTCGCTGACTACAGGTCAAAATGTGGACAGATTTTGGATGTCTGACGATAACGTGTTCCTCGCCTCCGGATGTCATTCTTCAGTACACTCTGGGTAACTGCAAAGTTCGAGCTGTCTACTCTACAGCTGAGCTGCGAATCGATACATCGGCTCGTGGCACAGACGGCACATTCAAGACGTCTCGAGTGGTGCCGCTGGGCTCGCGACTGTCTGAGATGCAGGACAAGCCAGCAGCAGCGCTTGGTATTGATCCCAGAATGATCTCCGCGTGGTCGCCCCCCGAGTTAGAAGCTATGTACCGTTTGTACAGACTCAGAAACGAATGGTCGAGATGGATGCTGTAGACTGTATGCCACTTCTTTTTTTTTAATGAAATCACTCGTGACAAAAATGTCCATTCAGTCTCTTTCTCTACCTACAACTTACCCACCATGAGACTGTCTCGTGGGGCGCTACGACAGCTGGCGGGCACGCGCGCTCTGTCCACAGCTCCTTCAGCACAACATGCTGCCCCTGTTGCGTCCTCATCTTCCTCTACCCCCTCGACATCATCATCGTCGTCGTCGTCGGCGTCGTCTTCTTCTGCAACTCCTGCCGAAGTCGAATCTTCTCGCCCTCCTATCCTTCCCTTTTTCCCTATCCCTCGTCCACCCAACTTTCCTGGCAAATTCAGACCGAACAATGGCGAGTATCCCACTGTCAACTTTGTCAACTTTCCGTATCCTCTTTGGAAGCCTACAGCGGCCAAGGATCTCCCAAAGGATACTGTTGGAGGAGATCATCGCGAGAAAAATCAAAAAATTCTCGCTGCCATGACGGGCTTGGAGGTCAAGGAATTGAATGACCTGCGTCGAATGCTCATCAAGCAGCAGAGGGTGTCGCATATGACTAAGAAGGGCAGAATGCGAGGGATGGTCGCTTGGATGTTGGTCGGAGATCCAAACAAGGGGTTGGTAGGACTCGGGCGAGGCGCGGCAAAGAGTGGACCTGCAGCGGTGGACAAGGCGTTCTATCAAGGTACGTGAAGGGCAGACGACTTTGCTGTGCTAATGGAACAGCCTGCAAGAATATGGATTATGTCGATCGTTATGAAAACAGGACGTTGTGGGGTTCGGGCAAAGAGTTAAGGGGAAAGTTTGAGTCTAGCGTGGTGCATCTGAGGGCGAGGCCGCCAGGTGAGTCGCACCTCAGTCCATGGCCGCTGACTCTCTTAGGGTTCGGCTTATTCGTGCCGCATTCAGTGCACAAGGTTTTGAGCATGTGTGGGATCAAGGACGCTTCGGCGATGATCGTTGGGTCAACTCATTTGGTCAACGTGACGAAATGTGTGATTCAAATGCTGCACGGAGGGGTGAGCGATGATCCTCAACTCATAGCTGACTCTTAGGCCAATCCGCCTGGATTCGGAAGTGGATTTTCAACTGCTGGAAAGGTGGAGAACAAGGGTCACGGAATGAGGACCAAGACGGAGATTGAAAGGGCAAGAGGGCGATATGGTGTCAACATTGGGCGTCAAGTCTAAATGCATATACAACTATAAACCTGCAAACGTTGATAATCTTCCGACGATGGCGAGAACCACAACGGCCACTATCCATCGCCAGCTTGGTATCCATCGACCGTGAGCGTGATTGACCACCACGGGTGGTGGTGGCGGCGGAGGTGTCTCCGGTGTGGGCTGAGGAGCGCTCACGCCTTTCGTCTGTCGTTATGAGTGGACTCGAAGGGACAACCTACGGAACTCGAGCCTGGAGCCTTGCCCATGTCAGGAAGGTCTGTCATTTCGGGTGTAGCATAGGTGGGGAAGATTTCCTGGCCAGTCAGTGAGGGGTTCCATTTATAGCAGGACCTACTCTGAACTTTTTGTTATTCAGATTGAATGCGTGAGACTGTTTGGCAAGAGCCTTCTTCTGCTCAACGGTCGTCTTGGCGGCACCGGCGGTGATTCTTGCGGTCAGCCATGTGGAATCGAGGATCATGCTCACTCGTCCGATAACATGAAACTGAGAAGACCCGTCAGGATGGTGGCGACGGACCACGCTGCGTTCCATCTGTCTTCAGTGATGCTCTCATTTCCAAACCTACGTGCTGGGATGGCTGCAGAGTCAACATCCGCATTCACGTTACGAACTCACTAAGATGTCATGCTCATGCAGATCTTGTGACCTGGGTCGAATCTTCCCGACGGGGTGAACAGCTTGACATCTGGAGGTTTGAATGCTGAGAGTCAGCAAAGCCGATATCCAAGGTTTCTTACGATAGTCTGAAGGGAACCAGATGAGACCATGGTATTCGCCTCCTTCATACGGCGAGTCAGGTGGTCCTCGCTTAAAGGAGAGTTCAGCGGCGGAGAGGACAGAGAGATAGACATACTATGATGAAGTGCCCTGCGATATCAGCTCGAGTCAATTGCTTGCAAACTCACAATCCAGAATGTTCTTCTCCTCAGGACAAGCCCATATGAACGGTGGTGGAGACTTTTGCATCGACAGATACTCCTGATATATGAGTGAGCGGGGAGCCAAGAGCTCAAACTACCTTTTGGAGCTGGAGGGACATCAGTGATGCTCAGCTCATGCTTTGTCCCGACTCACTCGTTTCTGCGCGACCTTGGTCGCCATGGTTGTTATTGTTTCCCAAGTTTCCCCAGCGCGACTCCAGTCAAAGGACGAATGATATGTGAGCGGAACTCTAAGTGGAATATGTCAAAAGGATCAAGAGGTCAGTCAGTCTGGCTGCAGATCAACAAATGGAAAATTCCGTCATCCCCGAAAGAACATCTCCACCGTGGGGGGTTACCGGATCTTTTGAGCTACAACTCTACCACGAGCGTGAACCTTTGGCCATTGCATGCACCTTCTTCGTATCTTTGACGATACATTCTAACTTGCGCGAGGTGCTCAACATGCATCGATCCGGTCTTGACGCACTGATCGTCGCATCCTTGACATGTAAGGGCGACACTGACCAAATCTTCACTTTCCTTCTTTGACATTCTCTCTACCCCTCTCTCCATGCCCAGATCTCATTTTCAGAGGTACTCTGTCCCCACTGACAATAGCATGGAGTATCCATTGCTCCAAACCAAACTTGAAGCCTTGGCTGAACGTGTCTGGTCGAGTGAGGCGCGTCAGCGACTGCTCCAGTTCTGCGACATGTCGACGTTGGCCACCATGCTGCCATTGGACAAGGCCTCGTTTTGTGTGGTCGTTGCAGAGCTATGGAAGACGATCGAGCCTAACTGCTTTTTCCAGCTCGCAGCTCTGGGGAGCTCAAGCGTGAGTCAGGACCTGGACATGACGCACTTCTGACTCCCAGAGTCGCCTTCTAACATATAATATGGCTGTTCAGACTCTGAACCTGCGCGAGGCAAGACATTGTGATCAAGCTTTCGATAGAATCCCGGATTTGCTCAAAACGTTTCCCAGTGCTCACACTGTACTGACCGAGTGGGCGACGTTCAAGGTCACGGGCCAAGGGGTCCGCCCAAAGATTCAAATCACACTTGAACGGAATCGAGCTATCCCAGGACTCAATATTCCAGCATCTGAACGTCAAATCGCCAAGCATTTTCCCGGCTGGAAGGTTCAAGTGCAGTACAAGTTGGGTATCCTGGATCAAGCATTTGAAAAGGCATCTTGGAGGGGCCTGAAGAAGTTCAATGTCGATTCAGCACTTGTCAATCTACAAGGGAATCTAGCGGCGTCCATTTCCAGCCTCAAAGTATGTGCGCCAGTGACTCTCGACGCAGTCGCAAAGTACCACCGGGCAAAGTCGCAAGCTGGTCTCCCGACTTGCGAATACACCATATTCACCCATAGCTATGAGATACAACACCTCAAGCAGTTCGCTCTGTCAACAATGGGAAGTCTTCAATTCCTCGACCTCAGAATGCATCCCAACTTTGAAGCAGAGGTATCATTGAAGCAGCTCCTGTGCGAATTTGACTGGGCATTCTTCTACGGCATAAAATGGCTGGACTTGACGGTCAAGGTGCCTCAGCTAGTGCCTGGAGTGGCGATTGCTCCTGGGTCAGCGTTCACTTCGCCCCAGACGCCTCCCGAGGATCTCATCCCAGTGCACAAGGGGCTTCCGCTCAATCTCAAAGTATTTACCATCCGCTTTCACTGGACCATTGATGATGACAACACCCTTCCCCCTCTGAATATGCGCCAACTTGCCAGTGCCATGCTAGCTGTTGGCGGACCGTCGTGCGAATATTCCCTCGCCCTTACCGATCACGATCAGGACTCGGAGATGCAAGTGAGGAGGAACAAACGAGCAACATGCGATAGGTGGCTGACGGCGTGTCTGAGAGGAGAGATCGAGCTCCAAAGGGAGCAAGGTGCACCGGGATGGTCGATACGAGCCAAGACAATCTGGCAATAGCCCTGAGCCTTACATCATTTCATCGTACATACAGATATAGCACGTTTCATTTCGCTGCAAACTTGCCAATAGACCAAGCAGCTTTCCCAGTAAGCTTTGCGGCGCCAGCGGCTGCCTTGCCGACGCCAGACATCACCTATCGTCAGCTCCCGCCTCAGATGCTCTTCGCTCACTTGTCCTTTACGTTCGTTCGTGAAGACGCTATCGAATCCGTCTCGAGCTCGATCCGCTACACTGGAGGCCGTGGCGCTGACACTGGGCGGGACATAGGATCCAGCGGTAGCGGCGGCACCTCTCCATCCAGATTGAACTGGAGCAGCCGCAGGTCGAGCTGAACGTTAGCGATGGATTCGACAACGACGAGCTCACTCTCTCCCACAGGCGCATGTCTCGGTGGAACAGGGGGGATTTCTCGTCCGTAGTTACTGGGTAGCGGCGGCATCTGTCTACCGGATGCACCGTAGGACGATTGTTGCTCTGGTCGAGGTCGGTATCCCATGGACTCTGGCTGTGGAGAGTATTGATATTCGGTATGAGCTTGAGCTGTACCGCGAGTCAAGTCGCTGAGGGATGAGTACTGAGTTGGGCGAGAAGGTGGGATAGGTGGTGGACCGCGATTTGCGGATGAACCATATGCTGTGGGTCGAGAAGACGGTGGAGGAGGAATTTCCGGCCCAGATGAGTTCCAAGGGTTGGTGATGGGCATGCTGAAGGGGAATAAGTCTTATGTGGATGGAAGAGTACAGAAGGTCATTGAACATGCGGTGCGGCGAGGCGGTTTGAAAATGGTGTGGGGCGCCAGATAAGGAACATGACGTGGTTTTGAACGTTATATGTGGCAGAAGGTATGAATGAAAGCAGGAGGGTCAGGCATCTCAGGGCCGTGTGTAGCATCTTCTCGTACCAATTCCCATGCAGCAAGCCTTATTTAGTACACTGAAACGAATCACATTGCTCTGCGGCTGCAGATATCCCACTGTAGTCAAACCCATGTCATACTTCTTCACCGTTGCACAATGGCATCTATTCCTCCATTTCCGCCTTCTCATTCAAGCCTGCTTGGGCCATAGGACCTTCTTCGTTGGTCGTCCACCACCTAGGCTTCAGAATGGCCTATCCCATATACTCACCATGTTTCTTCGTATCCCCACCACTTGTCCACCGCTCCGTCCCTCCAAGCTTGGATGAATGTGCTCGCTGTGACCAGAGGAGGCACAGAGTACAGCATAGTCAAGGGACGGTCGATAAACGTCGGGAAATAGTAGTGGAGAATAATGCTTGAAGACGTGGAGACGGCCAGTCCAATCATTGCCGCCTTGAACATTGGCTTCTTGAACGCTGGCGAGCTCCGAACGAGCTCCATCTTTTCCCCCGGTTCTCCTTTTTCAGTCAACCGAACACTATTGCCATAGTCATAGCGCAATGCCATAGCGACCTATTATCAGTGAGAGCCGAATTGAAGACTTACCAAGATCCCCCCAATCGCACATGGTACGGCGATCATCGGGGCAACCATTAATTTGTCCAGCCATGGACTAGGCTCGTGACGTGCCTCAAAAAGTGGTCCATTGCCTCTGCCGCTGAGTGCTATGATCCCTAGGATCAAACCCGTCAGACCTGCCACAAGGGCCTGCTGATCAGCTGTGGATATCACATATTGACACTCACCAGAAGGCCATGGACAAGCTTGATATACACTTTTACCGTCATGCGGTGAGGCTCAATGGCTGTAAAACCCATAAGAGTGTATGAACCGATAATGAACGGCACAGCTGTCATCCCATATTTTGCGCTCGCACCCAGGACGAGCGCCGCCAATATCCCCCCTGCAATCTTGGGATGGAGCGGACTGCCGACATTTGTACTGTACTCCAGAACGATAGCCTTTGATTCGCTCGAATGGACGTATTTGAGGAGAGATGGAAAGGGCCAGAAAATCATCACGACCTGCTCGGGAAGGTCAGCTAGCCCATCTAGCCCAATCGGCAGACATACTTCGCTATAGACCGAGTAGAAGATCCAAAATTCGAAAGCGCTATAGAAGCCGTCCACAAACCATGCTGCGCCGTACTTCAGCACGCCTATCCAGACACCCATCTGAGCGAACATCATCCCAACACCTTTGGCCATATGTAGGGTGAAGAATCATCGCCAGCCCTGGATCGCGGGCGGAGGAGGCGTAGACTCCACCTTGGGTTCTTTCGGAAGTGGAGGCGAAAGAGATTGTACGGTGATCCATCGCTGAGAGAAATCAGCTGAACACGAACTGGTTCGCGCTCACTCTTAGGGCAAAGTGACTTCCGTACGAGACGGATATGAGGGCAGCAAGATTGCCGAGAAGATACCACGAGACCTCTTCCCTGACCTCTGCATTGGTTTGCTCGATAGTCGTAGCGTTCATGTCAGAGTAAAGTGCAGCGCAAGGAATGTTGTGACACGAGCTTTCGGTAGAAAGATGTCATAAACATAGACATGACGACACAGCTTTGAGAGACGCGCTCTGCGGTCTGGTTCTCTGTGATGCAATCCAATGCACGAGCAAAGTCCGCTGTAAGAGCTGTACCATACTATATCTCTGGAGACTGCTATCTGCTACTATTCATGCATAGATTTGTACCTGAAGCAATACATCTATCGAAAACTGGCTGGTGCCCCATGACCGTCGGCCAATGACCGGCACCATTATCAACCGGACCGCTCCGTTCCACGTCCTTCCATCGTTGCCTCTGTGTGGTGGTCTCGTGTTGTCAACCATCTGTGCAAGTTTGCAAGTGCTTCTTCAGTCTGTCCACTGTCAGGTCACACACCTGGCCTCGTCCTCGGTACATGACTCATGTCGGCCGTCTCGTCATCCTGGTCACCTCCCGTGCCAAGCTCGTCTGATCATCACTGGGAGGAGGACGAAGCAGAAGTCGATGCGTCCATCCCCTCCACTCCTATAGATGGGCCGGAGGACTTCATACCGGCACCATGGACAAGGACAAAACCAAAGTCTGAACCAGATGCCCCTCTTCGGTCGCTTGACGATGAGGACGACCAGGACGACCAGGATGAACCGCTTCATTCCATCGATGCCGATGACGATGATGTCCCTTCTCCTTCGGAAGACCGCCAATGTAGAATCTGCTTCGCTGGCGTGGACGATGAACCAACGTCTGGAAAACTCATCTCCCCATGTCTATGTACAGGCAGCATGCGAGTGAGTCATCGACTGCGCGCGCCTGTAAAGCCATGCTGATCCGCAAAAGTATGTCCATGGTAGGTTGTGGTGAGCAAATGGCAGCTGAACCCAGTCAATTGCATCAATGCGTGGAGGGGCACTGGAAGCAATGCCGTGAGTGCTACGAGCGAGGAAACCATTGACTGACGATATGGCAGAAAGCCTTTCTTGGTGAGCCAGTCCCTATGATACCCTATCTGACCGCCGCCCAGAATGCCCTCAATGTCACCATCAGTACCGTCTCAGACGTGAGTCTGACCTTGACCGTCCAACACCTGACCCTAGTAGGGACCCTTGTCTCTGGCCTTGCGACATCCCGTCCTGTCCTGTTCATCCTCACTACGATCTTGTTCACGATCCTGACCATTCTGAACGGGGCACTCCTCCATTTCGGACTTCATACCTTGCCCTCGATTCGAGAGAAGATCTTCACCGCCCGCACACCTGTCTCCAACGTTTTTGACTTTAATAAAGATGAGGACGATTACTGGGTCAACGACAGCACGGTCATCATTGTCGGAGGAGGTGGAACCCTCATCTATGACATTGTCCTCGGCTCGATTCAAATGTTTACCGCTCTCGCTATCCAATTCGCCCATACACAATCTGTCATTTTCGACATGATCCCGGATCCTGTCGAAGAGGCCTTCTTCTGGCTGGGTATCCGTTTCCTCCTCGGTCTAGCCGTCATGGGTAGCTTTTCCTTCCTCTCCATGTTGATTTCATTCAGTCTCTTTGGTCCACTACAAATTATCAATTCTTTCCGTGGGATCGGCTTCTTTCGCAACTTTAGGCGTCGAACAGAGGGTCGGTCTATCAATCAAGTCGTCATCATCGCATTCGTCCTCATTGGGACGATCCGAACTCTCTTTCAAGTGTACGGCTGGGTCAAGCGACAGACTCATCGTATGCTAGTCTATGTGGAAACGCAAATTCTAGAGGTCAACTCGGAAGACCGACGCAAAGCTCGAGAAGAGGCCATCCGCGAACGCGAAGCGAGTTGGACACGACGCTGGTGGCGAGAGAGAAGGTATAATACCTGGCGAGGATGGTGGGAGATGTTGTTGCGCGTCTCAATACTGTTGAAGATCAGAGCAACCGACAAGTGGGAGGCCTTCAAGGCCCGACTGCGCCCAGAGTTAGGCGACTGAAGGCACAGCTACAGCGAGAGCGCGACGCGGGGGGTCATGTACAAGCTGTCGAAGATGTTGTAGTCCCGAAAATGGTACAGAGTACATACATTATGTTGATCCTGGTACATGTGTCGTTGACCCTACTGATGCTATCCCCTTGTCAGTCTGAACTGAACCGATATTCTCCGGAGGGTCGTCGTGGGGCGGGGTATTGGCTCGACTGTCGAGCGCCGGGGCGCCAGGAGGCGGCGGTGGCATCTGAACATAACTGATAGCGGAGAACTGTGGATGGTTCAGCGTAACATCACACACAAATTGGAGCTCTCTCACCATGTTACACCAGTCTTTGATGAGATCCTGACTTGACTGATTGTCTGTACCTTGCGCAGCACACAAAGCACATGCGATATGGAACACTTTACCCCGCACAGACTCGCCGTTCGACGCGAGGTCCTCTACCGGGATACTTTTCATGTCAGCGTATGCCGATGCCTCGGGAAACCCACTTCATCAACAACGAATGAATCTCTCTCGCTATGCCTTCGCGATCCTTTGCCAATTGCTCTTCGTCCACGTGCAATGCTGCTCGGAGATCATACTGTCAAGATCAGCCTTGTAACCCTCAATGTCCGACTCACCAGTGCAAACTTGGTGATCGCCGCAGTGATCAGGATATTTGCTCGCTGCATGGCAAATACCCCGCGCATCGACGTGACAGTGCTGACGCTTGGATCTTGAATTGCCGCGGGCATCTCGCGCAACGTCTCGTGCAATTTATCTTCCGCTTCAATGCTCCATTCCATCCCGACGGTCCTGAGTCCAGTTGCCAGACAACGATGGTGGAAGAAGCATTCTGAGAGGATTTTGAAGATCTTGGAAAGGCAGACAAATCCCGCCAGTACAGACGTTCTACCCGGAGGCTGAGGGAACATCCCTTGAGATGTGATGAATTCGTCATCGATAGGTTCGGGCAGCGAACATGTGCCTTGGAAGTCGTTGATGAGCATCGGCATTCCCGGGGTGGCCCGAGTCCTGATGTCAGCTCAGGTCTTGAAGCCCTGACCCACTTGTCACTCGCGTAGAGCTGCCAAAACACTCGCCGGCGGAGTTGTATTTCGATTGAATCGAGACCGAGTGTATTCGTCTTTTCGTCACTGTGCATACCCATAGCAAAGGCGAGCTGGACAGCTTGACCAAGCCGTGATCCGGCCGTGTGCCCAAGTCCGATAGAGAGGAGATAGAACGTGTCGCTAATGATGGTCAGCGATGGTCTTTGCGGCAATACCCACAATATGATGGTAGTGATTTGCGTCAGGTTGGTCGGCCCGTAATACGTCCTCTGAAGCGACTTGCATGTCCGATGGCACCGCCGTTGTAGCCGTTTCAACCCCTCAATGTCAAAGGTCTCGCTGACAAGACGGCTCGTAGGCAGCTGCGAGATCACATAGGCCACTGGCAAGATGAGCTGTGAGAACCATTGATTGAGACTCACCTATACTCAGCAGCAACGCTCTGAAATCCGTATCCTTGAGATCTCTTCTCGTTGCGAGATTCTCTGCAAAGGTCGGTCGATGAACCAAAGGTAGCAGTGGGTAAAGGTATTGCAGGAACAATGAGATGAAGTGGGATATGTTTGCCCAACTCGCAACGTCCTCCAATTGTGGTTCTCTCCTTGATGCCAGGAGGGCCCTCGGCCCCATCAACTGGCCACTGGAAGACGTGGACGCGGCCAGGTTCTCAGGAGATTCGAGAGCAAGCAGATGAGCTTGATCTGAAGGGAAAATGTTGGGAAAGGATAATGACACGTCGTTGCTGAAATCGATCTCTGGGCCACCCGGCGCTGAGGTGCCGAGTGAGCCCGCGACTGTGCCTTCCAATAAACTATCCAACCAGTCCAGCCCATTCAACTCGTGAGGGTCGTGATGTGTATCTCCGTTGGTTGGTAAGCCATTTCTGATTCTCGGAGAGAATGCAAATGATGACCATGGTCTCCCAGGCGTCATGAATCCTGGACTCGCTTCGAATGTGTCCATCCCTGCGGATAACATTGGCATGAGGCGATCATTCGTAGTGACTGTAGGTGAGATGGGTGGCTGATGATTCGTACTGCGGACGGAGTCTGGCGGCGGATAAGGCGTGAAGGGGTGAACGTGAGATGAGTTGAGAATGTTTCGATGAGGTCCAGTGTCATTCGTGTTCGACCGTGACCAATTGGGTCGACTCTCATTGTTGGGCTGCGGCGGCTCCATGGATCGATGCTCCTGCGCAGCCTTCAACGCGATCGCATAGCTGAGATGTGAGATGAGCTTTGGTGGTCTTCGTTCTGAACCTCACGAGTTCTTCCTCCCTGGCTTCTTCTTCACATAATCATACGTGCACGCTAGAGCCAACTTTCGACATCCTTCACAAACATCTTTATCGCCTACTTCACTTTCCACGCATTTTATCTGATGTCAGCGGAAACTGGAGATGCAGATCTTTCTCACCTTGCGCTTCCGACAATTGTCACACGTCTTGGTCGGGGCAGCCTTGATGCTGTCTGTCTCGCTCTTGGTCATGATTGGGTGGACTCTGTGGGCATGTGTCGAATGATTATTATAATCGGTGTTTGCCGGCAAATGGTTTAACCGTAATAGGGGCGACGGCAGGGGGGTTTAAGGACGGTGTACACTCGATGTGATCTTCTGCTTTTCAGACGGACGACTTATGGAGCGACGATGCCTTATCGATGTGACTATATGGGCTGTGATGTCTAAAATGGTTAAACTTGGGAGGCAAGGCTGAGTAGCTATTCGCCTCTTGACAATCTTGACCAATTCGTGGTGGACGCTTTCCTCCCCGTTTCCTCCGCCTTCTCAGCGGTGAAACTTTGGGAAGGATTTTGGGAATTTCCAATAATGGTTAGCCTTTTTGTGTGTGTGGCAGCTCCTGTCTGCCATGTGGGATGTGGCACTCGCGGCTCAAGGCTCAAGGCGTTGTTGGCTCAACGGTCTTATGCATAGTCATTCTCTCTCTCTCTCTTAAACACTGGCAAGCTCATCCGAAGTAATCGTTCGGACCTCTCCTGGAGTGGCTGTCGATCCAGAAATGGCACTGGCGACCACATCCACTGCGGTTCCGATCGATGATCGCGTCTGATGATAGTGTCGAATCTCATCAGGCTTGACTTCGATGATGGCCATTCGAGGATCCTCTGGGCCTCCCGTGTGAACACCATCGCCCTTGTCACCGAACCATGCTTTCAACGTGGGGTTGTAGAGTTTGGCAATGAGACCTTCTTCTTCGACACGACTGGAGCATTAATTAGTCTCATGAGGGGGTTTCTAAGGACTCACCCAGCCTTGCCAGAAATGGAGGCCCATCCATCGTTGCCCTCCATGCCGTTGATCGCGACATTGACGTGAGAGCTGAAACATGAGCACGTGTGGATGGCCTCAAAAGGAGAAGAAACACTCACTCATTCTCCACCTCCTTGTCCTTGTAGCTGTCACGGTCGTAGATGAACCTGATTTTCATGTCCTTGGTGATGTCCGCTGGCACCATGACTCGCGAATGAAGAGAGCCAGAAGGCGATCGAGTGACGAGCATGACAGTCTTGTGTTTCTTGATGAACGCGTGAAGGTCGTCAAGCTTCTGTGACAGGGACACAGACTTGCCAGCAGAGGCAGTGTATTGATCTTTTCCGGACATGGTGCGAGTGGATAGTTGTCGAGTGAATATGCGTGTCTGTCGTAGCATGAGTCAAACGGATGATGTCCGATGGGATTCACGGTGACGTCAAAAAGAGCTAGGGGACGACCGCCGGCGGCTGCGACCGTGTGAAAGCGGTCACGTGATAGACCCCTAATTTTCAGAGATCTCCCTGCGTTAATTGCTCGAGGCTGCTGCTCCCTGGACATACAACATGAAGCACCACGTCCCGTACCGCGGGGCGTTCTACACCAGATCAAGATGGAGTACCGAGAATGGAGTTGTCGTGTACAACGCCCGATGGCAAATGTACCGGGCTTACCTCCAGCTGTTGCGTCTCATTCCCGATCCACACCTGTGGGCCTATCTTCAACCTAGATTCCGAAAGCTTTGCGCCATTGAGCGGCCGGCGAGTAAGGAATTGCCTCCTGAACCGGATCTTGTAGGGTCAGTAGCGGAGATTGAAGAGGCCTACAGGGTATGGCGACTTGCAGTGAGAAATCATCACGAGGAGGCTATTGGATGGACGACATCCTTGTCTGAATGCAAAAAAGTGAGTCGAAGCGTTGCTCCTTTGCTTACATCAAGGAACTGAATCGATTGCGAGCTGCCGTGGCTACTCATCCTCATGCCCTTCTGAGACTCATTCAAGATGCTTACGGTCAAACCCCATCTAGTCCGTTGCGCAAGGAGCTCCTATGGGTGAGTTTGCTCACCTCCTGTTTCGTTGATCCCTTCTCCCCCAGGCTGTCTCCGAATCATCCCCACCTGAACCTCAATCGGATGAGATATATGAGCTGCTTGGCGAAGACCGCACTCCAATACCTGCTGCACTCGAACCCCTCGCTGCGAAACGCGAGATTCCCAACAGGGGAGTGAAAATACGCACACAGAGACCCTATCATCAGGGCAAAGCCCAGAACCTCACGGCGTGGCAGAGACGATGGAGCATCCTCAGTCCCCCGATATATCTTCCTAAGGGCTCTGGTGTATCGTGTGGATGGGAGGACAAAGGCATCGTCGTCGGAATGCGAGCACTCGCCGGCGTTGGAAATGTCTGGCTCCGAGATCGACATTTCCGAGTCACTGATCCAGGTCGTTTAGCCAAGCTCATCCCGAAAAGACTGACCATCCTCGATGGTCCACACCAGCTACCCACCTTTCAACTCCTCTCACCCATCATGCGCCGGATTTTTCCCATCAAGATCACCAAACCGACACTTCGCGAACCCCCTTATCCTCAACCTGAACGCCACGAGACCAGAAACGAGAGGCATCTGTGGGCTGGAGCCGTGCCCTTGACGTCGCGCATACTCCGAACAGCGTACGAGTCTGTCTGGCTCAGGCTAAACTTTACCCGACCCGTCAGCCATGACAATCTCGACCGTTGGGTCAAGTGCTCTTACGAAGAGATGAAAGCCTGGGAAGCGGGAGAGGACATTCCAGCATCCTCTCAGCCCTCGTCTGGATCTGCTCCGACACGGCCACACAAATTCGGCACGATCACATCGCAGGAGGAGGAGGCTCTTCGGGGATCCCCGAGGAGGAGCAGCGGCGTAGAGGACACGGTATACAAGTCGGCCGGGGGAGACCGTCTCTTGGCATCGAGAATAAAATTTCAGCAGTGGCAGAGCACTCGTTTAGAAGAGATGCGCCGACTCAAAGAGCCTCAAAACTGGCTGTTCATGCAGACAACCCTACTGCGATGGATGGCGAGATGGGAACAGATGCAGGTGAATGGCGTCGTTCATCGAAATACGTTTATCGATTTTTGCTCGCCGACAGCAGCTGAGCTCGACTGGATGAAGACTTGGGAAGATCAATTGGCCACGGGACAAGGCCCTTTTGGATTGGCACCTTTACCCCCGCCTGCTCCGACGCCACCGTCAGATATTCACTGGGAAAGGCGAGGGAACACCATCGTCAGAAACCTGGGTCATGGCAAGTTTAGAGAGGAGTTTAGATATGTTCCGAACGTCTCTGGGATGAGGCGCGGGTCACCATTCCCACTTCCGCAGCGTCTGGAGTATTCTCTCCCATCCGTGCCGAGCTCGATTTGGAGGGTATAAAGTAGTATCCCATTAGCAGTACTGTTGTATGCATTTATTGTTCCCCCGGAGAATTGCCGAAATGATGACGTGAAATCAACCTTAGCCACCACTTTCTGCTCGACCTTGAAGTCCTCTTCCCCCATCTCTCATTACCGCTTAGGACAAAGCTCGCTCATCATGTTAGCTCTACGTACCATTCCCCGAGTATTGGGTCAGCGAACCTTTGCTTCTACTGCCATCATGGGCAAACACTCACTCCCCTCTCTGCCGTATGCTTACAATGTGAGAGGAGATGAACATTGTGTGTGTTTTGACATCCACAGGCCCTCGAACCTTCCATCTCGGAGGAAATCATGACGCTTCATCATACCAAGCATCATCAGACCTATGTGACCAACCTCAATGCCGCTGAAGAGCAGCTTGAAAAGTTGACTTCGGCGGGCGATGTCAAGGGAGCCATCGGTCTTCAACCTGCTCTAAAATTCAACGGTGGAGGACACATGTGAGTAATGATATGGGTGGGGAATATTGCTGAATGAGGATGAACAGCAATCACTCGGTAAGAATCTGATCAGCGCTCCCTCCCACTGACATTCAGCTTTTTTGGAAGAACCTCGCTCCTCACGGTAGCCATGAAGCCAAAGCACCTAGCTCTGGACCCCTATTCGAACAGATCAACAAGGATTTCGGATCCCTTGACGCATTACAAAAGGAGATGAATACCAAGACGGCTGCCGTTCAAGGTTCAGGATGGGGATGGTTGGGTTACAACAAATCCAATCAGACCCTCGAAGTCATCACCACCGCCAATCAGGATCCTCTCTTGAGTGAGCAGATTCTGCCGAGCCTTCCGTTGACAAACCCAAGGCCACGTCCCTATCATCGGCATCGATATTTGGGAGCACGCATTCTACCTCCAGTACAAGAATGTCAAACCCGACGTGAGTTGGGGGTCACGATTGCCACATGCTAATCCGCCAGTACCTCAAGGCGATCTGGGATGTTGTCAACTACAAAGAAGCGGAAGCCAGATTGGTCGCTGCGAAAAAGTAGACATCTCGATGCATAGGTCGAGCGGCTTTGTAACCCCAGTCTGCGTGACTCGCCGTTACGGTCGACGATGATGTGGATGTCTGGTGCGTCAACATTGTCTTGCGTTTCGGACTCACCTCCAACGAAGTCCCAATACATCAAAGATCTCCTGCTCGGTCCTCGACGCGATGATTTCACCTACATTTATATGAGCCCATCTCTGCTGAAGCCGTCCTCACCCTCTGTAAACTTGAGCCCGTCCTTACCCCGTATGACACCATGTGACAAACCCCGCTGATTCAAGCTGTACCCTCGCTTACGGGCGTACAGACGCATACTTCGATTAAACTTGACTGGTTCAGTCTGGGTCAACCATGTCAAACGCACGATTTCATTCCCTACGGAAGGCTCATGAGCTTGGAATGTCGGCTGGACTCACCCGTGAAGTAGATCAGAGCCGCTCCCCACTGCTCAAACGGAATACAAAGAATATCTCGCCTTTAGGTTCTGTGCAGTAATTCACACCCACCCAGTCTGCGATATTTCCCATTTGGAGGCAATCGACAGATACCCATCCACTTGGCTTCCAAAGCCATCCAGTCGTGTGGGATTGACAGCTGGTAACGATCAGCTCTTGCAACAGAAATGAGACTCACGTCATGCGTTATGATCCCTCGTTTGCTCAATCCACTGACGAGTCGCTGAAGGACTCCAGCGTGGGTCAACCCGTCTTCCGGATGTCGAGTGATGAGAATATCCACATCGCCTGAATCCTCTTGCCCTCGTCTGTAGGAGCCCATAATTTCGATCCAGACTTTCTTATCGATGGATTCTGTTTCCGCCCGGATCAGATCGAATATCTCGCGACACTCAGCGCGAGGTATGCGCGTGTTGAGATCGTCAAACAGCTCCACGCCAATCTTTGCCTCGTGAGTCAGGCACTCGGGGTGGGGGTGGGGGGGGGGGGGGGGGGGGGGGGTGGAAGGGGGGGGGGGGGGTGTCAACCTACCGCCTGACCACCGCTCAAGCCATATTCACCCGTCCTCAGATCGTCTATACTCCGAGCACCCCGCTTATATAGCTCCGTGGCGAATGTCGCGCCGACACCGTATATCTTACGGAATTGAGCAATGATCTGGACCTGTTCGGTGTTCTCGTAGAACTGACGACCCTTGGTGCCAGAGACAAATTCGTCGATCTGGCGGTGTCAAAAAGATAGACGGGTGACAATCTTCTCACTCTGTCTGCAATGCTTTGTCCAATTCCTTTGATCTTCATGGCCTGGGCGCCAGAGGTGATGGGATCGGTCGTGCCTGCCATATTCAGCTATAGTTACCAGACACCACTCACGTCTGAGTATACTGGCAGCTGGGGATAATTAAGCCTTCGCCGGTGTGACCGCCCTACCTTGCTGATACTGCCGAATCGCAAACTCATTCTTTCCCTTCATGCCTGAGTACATCGTGTGCATGTCATCGAATTTGCTGGCCAACCACTCATTTGGACCTTTACCGCTCTTTCCATCATGAGCTTGTCCGCATTTGAACAAGTCGCCCCGGCGGTCGGGATTCGCCTCACGACCTACCGACGATTCTAATCGGTTCGGGCTATCATCCTGAAGATGTCAATAAATTCTCGCAACACGCCCACCTCGTCATCACTCGCAGTGCCGTTTTTCACGCCTGAAATCAATGCATCCAACCCATCTGCCTCGCCTTCTGGCGCGTCCTCCCACCCCAGTCCCGATGGTAAGGTGTGATTGGTCGCGACATCCATCTGTCGGTCTCGTCGACTGCGACTGAGTAGCGCTGACGCAGTTCGGAGCCCTGGTCCTCGATGAGGTCGTTTCGAGGACTCTGTGTCGGAATCCGAGGCGGTCTCAGGTCGTTTCCTGTGAAGGTTAGATTGGGCGGCGTCGTTCCAGACTTACCGATTGATGCTTGAGGTTCGTGACGCAGTGATGTCGCTTACGCGAGTTGATCCAGCGGTCGTGGTCCTGTACGTCGCCTGGCGAGTCAATGTAGTCTCCGGAAAGCTCAGCCAGGCCTTTGGCGGGAGTATAGTCCCCTTTGATGAATCAGTGTGTTGGGATTGCTGGCGCTGACTCACGGCCATTTTGCATCTCGCAACATAGTCCCACTTGACGCATATACAACCGATAGGCAAGTCTGTCAGTGATCTTATTCCGAGCTGTTGACAGAGGATTGATGGGGAGGAGCGATCGTGAATGACATGCGTGATGGCAGTATCGGGCTGCAGCGTAACTCGACCACCAAGGCTTGCGATCTTGGTGCTTCAGTATGTCAGGACGATGGGGCCAACTTACGATCCTCCATCGCTGATCGTGCTTGGACGCTGGACCAAGTTCTGGCGGGATACAGAATCTGAGCCCTTGGAACAGTGATCCCAAAGGGTCAACAACAGGTTTCACCCGGGATCTGCCTTTGCCCTTGCTCTCAGCCTTTTCACTCTTGATTTCGGACTTGGAGATATCCTTGGTGAAGCTTTCAAACAGCCTGGTCAGGGTCTGATATTCCTTCTTTTGGCGCATATGAGCGAAAGGTGAATTCCCGATGGGTACGGGTGAAGCTGGGTCCGCAGCAGCGGGCGTATCGATGGGCGCAGCGGCATGAGCTGGAGTATCGATAGGCGAAGCGACATGAGCTGGAGTATCGAGGGTGACGGTTCTGAGGTGCTTCAAAGACGGATCAGGTAGCCCTGGTGTGGCATTGCTGGGTGTGGGAACAGTAGGCATGGTGGCTGTCATCCGAATGAGCGGCCGTGGTGTGCGTGATGGACTCGCTTGAATGGTATCCGGTCCGGTATGAGGATGGGCTGACGATCTGGAGGGTCCTCCACCCTCTCTCGCCAGCCTCTCCTCAATCTCCTTTGTCGCATGTCGATTGAATGCTTCTGCTTCTTCAGCCGTCTCAACCCATTCGGCGCCATCATATCGCTCTTCTCGTGGCGTCACGGTGATGAAGGGGCGTGATGCCATCCCCGGATGCGTAGGACACCCTTCGTAAACATGTACCGTCTTTGTCCTCTTGTCATGAAACCATTCAGCAACATTTGAGCTGGTCCGATCAACTTTGGGACCAAACAAGTGGAGCCCCGCTAGTTTCCACGTGGATTTCCTTATAATGAACGCGGTCGCGAGGCGAGGCTCAGTCTGAAATGTCTGAAATCATTCCTGGACCCGGTGTCTGACGAACGACCATGGCGGACAGACGGAGAGCAGAGATCGAAGAGAAAAAGGCAAAGCTTGCTGAACTTCGACGAGCGAGGGATGAACGCAAAGCTCTCTTGGCCTCGGGAGGTACCTCGACCCAGGTCGAGGTGAGTAATGATTGAAGCAGGGGGTTTGTGTTAACGCTTTCAAGGCCGCCTCGACTTCTCGAAAGGATGTGAACGATCTGGTTGAGTCACTACTGGGTAGCTCATCCAGTACTCGACCAACATCGCCGTATCCTCCTCCAGGCCCCTCTCGGGCTCCATCAGGATCACATACACCTTTGCCCTCTGCACAGACCGGCCGAGTGACCCCAACTCCTCCTGTCCCGGATACGCCGGCGGGACGATCGAGCAGATTGAGCAATGAGGGTAGCACGGTGGACAGGAGGGGCATGAGTAATAGCCTCGCCCCTGTAGACAGGTATATCTGGATCAGTGAACTGAGCTGACTCTTCTATCAGGGATCTCTTGCCTTCGCCATTGTTGCAAGCTGTCGACTATATAGATCACTCGGCAGAGTTGTACGAGCTCCCAGCAAAGGTGAGGGGAGTGATGTGAGGAGGACTAATCTTGAGACTGCAAGACCCGTTGTGACCTATTCCAAAGCCGTCCAAACGTCGTCTGTTTCGACCGGCACATCGACGGACGAAGGAGGGCCGGATGCCGACACCGCGGATCACGGCGGCAGTGGAAGGGAAACAGAAGATGAGATGAGAAAGCGGATACTCGAAGGGCTGGAGGAGGAGAGGAAAGCATTAGAGAATGAGTTGAGGGAAATGAAGCGGAAAGAGGAGGACAGGGTGGTGTCTGGTGAGTGTGGGAGGGCTAGGGATTGACCTACGACCTCCAGTCGAGGTTGAGTGATGATTGATGGGTTTTTGCCTTCCAGATATGCCACACGAGGAACGGCAAGCAGTCTACTCGAACAGCGACTTTGTCTCATTCATAGAGGAGTCGACGAAGATTGTACAGAGGGCTTTGAGTGACGGCTATGACTACATACGAGATTATACCATTGGGATTGACGGCGCATTGTGAGCTTGTTTAATGGATACGTTGATTGACCACCGCAGTGACGACGAGAGTCAGAGGGTCAAACGCTTCTGTGCATTCTCAGACGACAGGTGGACCGTGGGTCGATCCATTACAGACATTGATTGGTCTCCAAAGGTCAGTCCCTCACCTGACCGAGGCTCACACATAGTTTCATGAGCTCGCGGTTGCGTCGTACAACAAAAACCCCTCGGCTGTGAATGATCCCGATGGAATCGTAGCTGTGTGGAATTTACACCTTCTCGAACGTCCAGAATTCATCTTTCATGCTCCAGTATGTCAACCCTCTCCGCGAACGCCACTGACTCTTAGTCTGACGTCTTATCCGTGACATTTTCCCCCTTCCACCCGACACTTATCTTTGGCGGTTCTTATTCCGGCCAGGTACTCCTGTGGGATACACGAGCCAAACAACAACCAGTACTCAAGACACCGCTATCTGCTTCTGGCCATACGTACCCGATCTACTCGATGAAGATTGTCGGCACGCAAAACGCCAACAACCTCATCTCTAGCAGTACCGATGGACTCGTCTGCACCTGGCTGGCAGATATGCTCGCTCAACCTCAGGCAAGTACCCCCGTCTGACGTTTCTGACGCCACCCGGCAGGAAGCTCTCACCCTCACCGTCCCTTCTCACAACAAGACGGATGAAGTATCCATCACCTGCCTCGATTTTCCCGACAACGAAACGGCCACATTCTGGGTCGGAACAGAAGAAGGCTCGGTGTATCAAGTGCACCGATACGATCGAGCCTCGGCGAAAGCGGGTCTCAACTCGGCCCAAGATGAGATCTATCGTGGTCACGCAGGTCCTGTGACGGGTCTGGATGTTCATCCCGCCACTGGATCGATCGATTTTTCTGACTTGTTTTTGACCAGCTCGGTCGATTGGACAGTCAAGCTGTGGCGAGGCAAAGCGGCGGCGGCGGCGACGGCGGCGGCGACGGCGGCGGCGACGGTGGCGAGGACGACGACGACGACGAGTGTGGACAAAGGAGGCAGTCGTGTCTCACCGATTTCTTCGTTCGAAGCGTCAGACGATTACGTCTTTGACGTCAAGTGGCATCCTCATCATCCTGCGATGTTTGCGACGGTCGACGGCGCCGGTAAATTTGACCTGTGGAATCTGAACAAGGATGTCGAGGTGAGCTACGTGAGAGATACGTGGGCGCTGAGCTTTTTCAGGTCCCGGTGGTATCCACACAGGTTTGTGATCAGGCCCTGAACAAACTCGCCTGGGACAGGACATCAACATCACGCAAAGCAGCCTTGGGCGGGAGCGACGGCAGATTATATGTCTACGATGTGGCGGAGAAGCTGGTCGCTCCGCGGGACAGCGAGTGGATCGACCTACAAAGGACGATTCAAGGCCTCGTTACGGTCAGAGATGCGGGAGGCGGCGGGCTCAGTGTCGAATCGCCGGCAGCTCCCTCAGGTCGTTATGCGACGAGATGAGACCATGATGCATGGTTCTAGCCCAAACTGTTGTACCCACCCCTGCTCCCTCCACCACCACCTCTCACATTTGCAAAGAGATGGGAGAATAGATCTCGTAAGATGTCCGGAGCGCTCCTCCAAAAGTCTCGGTGCGGTAAAAGGTCCCAGCCTTTGGCAGAATATTGCTGGTGATTGTAGAATATGCCTATGAGAGTCAGCACTGAAGTTGGATTCCGGTGATTTGACTCGCCGACGGCAAAGTATATGATGAGTCCAATAATGAGCAGCCAGAACAACGTCTTGATCAAGGTCCACAATGAGATCCCACCGCTATCTTCACCTCCATCGTCATAGGTATCTCCCGATCTAGGGCAAGCGTCTGGAGTGGCCCATTCGAGGGATAGGTAGCCTCCGGAGTAAGAGATGAACGTTGGATTCGGATCCGTGGCCGAGTCATCGCATAACAGCGTGAGATTGAGGTGTTGACTCGTTCTTGGAGACAGCATTAGAGCATCCTGGGACTTTCGTCTCACCCAGAATAGTCGTTCCCCTGTACGGATATTCTCACCCCATCTTGACCATTTCTCCCCAACGGCTCTGTCCATATCCTATCATTTGACGTATCCGTCTTCCATATAGGCACCACAGCTGTGACTCTCTCTTTGGGATCCGCGCTCTCTTTATGATTGACCAGTGTTAGACACACGATAGTATGTTCAGGACACTAGATTGCCATCAGGCCTGAGCATCAAATGCTCTCTCACCTGATCTTCATCCGCAATGCCGTCCTGCCATTCTAGCTCAGAGCAGAGACTCATCGAGGCTTGTGCTTTCGAAGTCGTAGGTTGTGTCGGTGTATCTTTGCTAGCTGTCCTGAGAGCTCCGAGGGGGATCAAATCATACTTTATGGAGGATGATGTGAACTGGCAGTCAAAGGCGAAGGTAGGGATGGCGAGGAGAGACATGGTGAACAGTGTGTCGAGATACATCTTTGAGCGGATGATCATGATGGCTAGAGAGTCGGTCGAGCGTCCTGGACTGGGTTGAACGTCAAAATGACCATGGTGGCAATGAGTCATTCTCGGATCATATTTTTACAGCTGAAATACCGAGATCCCCGACCTCTCTACCTATATACCCGACCTCTCTACCTATAGACCCATGGCTGATGAGCAAGCAGAAGCCTCGAGCTCCTCGGCATGGAGCAAAACACTCGTGGCGGGGCCATCACCATATCATGAGTCATCTCAATACCGCGATTGGCGATACTCTCCGTCCCAGCTCACCTCGTTGAGAGAAGCGCTGAACAAGAAGAGCGTAGAGGTTGTTACTAGGAATACGGAGCTGGAGAAGGTGGGCGAGCTATCCCTCCTTGCTGACACTCCTTCAGGAAGCTCAGAAGAAACTCGGTCATGACTTTCAAGATCCACCTCCACTGACGTCCTACCTCTCGGTCCAGGATGAACAGCTGCTTCTCCGATTCTACCTCTCTCAAGCATCTACCATCATACGTCAGGGTTTTGGACTTCCAGAAGTGGTCGAGTCCACGGCCATGTCATATTTGAAACGATTCTATCTTAAGAACAGCGTCATGGAATGGCATCCCAGGATCATCATGTGGGACTGCCTCGTGCGCTCAAGCTGACGACCCCGCAGGCCGACATGTATCTATCTCGCGGCGAAGACGACCAATTATCCGGTCTTGATGGAACACTTTACACCCAAATTTGCAAAATTGGACGCTCAAGAGATCATAGATACAGAGTTTGTCGTGTCACAATCGCTGAGCTTTCAATTCTGGGTGCGAACGCCTGAAAAGGCTCTCAGAGGCTGGGCATTGGATCTTCAGGTGGGCGGTCCGGTACTACTTCGAGTCCTGACTATCCCCAGACCAAGCCAAAGGCAGACGTAAAAGCAGTCAAGAAATCAATCTCATCAGCTTTGACTTTTCTCTCAGCATCTCGACTGACCGATGCAGAGTTCATTTTCACGCCTTCACAAATCTCTTTGGCCGCATTAAGACTCGCGGACAGAGGATTGGTCGACGAATACCTGGAATGGAAGTACGAGGAGAATGGGGAGACAACATTCGGTCTGACCAAGGGTCGACTTGTCGAGATACTTGTCGAACTGGAGGCCATGATCGAGACTGGAAAGACGGAGCTTGATCGCAAAACGGTCAAGGACATTGACAAGCGATTGAAACAGTGTAGTAATCCCGCGAAAATACCAGGAACAGCTCTGTGAGTTCTGCCACTGTACACCGTCCTGATGCGTGCACAGCTATATCCAACGGAAAGAAGAGCAGGCAAAGGAAGTGGCGGCTCAAAAGGCGGAGAAAACACTCAAGCTCAAAGAAGGCATGTCTGATCGGGATATGGTCTTTGGTGATGTCATCCGACCGACGCAGTCAAAGAAAGATACCAAGACATGGTCGCCACGCGTTACGATGGGATCAGATCGACCATTGGATGGCGCCAAGATGGAGCCATCCGGCATGGGCTTGAAGGACGAAGCCATGGGCAATCTAATCGGCGGAGCTGGTTTGAGAGACATCGGCAAGACGCATGAGGACATATGAACTTTTGGCATGGATGGGTGCATGGATGTATGATGGGCATGCGAATGCGATATTCGGTACCTGACTGGCAATGTCTAATGTACAGAGGCGTTCTAGCCAAATGTCGAAAATGGTGTCGGTATACCAGCCGATGCAGGCATGGCGGTTCGTCCCGGATTCACGTTGTTGGGGTATATTATGTCAAAAGTGATGTGTGCGATCGTAAAAATGGCGTATTGGTTCATGTGGCAAGGCTGATGGTGATGGGTCCCCACGCGCTGGGCTGCTCGACTTTCAAGAGGCGTTTGGTGACGAGAGCTCGCAGGTCAGCAGCTGGAAGGCTTGGCTCAACCTACTGAGACAGTTGTACTAAGAAAAAATCAGCTAAATCTCTCCAAGCAGTCTGCTCACGAAACCAATGGACGCGACACCCTTGGAGCTGGTCTCGGGAATCAGCTCTGACAGCTCAATCTCGTCCTCCCCATCATTGGATCGAGCCTCGACAAAGCTAGGATCAGCACCGTATCTGCACTCAATGTACCTCAGAAAGTCTCGACACTGCTTCTCAATGGTTGCCAACATCTCTGGTTGGAATGCCTCCGGGACGTCTCGCGCCATGGCTTGAGACTCGGTAATATCCAGCTGACTCTCCCTCGGAACTGACGAGCTTCAGCGTATTTTCGACCGGCACTCACGGTCCAGTTCCCCGTGATCATCGTCGCCGCCGATCAACATGTTCACGTCTTGGTCTCCATTTCGCTGAGCCAGAACAGATGCAGATCTTGACCTTGCTTGTCGGACATCAAAGGAGGTAAAAGGCCTATTTCCTGATGATGATTGAACGTTTCGACGGATGCTACAGGAGTCAGACCTTCGAACGGTGAGTTTCACCCCACCGGATCTCTTGAGGAGTCATGACGGTGTAACGGAGATGCGCACTGCCTCTCCTGCTAGTAGTGAGTCCGTCATGCACTTTTCGTTGTCAGCTCTTCTCTCACCACCCCGCCTGACCCACCACGAGCTTCGCTGCCTCCAATGGAGGGCGCCATCATCTGCCACTGCAGCGAGCAATCAACTAGCTCATTGTAATGTCGCTCAACTTACCGGCAATGGCTCGTTCCGGCCTACATTCGACTCAGCCCGTGCATTCTCCACGCTCTTCTCTCTACGTCAGCCCTTTACCGTGATCTCACGCAGGTGATTCTACGCACGGCTTGACGATGAGTCGTCCCGGTTGCAGGTGCAGTGTCCTGAGGCAGTACAAGCTCCTGAAGCCTGTCAGCGTGACACCCCTCGTACTGTACTTACATCAAATCCGGGTCCAAAGTCATCGAATGTGTCCATTGTCTGATTACCTTGATCAGGATACATCATTGGTGAAGGCACAGCGGGGGACGGTCTTCGGACTTTGCGAAAGTCGGCTTCGAGCTGCCACTGGTACTTGCCGACGTGTGTGATGGCCGCAAAGAAGACTCTCATGTCGGGATTGATGACTGTGAGGGTATCAGTATGTGACATATCGCATCTCACAATTGAGCCAATTAGGTCCACCGAGCAGCTCATCGACCTGAGCCTTGGTGGCTTTCCTCGTTTCGATTTCGAGTGCGTTCGCACGAGCGGCTCCCATCATTTGATCATATGCTCGGGTCGTGAAAGCATGATCGTCGAGTTCGAGTTCCTTCTTCATTCAGCTCCCGCGGTCCTAACCGGCACTGACCTTGTCAAAGGCGAGTCGTTTCTGCTTTTTGGCCTTTGGAACCTCTGCCTTCTCCGTTTGATCGTCGAGATGCCCCTCTTCAGGTGCCAACTCGCGCTCAACGACATCGATATCGGCCAATGGATCCACGTCGAACATCTCTCCCCCAAAGACCGCTCCTCCTCCGACCATGTCTCCCCCACTGGATAACTCAGTGACCGTTCGTCCAGCCTTGACTCACTTGTCGACCTCTCCGTCAGCTGGCTGATCACTTGAGGGCATCTCAGGTAGGGCAACGCTGTCAGTCGTCATATCCAAGACACCCCCATCGTCCGGACCAAAATTGAATTCTACATCATAATGTCCAGTGCTCAGCTGACTCTGTTGAGAGAGCCGAACGGTTTGATGTTTGCTTCGAGCTTCCAAGGGCGACGCGGAGACTGTGCCAGTGAGTTTACGACCGCAAGACGCCTGGGGTCTCACTTTTAGCTCGCTTGGCCCGAGGACCCTCCATCTCTTCCCCACCATGAACACCCTCTTGCGGGTCGTGCAGCGAGTCGAGAAGAGATTCGTCACGAGCGGGTCGCTTAGAGGGAGGTCTCCTCCAGTCCTGCAGCGTCGGGTCGCATCTCCTTCTAGGAACTTACGATTCCGCCGAATTCCGTGTTGAGTACACTTTGCCACGAAAGATCTAGATCTTCAAACGTGATATAATCGATGCTGCTGTTGTGAGCGTCGTCCTATCTCCCTGCGTACCGGCTCTTCCCCTCCCCAGGAAGGTCGATACTAGTCGTTCCAGCTGGCACACCGGCCGAGGCGGCTTGAACAGTTAGAGAACGTCGGAGCTGGGTGTGGAAGTCGGTGACATCCTGGATGATTAGACGCCAGTGTCCACGCACGGCTCACTGAGAAGAAAACATCGTAGTTGCCTTTATACACCCTGTGAAAAAGAGGTCAGATCGGCGAGTGCAATGCTTGTCCAACCTTGCGACGCCGACCAAGAGATTCCCACTCAGTCGTAAGGCCATTGGCTCCGGAGGCTCTGCAATCAACTCGCAAGTTTTGGGCAGATCCACACTGTGAAGGTCCTTTCTGGTGATCTTTTTCGACCCCTGACCCATGGTCGCCACGAGCCTTGTGCGGGAGTCAGCGGCCGTAGAGCATCAGCATGAGCTTTCATGACTCACCACACGATGCTGAATCTGTGAGCCGATGATGGTGTCAGCCAGAAATGCCTACGCCTCTTCCCACCGCCACCGCGCGCGTGCCACAAACGCTTCGACTCACGCTCCATTCTTTCTGCTCAGTAATTCTTCAGAATAGAACATGCTGAACGACTGTTGAAGGTGTATGTGAGTGAATGATATGGAGAGAGAGAGAGAGAGAACGGGAGTCTTGGATGTTCTGATGTATCAAATCGCTCCTCACCAAAGGGAGGCTACGCTCAGACCACCTCCAGCCTTATCAATCGTCCTCGCTTGGCAGTTCCTTCTATGCCACGTCATGTTGATTTTGAGACAAACAAGGTCGCGATTGACTTTCAGAATCGGATGGATGCCATTCAACGACCTCACTTACAGCTACTCACCGTGCGTGCTCTGTCCACAGTGACAGTGCATGGGACCTCGCTGGCATATCGATATGGTACCAGCCTCAGCAGGACAGCACGCGACTGCCTCTGCAGTACACCTTCACACTCAGACGACCACCACATCACTCCAACCCCGGGACATGTCCCCAAACTCATCCGCAACATGCTCTGAAGCAGAATCCGTGAATGGAGATAGTACAGACGACGAAGATGGAGTCTTTCTGGGCACTCATCAAGACGTCGAGACTACATTGGTTCACAAACTCTCTTTATTGTCTCCATCTGCATCCCCACATTCCTCTTCCAACCCTCCCCTTGATCGCCGTACCAAATCGACGCCTTCCAAGTTGAAGAAGAGAGATTCGAGAGAGTTTTACAGACGGAAAACGATTCTGTTGCCTCTACAAGGAAACATCCAGGACAAGGTCTGGGATGGTGGCTTTTACGAACGCAAGGAGACATGCGAGCAATCACCTCATGTTCAGTGCCTTCCGTCTGACGACCATGATGGATCTTCGTCCTCACCCTCGTCTGGCAGGACGATATTCTACTCCGCATCAGCATCGACCCCTATTAGAGCCATTGCCATTAAACCCCCGGAGCTCGCGGTGGGCGAAGCGGAGGAAGGGAGCGAAGTGGACGGGGACAGCGACAAAGAGAATGTTGGGCCATCTTGTCTCAGTCAAGTGTATGCGGACGACATGGTTTCAAGCACTGAAGGGCAAATCTATATCATGGGCGGTGTGGAAGACAAAGACACGACCGACGAAGAGCTACTGGAATATGACGGTGAGAAAAGATTGTTCTGCCATCATTCTGACGCTCAGAACTCGATACCGAGCTAGACATGGGCGGTCTTAACCTGTCCGACTTTGCTGATCCAGTGGACAACTCGCAGCAGACCCATCCAGGACTGAGCACTTTCAGCACGGCGGACCAATCAGTCACAAGTGTCGACCAGCCTGAGCCTGTGATCGATTCTGTGGAATCTGGATCTCTTGACGGAGCGGAGGGGTATGAGGAAGAGGAGGGACACATAGAGGCAGATACTCTGGCGGATCATTTGGCGGAGGTCGTGGGCGAGTGCTTCAATGATCAAGGTAATGGCGCAGAGTCCATCGACGACCTCCGCTCCCAAGGTGAGGTATCCCAAGGTGACATCATCGGAGACCCAGCCTCTCTTTCCCTCACCAACAGCATGGGCTCCCCTTTGCCAGTAGCCAGAGCAGGTCCCGTCGTCCTCCCGCAACTCCCACATCATCTTCTCAGTATCCGAGCAGGAAGCGACTCTCCATTCCGTGACCTGCCGACCTCACCTGCGTTTGGCAAAAATGACGCTTTCAGTCCATCTGGGTCCGGCGACAGGACGGTGGCGGCACTCCGCTTAGCCTCTCTTCTGAGTCCCACAAAATGTCTAGACGTCATGCAGACGCCGTCTTCCCCAGCGGGTCTTTACCCTGCCAGCGCTGGCACTCCTTCCGCTCAGCCTAAATTGGCGGACACACTTGGTCTCGGCGCAGCGACCAAGAGCAAAATGCTCAAGTCTGCAATGACCTCCTCGTCTGCTGTGGCTGCTTCCGTCGACCGACCAATAACCATCCCAGGCTCGGTTCATACTGATAAAAGAACCGCCGCTAGAGCTGTGGCCATTCGCGAAAGATTGGATGCCGCCTTCAAAGATCGACCGACCACCACCATTTCGATCGGGCCGCCTCAACGAGCAGTGTCTTCGTCATCTCAGTCAGCGCCCACCCGGCTGAACGGCAACGGGATCAATCGACCGCCTAGTCGTACAGGTCCTTCGATGCCAAGTTCTAGGACTATCTCGAGCTCGTCCTTCGCAAATCGTCCTACAGGCACGAGACCTGTGGATCTTCCAAAGCAAGCGACAACGACGAATGCTATGCAAAGGGAACAGAAGATGGATGCCTCCGCCGCCCGCCCAAGGACTTTTAGTGCACCAGGCTTCGCTCAGCCGACGCTTGCGAGTGCCTGGGGAGGTGTGAATGGTATTAAGCCGATCCAGAAAACAGCCCAAAGTACTGCCTCGAGCAACCCCACTACACTCAAACCCCTAGCGTGTGCAGCAGCAGCACCACCTCGGCAACCACTGGCACCGCGTAGTGTTCCTCAGCCGGCTGCTCTATTGACCAATCCCCCTCCGGTCTTTAACAAGCCTCCTAGACCTTCACAGCCAACAATTGCACCACTTGCCGCTCCTCGTCCCGTGTCACCGGCACCCCAGAATGTCAATCCTTTGAAGCGGCCATTACCCACCAATCAGCCGACGCTCGCCAGATCTCTGATAGCAAGCACTGGCGTCACTCAATCTCGACTTGGCTTACCGTCTCGCATGATTCGACCTGGAGGTCCTTCCACCGCACCTGTGTTTTCCCTTGGTCATGCGGGACCAGAGCTAGGTGGCGGATCCAGTTTGGGGTCCGTCAGGCAAGGTTACCGTTCGCCGAATCGACCGGGTAAGAGAGGCTACGGATCACCGGTTGTGCTGGACAGAAGGGTGAGAGTGCTGATCTGTACGTGACTAAATGATTGCAGCTTGGAACACCTTCAAGGCTGGGAACGCCCAGTCGAGCCATTCACCATAGACCTCTCGGAGGCAGCTATCAGGCTCAACAGCAGCAAGCTCGCTGGCAACGCGCGGTCGACGCAGACGTCTGCGTGCCTCCCACAGAGGTGGCCAGGATATCGCCACCTGTGGACGAGGCAGTCACAGTGACTGAACCACCGGCCCAGATCTCTGAGCGTGTGGAGACACCTCCCGAGAATGTGCAAGCTCAACATCTGTCCGTATCTCCTGCAGAGGAGCCGGTCGCAGCTGTCGCCGTTACTGCACCATTACAGCCCGAGTCGCTACCGAAACCCGCAGACAAAGTCGAGGATGGACCACTTCCACCGGTACGCAGCTATGAGTCGCACGAGTCGCCGCGACCCAAACGATCCATGCGTCAACCAACAACGGCAGCGACCAAAACGGCTTCTCGACAACCCAGTGCCGCTACCGCCCCGCAGACTGCGCCACTGATGTCTGAGAAGGAGCTCAAAGCATTGACGACCCGACACACGGCGCGAAATGAGGTTTATATCTGCGCCATTGACCGTCAAATAGTCCGTAAGACAGGAGCTCGACCGCCGTCGCCTACCTCCAAGATTCGAACGACGGCAGATCGAGATGAGGCAGAAAAGAGGGCAGGCAGAGAGGAACGAGCCAAACGTCGGCTCAAGGGATCAGATGGAAGCTTAGCGGATGACGAGGACAATGAGCCTAAAACGACAATGGTCGAGCGAGTGCTCAAGTTCAGAGGCGACGATGATGACTTTGTTACCCCTGCGAGACCTTTGAAAAAAGTGAAGTGGAATCATGGGGACAAGACACTGCGATGGGACAAAGGGCTTCTCATTCGAAGAGATTTTGGGGATGAGCCCAAGCGGACGTTGGAGCCTGCTGCGCGATGGGTCAATGCGACCAAGTCTGCTTTGAAAAATATTGCCGGGGTGAGTCTGATGTCAGGTCCTGTCGCCGCCTCTGCTGATCATCATCATCATCATCTTCAGGTCAAACTGGACCATCATGGCAATATGATCGAAGGATCTCGACCGGCTGAAGTCATCAAGCGGAGTCGTGTGCCTGTCACTGCTGTATTCTACGATGGGGAAGATCCTCTGCCTGTACCAGCATATACCGCTGCTGATCCGTCTGAGCTGGCTAAGATGAGAAAGAAGAAGTAAATGAACCTTATGGAATCAGTAGCCATGTTTGTATTCTTCTTCCAAGGCAATGAGATGCATAATTTTACGTCGCATGATCGTTTCAGGTCACAGCACGTGTAATAATTCGTTGCTACAGTATCAGAACGCTTCACGTCTCGTAATCTTCACTATAGATGGCGACGTGTCCTCGTTTGTCGCCATGTCGTATACGGGATGGTGATATACTGTCCGCCACCAAGTTTCGAACAACAGTGTTGAGTGTGACTGGACCGCAAGCTGGGGAAGCAAGGTCAGTCAGGATCGATCTCAGGTGAAGAAGAAGCGCATCATCGAACTCACTGGCGACGATCATCCTTCCCTCTGCTCTCGAAATCTCCTCTTCCAACACGGTAGCCAGCTTGGGCTTCCCTGCGCTTGCCATTTCCGTCATGGCGTTCAGAGCGTGATAGTCCGCTCGGTCGATCCACAAACCTGGATCAGCCGAGCCATCCCCGCTCTCCGGGTTTGCGAGGTAGACCATACTGCCTGATCTGGGAGTCTGAGCCGACAGATGTCGGATAGAATCACCAGCAATGGAGTGTTGATCGTCACCTAGGAAAATAGAGGGCGCTGGAGATGAGGTTCCCCGACCAAAGGATGTACCCATTGGCCCGCCGCGGGTGGCAAAAGGGTCATAACCCACGGAATCGGCAATGGAGCGATACGAATCGTTTCGAGCATGCGCGATCGTGTGGAATGGTCCGGCGGCTTGATGGGAGAGATCTTGTCCCACGCTATAAGGCTCTGCTCCACCATAGAATGGGTTTTGATGGCTGAATGGGCCCGAAGAGCCACTCCGAGACATGCCATGACCTGATGACGGGGGCGGGAATGCGTATCGTGGATCTGGAGGCATGGCGTCTTGCTGGAATTTGGAAGTATCAGGACTGAGCAAGGCCTGCGGAGCTCCTTGAGCTGCCAGGGCGTACTGCTTTTCGGCATCCATCTCTTCGTGATGCGAGAGCGGGTGACGTGAGGAGGCTGCTTCATCATCATCGTACATGGATCGAGGTCCTCGGGGGAAATGTCCGTGTCCTTCGTCGCCATAGGCCAAGTGAGATGGACGAGTTGGAGGATACGCAGACGGCACATAGCTTGTCCGTTCTCCTCGCACTCTGTAAGCTTTTCGACTCTTTGCGCGTTGAACTTTGCCTTGATGCTGTAGTCGATCAGAGAATTGCTGCTCGGCTGGATCATTGACATCCTCCTCGTCATCGTAATTGGTCAGGTCTATGACGTCCGCATACGACACTGATTCGTTGCCCTGTTCGAAAGACCCATTGACCGACGCCGACATGTCACTCATGGCGCTGTCGGCGGAGCCTCGTCTCTCATGTCGCATGAATCCAGGCTGAGGTCGAGAGAGACTATCGTATGGGTTGCCTCGGGAGTGAGTGACAAAGATGCTGATCTCCAGCTTGTCCGCTGCCACCATTTGCGTACATCGATACAGTTGCGCAGCGACCCAAGCGATCTCTGCGTACTCTCTGGCGACCCAGCAGAAACGGACGCGTCTCGTTCGATACTTGGAGTCTTGTTGACCCATACGTTCGGCCATGGTTCGGCAGACGTAGTCACACACGGCGGCACCAAATGACACGCCTGAACCACCGCAGATGATGGTCACTGTGGAAAACTCATGCCAGGGGACACGTCCAGCCGATCCAAATGGCCCATCGACCCAAGCTCGGACGTGAACGGGAGGGGCAGACATACCGGTCCGTCCACCGACACTCACACTGCCGATAGACGCCATAGAGACGTGTCTATCGTACGGTTCCTTGGAGCCCATGGCTTGGAAAGATCTATCACGGATGAGATCGTAAAGTTTCCGTGTCAGTCCCTTTCTAGCCTTGACGAGAATGACGATCTCATGCTCGCCACTATTGTTGATGATTGTGAAGGGATGAGATTGCGTCTTGGACAGTTCCGGCAGGTAAAGCAGACAGCTTTGACCAGCTGCCCATCTGAATGGACGAGGTGCGTTGATGGTCAAACGAATAGTACGCGAAGGCAAGAGTTGCGCTTGAGCGTAGCCGACAGGGATTGCAAGAGGACGTCGTTGTAGCGGAGGGTCAATAGGATGTGAGGAGGGGAGACCACCACGACCAAGAGAAGCTGGGAACTCCTCCTGTATGGGGAACGCTGGCGTGTCTCGTTCAACGCTCGTGGTAGTGGTTGAAAACGATGTCGGTCGCTGTCGCCGGCGGTAGGGGTCGGCGAACGGACCAGCCTGCTGATCCGGTAATTGCTCGTCATCATAATATCCCGTCGTCTGGCGTGGAGTCGCAAATTCAGCTTGGCTGTGATGCGTCAATCCGCTGACATTTCGCGGCGTCTTCGGCAGAGTCTTATTCAACTTTTCGGCACCGTAGTAGGGATTGTGATAGCCAAAATCGACGGGCTGCTTGACGTCCAATTCTCCATCGTACTGATGACCTCCGATATCCTGGTATCGTCTCCCAGCTACATGTGTCTTGGACGATCGCCGACCCCACAGCTTGTTGATATACGCAAAGCGGAGGTATCTGGTCACTCTTTCGCACAGCCAGAGTCCGGCTGCGGCCGCCATCCAGTACCAAAGGACCGGATGATGAGCCGCAGACGCCGCGATCGTGATGATGACAAGCACGACATGGGAGCCGAAGAACAACTCGTAACGGTGTTTCCGGACAGGTCGCAGTGACATCACCATGAGCGCTGTCATGGCAAAGTATGCCACAGCACCGCAGATGAAGCGGTAATTGCCCCAGAGATAGACCCAAGTGGGGATACCTTGATATTGATCTTGAAACAGCTGTACCGTCCAGAGCACGACATGCGCCGTTGTGATGGCCCAAATGAGCCAGGCTGTGATCCTATGCAAAGTGGCGAGCTTGTCGGCAAAGAGCTGGGCTGTGGGACGAAGCGACAAGAAAGCCACGGGAGGGGATTTGAGGGCCAATAACACAACCAGAGGCATCAAGGCGAATGCGATGAAGCCCATTCGGGATCCGAGAGTCCACAGAGACTTTTGAATCGTCACGGATGGCGCCGTCGCAGATGAGCGAATCTTCAACGCTCGAGCTGTAAAGTTGAACGTCGAAGCCCAAGGCGCAATATAGTCTGGTCCGATAATCGATAATGCGACGACGGGGACGACGAGCAAGATTCCGACCGAGAGCACCCCATTTGAAGGGAGAGCCCTGTTCCGTCTCCCAGGTTTCTTTGATCCTACGATATGGCGCCGCATGCTCCATCTACTGAGGCTCGCCGGTACAGATCCTCTACCCAGACGAGCATGATGAGCAACAATGTAGATGAGGGCTATCAACGCAAAAGCCATCCATAAGATGTACGCATAGCGATATGACGGTGTGCTGCGTGGGGGAATGAGCGAATCGGAGTTGGGGAGGGTGACTCACCTCATCATATGAGCATTCAGGTAAGCCCAGGCATACTGGGAGTCACCCTCCGTTCCAGGTGCATAACCATTCGTGGGATTGTTCTGCTAAAGTGTCAGTCCCGTCTTTTGCCCCAGACCACACGATAGATTCCGTCTCACATTTACAGGACCTGACGTGGTCACGTCAGTTTAGCCTGAGCAGGCGGCACTCACCAGTCACTGTACCCGTGATCAACACAGGCGGAGGGTATGACGTGACATATTTGAAGGGTGGAGTATACGACGTAGTAGCCACTGGGACAGTCGTCGCTCCTGTCACCGTCATCGTGCGCTATGAAGCCATACGACCTGGTATAGATTGGAGGAGTGGCGATCCTATACGCCAAGGGATCTGCGAGGTCTAAATAGACACTATTGCCTATTGTATCCGCGCTCTCCTGTGTCCGATATACAAGGCACGCTGATCCCGACGAGTCCTATACTTATACAAAGATGTTTGTTATGGTCAAAGTATAGATAGACCCTTCAACAAAGTTGCGAGTTTTCCAGCCCTCCTCCGACGTACACGGTCCGGAGCAGGTCGCGCTTATAGAACCCACGTGAATTCCCATACATTTCTTTTTGGCTGGTGGGTTTTGATTCCGCTCCAGCTTTCCCACACTGGCTCAATCATTGGGTTCGACCTAAATTGTACGAGACATGAGAGTTCTATAATCTTGTTGTCCATCTTCATTCATACGCGATGGCGACAAAGTGGATGGCTGGCTCCGCCGGCTTGGCAAGTCGATCGATAGGTAGCTCTTCTCGTCATGAAGGTGCATCTAGAGCTCTGTGAGTTGAAGCTATGAGCTTTTTTAACCGCTTGTACTCACCCACCTCGCTTTAGATCCTCTTCTTCATCTATCTTGAATCGAGCAAAGCCCTCTGAATCAACCGAGGAGCTCTCCGAGGAGATCGATGAGGGCAGAGAATTGCTCGTGGCGACCCCAGCTCAAGAGAGCCAGGCGGGTAAACGAGACAAGCTGGTCAGCAAATATTATGCGCACGCTCATCCTGGCTTGAGCGCCTCACATGGTCGCCCGACGCTGCCGAATCCCAAGCCCATCCCAAAGACTCACGGTATCCTCGTCGCGACGCTAGAAATGCACGCAAATTTTGTCGAGAACCTGGAATTCTATTCGCAATGGTGTTACCTTTCCGCTCGATCATTTGGCATGCCTGCTTGTCGACCGGACCGACTCCCGAGAACCAAGGAATTGATCACCGTCCCCAAGTCACCATTCGTTCACAAAAAGTTTCAGGAAAACTTTCAAAAGTTGACATTCAAGCGAATGATCAGGGTGTACGATACCAGTCCTCAGACGCTTGACTTGTGGCTTCGATATATTGCCCGAAACTCTCTGGGTGGGATCACCATGAAAGTCAAGATGCATGAGTGGGTCGATTATGGATTCGGCAGCAAGGAAATCGAAAGCCTAGAGATGGAATTGGACCAAGCTCCCACGCAGAACTCGGATGCGATCCGTCACAGAGCATACGAGCTTCTCAAGAAGATGGCAGGGAAGGAGGAGGCGGATCGGCTCATGAAGCCTGCTCTGGAGGGGGCCACCGCGGAGCCAGATCGGATCATGAAGCCGCCTGCTGATGTGGAGGAGGTCACGCCGGAAACCGATCAGATCATGAAGCCTGCTCAGGAGGAGGATGCCACGGCGGCGGGGGTCCGAACGGATGGAGGAGCTTCTGCTTCAACGCCCCCTCAGGTTGCGAACGCCTCACAGGCGAAAGCCAAACCAGCAAAAAGGGCATCATCGACCAAAGTCACTGCAAGCTCCGAGGAATCGTCGGACCACCAATCAGCACAAAGGGCATCGACGAGAGTCAATGCAAGCTCCAAAAAGTCGTCAGACCATTCCCAGGCTGCAGACTCCTCTCCCAACGTCTCAGGGGAAGCGGCTTCTCCCCTTGGAGACATCAAATCAACACCTAATGCTGAGTCTTCGAATCCGTCCAAGTCCAGAGGCGATGCTGCAGGGTTGCCCACGCAGTCCTCGCCAGAGACCTCGGTCACGGCAGACGACGGCGTCTCCTCAAATACCGACTCGACTTCCACTCCTGATGTCTCCCCAACTGCCGAATCCACTTCCACGCCTGATATCTCCCCAGCCGCCGAATCCACATCCACTCCTGCTGTCGCCACAGCCGCAGACTCAACTTCCACTCCTGATGTCGCCACAGCCGTTGACTCAACATCCACTCCCGTTATCTCAGCGACTACCGAATCGTCTTCCACACCCGATGCCGTCAAAACCGCAGACTCAACATCCACTCCCTTTCTCTCAGCAACTACCGAATCGGCTTCGACTCCTGATGTCGCCGAGACCGCCGAATCGACTTCTACACCCGCCACCAAAGATACTATGGAGTCCAAGACCGAGCTTGAAACCTCATCTTCCGAGTCACCTCACAAACCATTGACCGAAACGATTCCAGAGGTCATCACCTCTATACTCAACGGAACCGAAACTGAAGCGACGAGCGAGACAGCGCCGAGCGAGACTCCCGAGAAGAAGAAAAGTGGCAGGCCTAAGAAAGTTCCGGACGAAACCTCCAAGACCAAGGCTCCTCAGGCCCTCGGATCTGAGGGTGAACCTTTGAAGAGAAAACCCGGAAGGCCCAAGAAGACTGCGGACGAGACTCCCAAGCCTACCAAATCCAAAGAGGCTGATTCGACCTCTGGACCTGATGGTGAACCCATGAAAAAAGGACCCGGAAGGCCGAAAAAGGCGGTCGACGAGTCTGTTGAACCTGTAGTCAAAAAGCCCCGAGGCAGGCCCAGAAAGGACGCTTCAGGTGAGGGCAAGAAGGACTAGGAGGCGGTGTGACTTGAAGGTCATTCGTCAGATGCTTCAAGAGATGTGATGATTGGAGCGCACTGATCACGGGGAAGGGTGCTTGGGTAGCCAGAGCGACCAGAAGGGAACTTGTCATAGAATCATAGCATTTCAAGCGTCATAGCATTCGGGACCTCCTGAAGGGGGATCTATAAGGTGAAACTGCGAGACCAAAGCTCGTCGTGGCTCTCTCTGCATGTAATAATCTCACGCCAATCTTACATCACAGCTACAGACAAAGTTATCGGTCCAGCCTATCCAGCCTACTCTGCCCCAAAACCCTTCTTCTAGGTTAATCCACCCTCCTCCTGCTCCAGAGCCTTTCTAATCATCAACAAGATCTCAGTTTTCCAATTATCCAGCTTTGTGACTTGGTCGTATTGATACACTTGAGCCATGAATCGTTCGACATCGCCCTCCTCGCATGCCTGCATGAGTTCATGCGCGAATTTGGCTTCTCGAGTGGATGGGAACGTGACGTCCTTTTTCGCAAAGGTATCGAATAGACGCTGGGTGGTTACGAGGTCCTGGGTCGTGAATGAGTATTGAGATGCCCCATGCTGACCTGCATCGACTCACACCTGTGGCCATGGAGCACAAAGCTGCTCTGAGCCAGTACTCTTTAACGGAATATTTCGTCAACGGACTGGTCAGAGACCAATCTGCCACGATCTGGTAAAGTTCCATGGATCGCTGATAGTCTTGTAGTCCAGCAGAGAGCTCTGCGGCCTGTTGATAACATTGATTGGCAGTACTGCAGCAAGCGTTAGCTCCTATTACCCTGCGCGTCTCCCAGTCTCACGCATTCGCATCTTCTTGCTTGTACCAGTCTCCAGCGCGTACGAACGAATCTCGCGCTTTGGCAACGTCCAAACCATCCTGAGCGTAGATCCCGGCAATCTAACAAAAGAAAATGAGTAGAGCTCTGAAGTGTAGACACCCACCTCTTTCTCCCTGTCGGCGGCTTGGCGGAAATTACCAGCTTGTACTAAGAGCTTGATACATTGGTGAAGAGCGGTAACGGCGGCTGAGAAGATGAGCATATACTCTACTGATTTTCAGCTTACCCTCGGGTTCGCTCTTCTTGTAGCTCTTGGCAGCATTGTGAAATGCATTCATGGCATCGTTCATTTCATTGGCATGTTGACGACAGGCCGCTTCTCTGAAGGAAGTATCAGCTTTGTCCCTACTGTTGGACAGAGTTCAGCTGACCGCTCGAATGCAGCTCCGGATTCTGACCATCTTTTCTCGACTTTGAATGCATTAGCAGCCTGAGTAAAGATGAGCACCTGCATCTTTCTGATTTGTCCAGTCCCGTACAACCCACCTGTTGGAACAGATCCCCCGCTTCCTCCCACTTTGAACTTGAGCTCGCGAACCACCCTACAGAGGACGAGGCTTTCTTCTCTGCTTTCGCCAGATGCTCTTCACCCAATGATCTCGGTGCCATGATGCAGCAAATGTGAAGCCAGTAGCTCAACCGTGAACCGCACACCACGTCATGGGTCCGGTGTCCAGGTCTCTCGGCGGCGGCGAGGTTGAAGGAGCGAGAATCTTCCGTGGGAATGCTGACAAATCAATTCTGTCGGACACTTGGTGTTGAATTTCAGACCTTGGCTCGAAGTGTCTGCTTGATCTATAACTCTGGGTTATTTACAGCTATAGACAGCTATAGAGGACTCTTCCAGACACTACGTTGCCAGCTTACTGAGTGACGCTCTTTCAAAAGCCAGTCTTATTCTCAAAATGGCTTCACATCTCGCCAATATCTAGTGAGTCGACCGCCCACCCATCCCCTTTGCCGCTCTTGCTAACAGGACACAGCGGTACGGAGCAGGATCGAGTGAATTGCTCCTTCTACCTCAAAATTGGAGCGTGCAGACACGGCGATCGATGTTCCAGGTGAGTGACCACTGATATTCTTTACCGTAGCCATGAGCTGACCAGCTTGCATTAGAAAACATATCAAACCTCAATTCTCCCAAACCATCCTCCTGCCAAACGTCTACAACAACCCAGGTCACACACCGGAAGGACAAGGCCTCTCACCGACAGAACTTCAAGCGGATTTTGATAGATTCTACGAGGACTTTTACATCGAACTGGCAAAGTATGGCCACCTGTTAGAGATGCACGTGAGTCTGTCTTAGCGCTATCATAATGTTTTTATAACGCTGACTCACGCTAGGTCTGTGACAATGTTGGAGACCATCTCATGGGAAACGTCTACGCTCGATATGAATGGGAGGCCGAAGCTTCGAAAGCGCTCAACGCTCTTAATGAGAGATGGTATGCGATGCGTCCACTACATTGCGAGTTGTCCCCCGTCAGCGATTTCAGAGAAGCCTGTTGTAGGCAAAACGAGCTGGGGGAGTGCAAACGAGAGGGGTAAGCGACAATGTCTGAGAGCGCATGATTTGATGCTGATGCCATGTACTAGATTCTGCAACTTCATGCACCTTTGCCATCCTACAAAGACTCTTGTCTCCTCCCTTAATGCTTCGCAGAGATTATCACGGAGGAACAAGAAGGCTAATGGAGCGCCTGTTGACGATGGGGATCTAGGATGGACACCCAGTGGAGCAGCGAGGGATGATGGACCGGGAGGATGGGTTCCTCCATCAGATAGGAATGGTGGTGATTTAGGTTGGGTCCCTAGTCGAAGATGAGAGTCGTTGTGAAACAGTTCCAAAAACATCGGAGCAAACCCGCTGCTCTCGGTTCCTTAGGGTAGACGAACATGCCATGCATTCGTCATTGTGCACATTTTACTCGTAAATGTCGTGACAGTGTGATCTTGACCAAAGACTACGTACAGGCTACAATTGGCATGGGCTGGCGCTCTCAAGAGACTACACCCAAAACCTCCTCTTCTTCCGCTTCGTCCGTCCTTATCTCACCATCTGATGAAGCCTCGTGCTCACCTGAAGAAGAAGAAGACTCTGAGTCATCAGACGAGGCCTCACTGTTCGACTCTGCATCATCGTCTTCGCTGTCATGTTCATCACTCAGGATCTGCGGAGGCGAGCCTTGATCCAGAATGATAAACTCTGTCCCATCATCGAAACCACCTTCGACGGGTAAAACGTGAGAGCGATGAACATCTCGAACGAGACCATCGACCTTTTCGGCATCTGCTTTCTTGCCCTGTTCCGCGCGGAGCACATGTCGCAGTCCACATTTGTCACCCCTTGAACAAATCCCCTTTTCTCTCCATTCTCCGCATTCCCAAAGATGTAGCTTGGGACATTTCCCAGCTGGTTCATCGCACCACCCTTCTCTGGCGAACGCATCACAAACGGGAGCATCGTCAGATACCCTGACATGTGGGTATGGACACGAGGAACCGTTGCGGCAGGTAGAGGTTGCTTGGAAATGGACACAGGAGGGCGTATTGTGCGGAGTCGGATTGTGACATAGTGGACAGGTGGACGGGGTGTTGGGGCAGGTACCACGCAGGAAACGTGGACAGATGGCTAGTCGTTCGGGATTGTGAGCGTATGGGCAGGTCAGCGCGCGATCGCAGCGGCCTAGAGGTCAGTGTATGAGAAATTTTAAGGCAGACAGGCAGGGCAGAGGTGATCAGAAATCCAATGGTCAGTGAATTGTTTTTGCGTCCAAACTTGCTGCCCGACCCACCCGTCTTGGTGAAGTAACGACAGGGGATCTTGGATAGCTCGGCTCTGCAAGTGAGTGGGGGTTTCGGTGTGTCGTACGCACTTGGTGGACGATTTGACCAAATTTCCTCGGCTCGTCCGTCGGAATTTAGATCCAGCGTAATTGACGCTCTTGCGAGTCGGTGAACCGTGAGAAGTAGACGACTGGCCATTGGATGCTGGCGAGAGCTCTGAAGATGATTGAGCTCCGTAGCCGCATCGAGCTCACCTCCAATCCGCGTAAGCTTCTGTCCGCCCATCTCGAACTGGAAGACAATGCCATCAATCACCACTCGTTGACCTTCCGATGTCGTTGAAGAAGACAAGGTCTGAATATGAGGCGGCACTCGAGATCGCTTCTGTCTTGATTTCTTCGGCATGGACTGAAGGTGCTCGCTGGTGGTGATGTTCAGCAGTGATGAGATCATGAAACAACCCCCCACCTCTTTTCCTTGGTCATCAAGCTCAAATTGCCACCTTTGCTCGTGCCCTTGATCCATGGTTCCTGCACCACATTCACAGGCTCATTTGGCGGTGTTGGCGTAGGTGATAATTCCCCCAGTTCGCGTTCGGTGGTCGGAGCAGGCGCCGCGGCGATGGGCCTGCCAGACGAGTTTGCAGAAGTAGGTTGAGACTTGTTCAGTTGACGGTTATCCAACGCGTAGCCACCTCGACCTCTTCCTCGACCTCCACCACGTGACAGCACACCTCCTCCTCTGGAGAAGGATGAGCCTCTGGCTCTGCCTCGAGGTTGAGAGTAAGGATGGTAAGTGGGATGAGGGTTCGAGTGCGTCGCATGGCGAGATATGGCCCCTAGGCGGCAAATCAGCAAAAGTTGACCTAGATGGATGGACAGATAGACCTAACCTGATAACTTGGCGATCTCCTGTTGGAGTAAGAGCTTCTGTCTTTCGGACGCAGAGACGGTAGCCATACTGGAGCCCTCACCACCTAGCGTCCAATGGATCGATCAATGGGATGGATGTTGATGTCAAGGACCAAAACACGGTTCGCTCGACCGACTGAGAGGAATTCATTTACGTAACGTAAACTAAACTGACAATCGAATTAATCCTATAGCATACCTTGATGTGAAGACCTATGTCATGCCCGATATGGGGAGCGTCGAGTAAGCAGCGGAATAGTCATTGATGCATATGGCTACAGTGGATACATGAATCGATGTGACTTTCGGATGCATGCCATGTAGCTGTTGGATGAACATGTCCTCGTTGCATGAATACCAAAACTCCCTATGTCATGAGCGGAAGTATATTTTACCCCGAGTGTCCCTTCCCTCTTCCTCCCCCCGTTGTCTGTGTGATCCACGCTAATAAAAAGTCAGGTCATTTATATATTACCTCGCTGCGGGTATATAGTCGAGGTTCATTGGAACATCGTTGGTGGACAGCATTCAATTCATCGTCCACAAAGCTTTCGATAGGGTGCTAGGATATCTTGCGGCGGCTCAACCAGCTAGGACACAGCTGGTTCCCCATTCCACAGTCTGCATTGCAACCACGTTCGTCCATCGGCTCCTTTCGTCGTTCACCTTACAACCCGATAATCCCATCGCTTGGCTCGGACCACCGCGTACCAAGGGTCAACCCTGCTTTGGCGACCAGAACAAAACATACAGGTCAACTCTGGACCCGGTCAACATCTTCTCTTGATCATACAGACTCAGCGAAGGCTCCGTTATATAACTACTCTGCTGCACGGCGCCATTCAGCAGAGATCTTTGTCCAACCTCGATCAACCCTTTTCTGTCAGCCCGACAAAACTCGCTCAATGAACTCAGAGATTGGGAGCTCACGACCTCGCGTCGACACATAGGTTGGTCGTTCTGTGAGCACGCTCCCCTACACAAGCCCTTTTGATCCCCACTGACCTGCTCAGCTGAGCCATGAGCTATTCCACTCCCTCATTCCCCGGGGCCTGGATGTCAGCGCATTCCAATGAAGCTGGTCCTTCCAATCACCAACCTAAAAGACCTTCGCCTGATCCACAATATGCTTCACGATCTGGCTCGGTGACCGGCTCTAGTCGAAGAAGCTCTCCACGAAAAGTAGCTGCTCGAGGTGAAGGCGTTGTAACTCCTCCAGACGCCATGGAGCAATTTTTCGATGCTGAATCGGACGATGGAGCTATCAGAGCGTATGGTGCAGGTGGACTGGCTGGCTCAGCCCCGAATGATCCTGGGTACTTGGCTGCGAGTCACTCACCCAATATCTTTTCCACCCCCAACCAGTCTTTCAACGCATCACCGGCTTCGTCTCTGTCACGGACCAGCCCGATCAAGGTAGCTGGCACGATAACGAGGCATAGTCCATCCAAATTGGGAAAACCGTCACCAGCTAGCGATTCTTCAGCTTACCTACCGGTGTTCTCCAACGAGACCAGCTTTACCTCTCAAAGTCAGACCCGTCCTTCCCCGTCCAACTCCTCCTCCCCGCGAGTGCATGGCACGTTCTCATCCGCTGTCCACAACCCTGGACTACACCATTCACCGCCTACTTCTCTCCAGACTATACCTCAAAAGTCACCTCTTCTGCCACACGAGTTCAACGTGTACGCCACGGATAATTCATCGGATACTCATGGAACGGCAGAAACTCCCCTACGTGAACACTTTCAACCTTACGGATCGATGAGCTCCCCGCCGAATCGCGAGCGACTGGGAAGCTCTACATCGTCTATCAACTCCACCCTCAGGGGCAATCGAGCGCCTGCACCGGCTGCTCTGGATCTCAGTCCTAAGCGGAGGGGAGAGGCTGCACGGGCGGTGTCAGGTAATGTGGATAGGGAGAAATACGGAGCTATTCAAGGTCTCATGCCGCCTGGAGATTTTGGAGATTATGCCGGTCGGCGCAATGTATCAGATTCATCGGCGTGGTCAAGGGTGAGTGCACATCACGAGCAGTGTCCTGACGATCAGGTTTCCTCCCGGGATTCTCGGCCCCTACCTCAGCCGCCGCACTCGTCCTCTGACATGAATCTCGCTGGCACGATGCGACAGCATCCTACGATGTCTGGTCCACCTGGCGCCTACGCTCAGTACCAAGATTCCAAACACTCCCGTTGGGCATCTGCGTCTCCTTCCAGCTCGATCAATGTTCCGTTATCAGCTGTCGGAGGACATGCTCGAGTCACCAATGCGACACTGGCAACGGATCGCCTCAGTGTCAGGCGTGACGCCTCGCGAGCAGCGTGAGTGCATCGATATGTTCATCGCTGACAACCCAGGATTGACTCATCCCATCTTTCACCTTCTGCTCCCTCTTCCGACACCACTTCTCCCACTCTCGCGGCGCAATCCACTTACTCCCCGATCAGCCCTTACATTGACCCTGCGGATATCGACAGGCGGAATCTCGTTGGCGTTGGAGAGCTGTCTACTCCGCGCTGGGGTACGTTGTCCAACATCTCGGCAGAAGGAACGCCTGGGGTGACGCCTTCCTACGGTCAATCGCCGCCTATGCCTCGAATCACACCAAACACGTCCATGTCTGCCCGAGGTTGGGCACGCGGTCAAACAGGTCTAGGACTTGGTGTCGGTTTCGGCCTCGCTACATCCCTAGGCAATGCGATGGACAATGTCAAGGAAGAAAGCCCTCCACGAGAGAACCGACCGCGACATCATTCCGTGTCGACGGTAACTCCTCCTCGACCTACCCCTTCCATCACCACACTGCCTCCGCCCGTTCATTCCACGAATGGCGAGTATCCAGGCTTCGCAGATTTCGACTTTGATTCGAGCATGACGGCTGCATTGGCAGCTTCGCTTGGAGTCTCTGAAGAGCAAATCCCAGCTCCACGTGTCAGAGAACACCGGATATCGGCTCCACCCCCGCCTACCGCCGCTGCGCCTCCACCACCCGAATGGCGATCTCAGCCTATACAGCAGGCTCCGTTTGCCCCACCACCCCGAGTTTCGCCGGGTAGTGCTAGATCCAGGATCTACGCTCGCAGAGCGTCTAGACAGGCGTCCGCGGAGAAGACGCATCAGTTGAGCGATGTAAACCCACCGTCATCACCTATTTACGCGGCATTCACCTCGGCTCCATCATCGGCGGCGCCAAGGGAAGATGCGCTGATGTCCGAATTTGGCAATGTCCCTCGTCAACAATCCAGATTCATTGAAGAATCGCACGATGCTCCACGCAACTTTTCAAGAAGGACCCCGCCCAGCTCTGCAGATTCTTCCATCGCTTTGCCTCCTGGCGCACTGCGAGCGAGGAAATCCAGCTCAACGAGACCAGATGGAACACCAAAGACTCGTCAAAGTCCCAGCTCGGGTTCCCATCATGATATCCTCAAGCATTTTGCACCCAAAGACTTTTCACATCTCCCTCCTAGTCCTTCAAGCGCATCTATCAATCAGTTCTTGCGGAATTCAGGGTCAATCCACAACTTTTCGTCGGGCGGATTACCTTCTACCGGAGCGTTTGGACTGCCGAGCAGTACGAGCAAAGTTTCGCTACAGCGATCAGACTCAGGCCGAGTTCGTGGGGGTCGGACAGCATATGAGGTACAGGACGCCTCGCCCGACACGGATGAAGCATTACGAAAGCTTGATGGGCTTGGTCTCACGCCAATCAAGAGCAAGACGCCAAGAGGGAAACACTCACTGGCTGGGAGTTCTCAGACTACTCCGACTCGTTCAGAGACACCTCCGCTTACCGTGGGCAAGGCCAACACACCGGCGACGGAGAAGAGGTTGCCTCTCAAGCCTAGCAGTGCGAGCTTGCGAGCGGAGGCTGGGGATTCACCTACTCAGACTTGGGTGGATGTCGCGATGGAAGAGGCAATGGATAGTCCTGGTCCTGGGGACTCTAATCTACCAAACGCTGTTACGCCCTCCATCGGCGCAGCTGACACACCTGGACCGATGCCACTATCCACTACTCCGCCTACGTCTGCCCCTGCTGGACGAGCTGACAAAATCGGCAGAAGGATGAGCAACAGTAGTGAAGCTTCAGCACATAGCGAATTGTCGCATTCAGACTCTGTCGAAAAGTCGGTACCACCTGTCCCCCCTCTTCCCAAGAGCTTCATGTCTTTGCGCCAAGGCATGAATGTGGCGGGTACGATGGGTCCAACGATGGCAGATCAGAGTCCAGATCCCAACATCTCGATCGACGTACACTCGCCCAAATCAGTCGCGTCTGAGGCCTCGATCATCAGTGGACCTGGTCAGTCAAGCGTCGATGAGCACGGGCAATTGACGGGTACCACATCGACCGGCACGAGTCGTCGACCTCGAATGAGCAAAAAGTGGTCCTTTTCTTCTGCTCTCAATCTTGCTCGGCACGTCAAGGAGGCCGCGGCGCCATTGACATCTCCGTCCATGTTGGATATGAGTATCGCCGAGAAGAATCTTGATAACCGAGGCTCTCAGACTCCATGGACCGAGATTGAACACGGGGAGATTTCGCAGCCTGCACTTCAATCCCCACCTCTCGGTGGGATTGAGTCGAGGTCCAACCCCAGTATCACACCGGGAGCTCCTAATCAACTACCTCGTACCGGTAGCAAGCGCCTCACCCCATCTGCCATCCCGTTCTTCCGCCGAACATCTTCCTCGTCCATAGTCAGCAAATTGTCTCAGCCGAAACCTGAGGATGGGCTCGGTGCTCCGGCTCCAGCACCCAACCGCAGACCTTCAGGTCTCTCCGAACGGCATCCGTCGAGCACAGAATCTTCCGTCATTCCGGAACAGGACGACTCTGTCCCTTCTACATCTGCTCAGCCCAAAAAGTCGGTACTCAATATGCTGCGTGGTAGTGTGACCAAGCGCCATGTTTCCAACAAGGAGACATCGACGTCCTCCTCTGTCACAGTTGTAGACAACGAGCCGAAAGAAGCCAAGTCATCCAGTACTGGATGGTCGGGTCGAAAACGCGGCAAGGTGAGACTGAACAGTGTGCCTCGGGCTGATTGTCAGACTCTGTCCATCTCCAACGATGCACTCATTAGATCGTCGTCTGGAATTCCAACGACATCTCAGCAGAGCACGATCCATATTATCCACCCCAAGGTATCTATCGAGAGCTCTCTCTCGTCTCGATCGGTACAATCAAACAAGTCTGGATCCACCGTCAATGGTGGGGCGGCCGTCAAGGGTCCTCCGACCACACTACCTGCCATCGTTGGATCCCCGCCGATAAAACAAGCTTCCTCTAGCAACTCGCTCAAGCTGTCAGAGACAGTTCGGGATCTACCCTCCATCACCCCGACAAAGATCCCTCGGATCTCCAACCGACCGAGTGGAGGGTCGCCTTCCATGGTCCATCAAGGCATGCCTCCGCCCGCCATGGCATCTAGCAAAAGTGCTGGTCAATTCGGGTCGCTTGGAAAGAAGGTTTCAGCGACTGCCGCGGAACCACTTCGACCTTCCTTCTCTGAATTCGGAACACTGGCAAATTCTCAAGGCCATCGACATAACGCTTCGAATTCTCACCGAGCACATCTCTTGGCTCCCATGTCTGCGAGGACAGAGGCCAAACGCCACGAGAAGCACCGGCTTGAACCTGTCCGCGTGTCATCCGGCCAGCAGGTCCCTGCGTCTCGTCGTGGCCTGCCTGCACCTCCTCCCACTGCTTCTTCAAATCTCACTGCTCAGACTCAGTCGTCTCTGGCCAAACGCGCATCGCGAGAGAGCATCCCCACTTCTCGACCAAACATGACGCGTAGGGGATCCAAGGGAACGAGCAGTGGTGGTCAGACGCCGTCAGAACAGTCATCACCCATCAAACCATCGAAATTGGCTCATTCAAAACTCGTCGTTCCCACTGCCACTGCCACGGCCAAACTGCCCAGTTCATCGTCTGTTGGTGGAGCTTTAGCCTTCCGGAAGTCTGGACCGTTGATGCCTTCACCAACCTCCAGCCCGGCAGAGGATGAAGAGGGTCTCGCGGATGCTGAGATGCACGCATATGTCCAACGTCGAAAGGCCAGAAAGGCGGCTGGCAAGAAGGAGGATTTATCGGATATCGTCGCGTTCCCACAGGACATTGTACCGAAGCCGCCGCTGACCCAGCGAGGTGAGTTGTCAAGTGCTGTTGTTGACGCTGACTCGCCACAGCATTCGTATCTAAACGCCTGGGGTCCATGTCGGATTACGAGCGGCGAGAAGTGCTCGACTTTGACAATATTTACTACTCTCCGCCTTCCAGGATTGCTCGGCCCGCTCAAACCGGGGGTGCGACCTTCAATCATGGATATGATGATGAGCGAGGGGACTACCTCATCGTTGCTGGAGATCACCTGTGTTATCGATATGAAGTTGGCAGTGTGCTCGGAAAAGGATCGTTTGGTCAAGTGGTTCAATGCCGAGATCATCAAACTGGACAATCCGTCGCGGTCAAGATAATCCGAAACAAGAAACGGTTCCACGCACAGGCCCTGGTGGAAGTCAAAATCTTGCAACAGTTGGTCGAATGGGATCCAGATGACAAGCACAACGTCGTCAGAATGACGGATCATTTCTACTTTCGCGGTCATCTCTGTATCGTCACGGAACTACTGAGTATCAACCTATACGAATTGATCAAAGCGAATCATTTTGACGGTTTCTCGACAACCTTGATCAGACGATTTACGACCCAAATGCTGGCGAGTTTGCAATTGATGAGATCGCATCGCATTGTTCATTGTGATTTGAAGCCAGAGGTGGGGTCTATATCTAGGGGGTTTTCAACGCTGAACGCACGCAGAACATTCTTCTGTGCCATCCCATCAAGAGCGCCATCAAAGTCATTGATTTTGGATCTAGCTGTCTAGAGACTGAAAAGGGTGGGTGTGTCTGACGCCTATTGAATCTGACGTGCAGTGTACACATACATTCAAAGTCGATTCTATCGCAGTCCTGAAGTCATTCTCGGGATGAGTTACGCCATGGCGATTGACATGTGGAGTTTGGGGTGAGTGCAGAGGGTGTGAGCCGTGACTGAAGGGATCAGCTGTATTCTTGCCGAGCTTTACACTGGTGTACCGATCTTCCCCGGTGAAAATGAACATGAACAATTAGCTTGTATCATGGAAGTGCTGGGTGTGCCTGATAGAGACATTGTGAATCGATCCAGCAGGAGGAAATTATTCTTTGGTAAGACTATATCCCGACTGCTGTGTCTGACACCCCCTTGCAGACACCGCTGGCGCCCCTCGACCTTTCGACAATGGGAAAGGCAAACGCCGACGACCCAATACCAAAACCCTTGCTCAAGCATTGAAGTGCAACGACGAGCTTTTCGTGGATTTCCTTGCGAAATGCTTGACTTGGGATCCAGACAGACGACTCAAACCTCAGCCTGCTATGCGACATCCCTGGATTTTGGCAGGACGAAGACGACATGCGCCGCCTGCGCCGGCTGCGACTCGGAGCTCGTCCAAGGGATCAGATCTCCTGGCGAATGGATCGTCGTCCATGACGTTTTCCGGCTCGAATTGGAGTCTCAGTACGAAAGATAAGAAGGACAAGGAAAGCAAGAATGGTTCTTCTGGATTATTGATCTCTCCTCCCACGCCTTTGATGGCGAGGCAGAGTGGTACTGGATCCTCCAAGATGAGTGGATTGGCGAGTTCGACGAGGATGAGTTCGGGGCATGTCAGGAATGGCAGTGTGAACATGGTACGTGATAGATAGACTCGCTGAGGAAGCAAGGCTGATGAGTTCTCTCTTTTCCTTTTTTTCAGATGACGACGAAAGTTGGTCTTTGAAGCTGAGGCATGGCATGGTTCTGCATCTATACTTGAGGATGGATATGAAACGACGATGTGGCAGCTGTGTAGCAGGACATGATTATAGACCTCGAAAGTGTCACTGTGTATCTAATGTGGTCAATCTCAGAATGACGTAGTGGCAGCGGGCTGTCAGTGGGCTTTCAGCAGCCTTTGAACATGTGCATTCTGCCCCATAAGATCAATCGGGCAATGGCACTGATGTAGATTAGATAGATTCGATGAGAGGGGCGGGGGAGGCGGGGGTCGGGGTCCAACAGTCGACGCGTGTGAAAACGCGTCGTAACGCGTCTTTTTACCAAAAAAAGAGGTCCTCTACTTTTTTAAAGGGCGGGTCGCGGGATAAACGGATGTCTGGTAAGGAGGGGAAGAAGAAGAAGGGGCGGCGGCAGCAACCAGACAGCAGCAGCAGCAGCAGCAGCAGCAGCAGCAGCAGCAGCAGCAGCAGAGGCGCTGAACGTAGCTTATATAGATAGATTGAGGTACGAGGGGCGTATATATTCATATATAGACAGAGAGAGAGTCGTCGATGAGGTCATGGCTGGCACGACCTCTTTGAACCTTTTTTTTCTCCTTGGGACTTTGAAAAACCTTGTGTCTTCTTCATCCCCGATCACTTTTTGATTATATTTCTTAACCTGTCAGACCTCAGCTGTTCAGTCGGACGTGTTCAACTCATCCTCCATCGCTATCGGGGAATACTGTAACATCTGGAGATAATCGACATTGGACGAGGACCCTCCACCCCACTTGATCCGATCCCCTGATCCCAGGGTCTATATCAGACAACAGCAAGCAGTGCGAGCGGCAAAGAAAACGCGGACCCAGTGGAAATCTGGATCCAGAAAGGGCGCCGCCGCAGCCTTCAGTCGAGGGCAGTCAAGTGATCAGTCGACCTTGCAGCGGTCCGCATCTCTGTGCTGCGAGCTCATTTGCTTGCTCTCCCATCCCTTCATCTCCTGGCGCTCCTTGATTCACTATGCCATCCATGTCGCCCCGAAAGATGGCGCCGGCAAGTATAGTCATCCCGCCGAGGTTATCATTCTGTCTATCCGAGTGAGTTGGAGGGATGACCCTTGGGATGACCATCGTGCTGATGCCACGGATCCCTGCCCGTCTAGATCCTCGATATCTGATTCGGAGGGACCATGCACACCTTCACCCCATACACCCGCTCCGTTCCTAGTGAGTCGCATCGCCGTGAACGTCGTAGATGCTCGCTCACCAGCGCCCCTCAGGATTTCCCTTCATCCATCAACAAAGGCGTTGGAGGAATGCGCGTCGATGAGGATGATCACCCGCCCGCTATCGGCTCAAAGCGAAGTAGGGAGGACGACGATGCGGTCGACGAACCCGTATGGACTAGCGAGGAACTGGACACGGTTCAATCAGTGAGCACACACGGTGGGAGACATGATGGAAGCTGAATGTTCTAGACACTGGTTCATCCATTTCGACCTCTGTCTCAATCGTTTCCACCTGGAGATCTCCCACCGCCTCATGTCATTGACGAACTGACGAACCAAATCTTGGCCTATGCATTCAGGACGTCGCCGACGAAGCGAGCATCTGGGGAATCGGAGAACACAACCGACTTTAGGACAGAGGGATGGACACATTCTTGGGAAGCGACTAGGAAGAAGATGTTTGACATTGCGTTGTCGGAAAGTAAAGGGGAGATCATCCCGAGGAGGACAGCAAAGGAGACGAGGACACTCACTGGATTGGTTGCACGGCCCGGATTGAAGCGAATGGACAGTATGGATTTCCTGGACGAAGGGGAGGAGAAGGCTCCAGACTCGCTAGGGAGAGCGTTGAGGTGAGTCAGGTATCTGAGATTTTGGACTGACATTGTTATATAGACTCTCCACATCCCTGCAGAATAGCGCGAAACATGAGGTCTTGTCCGCAGGTATGAGCAGGTCGTCGTCTGGTGAGTGGAAGCTTGAACCACAAGGTCAAGTACAGTCGCTCATTTCGCGGACGCAGATAATACGATCAGCTCTGAGACGTCACGCGACCGACCATCTCTCCACACTGTCTCTGTCACTACCACTATCACCCTCACCCCCTCTTCTCCTAACCCTGCTGAATCCCCGGCACCAACAGCTCATGCCCCGATGCTTAAGCGTCGTGGCTCGTCTCGAGCGGCATCACTTCGCAGACCTACGAGCTTGCTTCAGAGAGGCAAAAGCTTCACGGCAAGCGATCTCGCTGCAGAGGCAAACAGTCAGGCGAAGACCACGCTCAGTGTTTCCGAAGCATTGAAATCTTCGCCTAATGGAGCTCTATCCGCTCAAATATACGATTCGCCCTTAAATCTATCACCTGTCGTCCCTCAGGAATCGAGCCTGGGTCTCTTGGCATCTGGTATGATGGACAATGTCAACGAATCTCTCGCATCATCTCTTCATCCTCCCATCGCTTCCGTCTCTGTGGCTTATAATAAACCTAAACTCTCTCGATCCGTCTCCTCGTCGGAAATTATCAAGGCGCACTCTGCGAGAGATCAGTTCCTCGCTATCAAGCCCATGACCTCGGATCGATCGGCCCTAGCTCGTCCGTTGAACCTCGACACCAAGCCTGTACCTGTCGAGGCACAGCATCATTCCGGCTGGAGCGACAGTGACGACGATCTGATGCCTCGGAAACCTCGAGTCGTCAAGAAGATCAAAGGTGGTAAAGTCAAGGCTCTCAAGGTGCAAGCGGTAGGCTTACAAGCTGGGGATCGAGGTGGACTAAGAAGCCCTTTTGAGGAAAAGGCTCACTTGGAACTTGATCTGTGAGCGTGTGGGCGGCGCAAAGTCCTCCGGTAGTCCCCTCCGAAACTGTAGCAATAAGAATGGTCGAACGGTTCTTCTACTCTATGTCTTGATTTCTTGTTTCCCCTCACTATATACGCTCTGCTCGCTCTTGTCTCTCAATATGCTGTATCTAAATCGTTGATTAGTGGACACTTGGCAATGCAATGTCTCTCTGTTGGCGAGCCACGGCCATACGGTATATGGCTTGCTGGATAGTTCGGCGATCGCCGCCTGATTTGCCACTCGCAACTGCTCGTGTGACGTCGTCGTTTGCTGTCACACGACATTTTTCTGAATTCCTGCAAACTCCACTCACTCAATCCCGATACATGTTGATCCTTTCATACGCTCCTGCTCCAAACTTGTCACCGCTCCCCCCTTGGTCTCTGATCGAACCTCAGTAGGGACTTCAGTGGCCAAAAACCCTTGTACACCTATTGGATGCTTTGATCCTCACCTCGCCCCTGACGAGCTCACGTCATGCGTCAACGATCCATTCACCGGACCTCCTCCTCACTCGATACACTTCCCCGTTGCCCAGGTCACAAAAGAAACAGCACTCCTTCCACTGGATCGTCCCTCTTACAGAACTATATATCCAAGCTAGTCGTGTTCCTCATGGCTTTAGCGAGGATTCCATTGGTCGGTCCATTGGCAGCCATCGCACCGCTACGACCGAGATTCTTAAATCGAGAGACAAAGATGACCACCAAGACTCCTCAACTCACTTCGGAGGCCATGCTCGCGGTTTTGGTACGTTGTGTGATGGTTCAAATCAAACCTTGCTGATACTTTGATATTAGCTCGAGAACGCTCCTCAGAGTGCTCTGGCCCACCGCCCATTACTTCGACAGATCTACCTGTACTCAAACCTCGCTCTCACTTTGGCTCTACTTCCTCTCTGGACATTACGTTATGCACATCCCTCTTGGCGTCCACGAAAGACTTGGTCCCTTGGGACCAGTGTCCGTGTTCGAGTCAAGAGAGATATATGTGGACTCGTCGGCGCTTGTGAGATTGATCATCTGGGTAGAGACCTCTCCATCGATCTGGCAAGTCACAGGACCGCATCAGCCTGAGGAAAGAAGCTAATGTCATTCATCATTAGTGCCCGAAAGACCTCTTGCATTCCCATCCCATCACCATACCTCCTGTCCCAGCAGACTCTCTCCGCGGTCACCCAGCTGAAATGCTCGCTTTGCTTCGCGAGTCGGCAGCGAAGAATGCCTGGACACCGCATATCATACCTAGGGCAAAGAACGGACTACCATTGAAGAAAGATTGGCTGGCACAGCAAGGAGTGCAGTATGGCCCCTGTCCTGTCAAGGCATTTTGGTATGCTGGAGACAAGTCGACACCAGAGTCGAGTAAGTTGCCGAAACGCACTTGGTGTTGGTGTTAATATCCTTCACAGCCCTGTCCCCGATCGACCCTTCCGAGCCTGTCGGTCTCTACTTTCATGGAGGAGGCTATTTATTCGGTACCGCCGCAGAGACCGACCTCACTGCCAACATCCCTAAGCGACTCGTCACGAACACGTCGGTCAAACGGATCCTCTCGGTTGACTATAGATTGGCTGCCCAAGGCCCTTGGCCGTTGCCCCTCATTGATGCCATCTCGGCATACAAGTATCTATTGGATATCGGCATGACCCCGGATAAAATCATCATTTTTGGAGATTCTGCAGGTGGTCATCTCGCCATGGCGTTGACTAGGTACTTGAGGGATGAAGGCAGACACGAGGGCATGGGAATGCCAAAGGGGCTCATATTGATGAGCCCGTGGTCTGATCTCGGATTCACACATGCGTGGGGAGAGGGTCGATTCTCGAATTTCGACTCGGACTTGGTAAGTCAACTCTCCCAGCCAGGTTGTGAGCTCACATCATTCAAAGGTTGACGAGACGTTTGGTCCCTTCGCTTGCTCGCTCCTCATGCGAGCCTTACCTTTCTCCCTCGTTCACAAGTCATCGTATCTCTCCCCTGCGTCCTATCTCATTCCATCTACTGCCTCGGGCCCAGATTCTATGGCCGACTTTCCGCCCACCTGTATCGTCTATGGGGGTGCCGAACGACTGTCGCTGTCAATCCTCAAGCTGTGGACTCGATTCACTCTCGCGAGGCAAGGCGCACACTCTGCGGATCAGGATTTGCTTATCGAAGGCAAGGATTGCGTGCACGATTTCTTGATGTTCCCTTGGCAGTATAATGCTGGACAAGAAGCCCGAGAACAGATGGAGGGATGGTTAGAGAGGCTGGTGCAGCGCCCCGCCCAAGAGCTTGGCCAAGTCGTGGATGCGGAGAACAGCCCCATTTTGGTGCCTTCGTGGATGTCATTGACGAACTCCATCCGGAATTCCAAATCGGCGCTTGAACGCCAGGACTTGCGCGAGGTGCTGAGAGAAGCGGCGATGGAGTCAGAATCCAGCATTCGACAGAGGCGGACAAGACGGAAGACTGATCAAGTCGGGGAGGCTCGAAGTGGATCACTGACATTGTTCACTGGAGCGGTGGAATCGGATGAAGAGACGCTTGTCGGAGATGGGGAGAGCGAGGCCTCAGAGGAAACTGTGGGTACTCTGGCGGAGGAAACCCAGGAGACGATAAAGTTTGAGGCCGATCCGCAGCCTGCTGTGCGACCTATCGGTCCACTAGCCCTCATGGCTCAGGCATGATCGTGTCTGTAGCATTAGCTGTTGTATACCTTAGAGCTGTATCGCATCTAGCATAGCATAGCATGACATAGCATTGCATACTGTACTACATCCGTCCAGAGGGCTATCTGGTGAACCTGATTTGCCTGTCGTACCCTACACTAACGGCTGACCATGTTCCATCGGCTTGTTGCAACATTGCAATGTCCCTGACGACCTGACTTGAAGCTTGACCGAGTTGCGTGGTGCCTCCGTGAACTTTGACACTGGATCGAGTTGTGCCGTCTAACGATAAGAGGTTGAGATAACCATTCGGCGAGGTTGTACTATAATGCGGAACCGCGAGTCAGCAATTTACTAAAAGCCCAGCTTGCATCTGACTTACATGATCCCCGAGCCATCTGGTATCCAGGCCATACGGGGCAGTACAAAGTCGTCAGACTCCGAACCCGTCCATAAACATCCCAGGCGTTCAGTCTAGCGTATCAGTCAGCGTGCCGCTCGACCCACGACAGACTACGTCAACCTCACCTCCTCCGGCTCGACGCCGTACAGTAAGACTCGCTCTCCGGACGTTCCTCGATGATCTCCCGTTTGACATGCCACGAGCTTTCCAGACGGGTGAAGGATCATATTGAGGACGGAGAACGAGACGTGTGTATCGTATTGCGACGGATTGAAGCTTTTCGTTCGAGTCTCCCAGGAGGATGAAGTCACGACCGATATATCCTCTGATGGGTCCGGTAAGCGAACGTAAAACATCTGATACGCGTTTCGCAGGGTGTACATGAGCCAAGTGGAAGCTGGATGAAAGAGGATAGATTCAGGGTTCGAATCGCAAGTAATCCGTTTGACAGGTTCGTAGCGTAGTGCGGGATCACAAGCTAGGTCCGGATGATCAAGCTCGTCAAGTAGCAGCATGTGATCATCGTCGTCTTCGTCCTGCATCTGCGGCGGAGCTGAATGAGAGGAGGATGCTTGATAAATGACGATATCTCGATCGTAGGACGCTGTCGCGAGGAATCGACCACAGGGCGAGAACGCTACTCTGACAACAAACTTGTTTGATCTGAATGTTTGGAGTGGCTGCAGCGTGATAAGGTCGGTGAGAATGGTACTTGAGGGCCGAGGGATCGCGCAGTGAGCGACAAAACTTGAAGCAGCGAAACTCACGTCCCGTCCATCGAGCCTGTGACTAGATACCGCGGGTTCAGTGGGTGAACGTCGAACGCTAGAATAGCGGCTTGGTGGGGTTGCAGAATCCTAGAGACCTGAAATGAGGGGAGGGAGTGAGTAAGGACATACTAGCTCGTAGAATTGATAGTTGCTGACCTCCCCGGACACATGATTGATAAACTTGATCGTCTTGTCGACCGACGTAGTGACGATGTCGAGCTGGAATCGAGCTCTGTATCTACCCGACAAAAGCTTGAACCGATCTCATGCCTCGACAACCTTTTCATCCTCTTGTAAACTCACTCGGCAGACGCTGTGTCAAACTCTCGATACGGTATTCTCGCCAACATGACAGTCAACAAATTGGCAGCACTGATCCCGTCGATACTTCTGATCACGCCTCCAAGTTTGACATCGGGATCCAACTTGATCCCTGCGATATCCTTCGCTGTCCAGCCCTTCCATCCTTGACCCAGTGAATCTCTCTCATGGGTCGAGATCTCTACACTGTCCAGCTGTTTCGGAAGCTTCGTCGAGAGGTAGTAGTCCTCCACGATGGTTCGTAAATCGGTATCAGGTGCATCTTGACCATTCAATTCTAAGTGTTCAAGATGAGTCGCTTCGAGAAATGAAGGGAGCGCAGATGGGTAACTATGAGCCAGGTATTGAGCGATAAGTCTCTGGACATAGTCGCTAGAGGCCATCTTCGAAGCTGACGGGTCACGATGAACGCGAGGAGAAAGCTGGACCCGCCGGCAATGTCCTCCGCCGCCTCGCCTCCTCAGTGTTTCCATCGGAACTGATCGATTGGCTAATCATTCTCATTCTAGTGATTAGCAAATTGTGATCACTAACGTAATCATTACATCAGCTTTCCCCGATCATCTTCGGAGTCAAACCTCTTAATAAGAAGCAACAGCAGCCGATTCTTGAACGTTGATCCATCCAACATAACGACGACCCCGTCTCTGATCTCATTCATCCCTCAAACTAACTGTAGATCAATTATGTCTGACCAAAAGAAGATCTTTGTCTTCACCGCTACCGGTAAGCATCAATCTCCCTCCTCACCTTAAAGCCTGGGCTGACTTTAGAGGTATCGCTCAGGTGACCAAGGTAGCTCCGTCGCCAAGTATCTGGCCAAGACTGGCCAGTATGAGATCTGGGGATTGACAAGGAACACGGAGAGTGACAAGGCGAAAGGTAGGCACCACCAAGCAATCACATAATTCGCATCTCTGCTAACGCTCGGGCGTGGCGTACAGAATTGACCCAGCTCGGAGTCAAAATGGTCAAGGGCGACATGGACGACGTTTCGTCCTACGAGCCTCACCTCGAAGGCATCCACGGAGCCTTTGTAAATGCTGATTGTGAGGTTACAATCAATTGAAAGCTCAACGCTGACCTGTACTCTGAAGTCTGGGCCAAGTACTTCTCCAACGGTTTCAACGGAAAAGAAGCTGGCGAGTACGAATATGGCGTAGCGACCCGTGCGATCGAGGCCGTCGTCAAGGCCGGAGCCAAGCATATCATCTACTCTTCTCTTGATGACTGCCCATTCGTTCCTCATTTCCATTACAAGCAGGAAGGTGAGTGGCAGGCAGATTCAATGCTGTCGACTTGGGGCTGAGCATTCGACTTCCACAAATTAGTATCCAAATGGGCAAAGTCCAAGGACTACCCCGTGACCAACCTTCACGTGGCACACTATCTTTCCAACCTTGTCAAATTCCCAGACTTCATCAAGGCCGACGGAGAAGGTGGGTATATCCTTCAGATCGCTGCCGCGGACGAGACCACCTTGGGCAACTTTGCGGTCGAACAGACTGGAGGATGGGTTGTCCCCATCTTTGCAGACTCGAAAAAGTATCTCGGTGAGTTATCAATCTCCGGAGAGTTTGTAGACGCTTGTTTATTCCATTCGCTTCTAGGCGGCAAGGTCAATGCCACTTCCGAGACATTGACTGTCAAAGAATGGGCCAAAGAGATCTCCGAGTACATTGGTAAACCCGTCAAGACGATGGGTCTCACACCTGCCATCTACGATGACTACTCTGGCCTGGTCAAGAACGGCGTTCCTGAAGAGCTGGTCCTCAATTACAAGGGCTTCAATGAGGGGTGAGTGGGGACAGGATATGTGGGATCGGCCGTTCCCTGATACGTCTCCAGTTACTTCAAGTGGAACCTCAAGGAGAGTCTTGAAGTCTTCCCCGACGCCTGGGACACCAAAGCATGGGCGAAGAACACTGGTGCTTTGGACCAATTCAAAGCTTGAGCGAGGTGTGAGCCATCGGAGGAGGGTGAGGAGCAGATGCAGAGGCAATGACTCCACACGCGTCGTTTGTATGACCAATTCTCGTAGCACTATTGCATATATCATTGTTTCGTCCGTTTATCGTTGTGTCGTTAAGGATCAGGGGGGGGGGGGGGAAGTCGTCACGGGTCGTTGATTACAGGTTCGTGAGGGGGATTCTTTGCTGGTGCAATCTGAACCGCAATCAACAAATGAAGATTGCGGCGACGTGCTCACCTCTACAGCCCAATCCTCTCAGCGACGCTCCTGCCCTGTCTCTCCCGCCTCTCCTCTTCAACCGCATTGTATCCAGCTCGGTCCGTATTGTTCACGCCTCCGTTCTGCTTTGAGGTGGATGTCATCTGTCCAGTCTGCATCTCGGTCGCCGTCTGAGTTGGAGCGTCAGACCCTTTACGCTTTTCGATCTCTGCTTGAAGGAGCTTGAGATCGGATGTACGGAGTGAAATAGCCGTCGGGTTGGCTCGAATCATCCTGGAGTGTGAGGGTACTAATGAAGAGCGCAGTACGCGAAGAGAATCGCCTGTAGTTGAAGATGAATTTCGCCACCGTGAGAAAGCTGAACATAGTGGGGAATGCAACAAAAGATCAGCCGAAAGCGGTTCATCGCAGCTCCCGTGGGACGTCCCGAAGATTAAATATTTGTTGTACGTTCAGACTTTTTTGTATACACTACTTCTCGATCTCGAACCTCACCAAACAGCTCCCCCCCCACACATCGGCATCATGGAGTACATCAACAAAGTCACGGACGTCGCCAGGAACTTCAGGGCAAGTCAAGCATTATGTCTAGTGGCGGAATTTGAGCTCATCCACGTTTGCTCTACAGGAGACTAGATTATCGACCTTGAAACCGCCTCAGGAGTTTGTGAGCGACCAACATCTGGCTAAATGTCATGAATCTCATGTCCCTGTTCACAGTTCGATCATCACCAACTATCCCGACCGAAAGATCTCAACGATGCCACTGCCGTGAGTGACCTTCCAGGTCGGGATGGCAAAAAATGGTGGTTCAGTGGTCCCACACAGCTGACGAAGCGTGTCAGAGGATAACTTACAACACTCGTCATTTCTCCGGCAACTACCTCATCGTCATTCTCATCCTCTTCGTCTACGCCTTGTGAGCGGGAAATATCGTCCATAGAAAGCGTCGTCATCTGACATCCTCCCTTTGTCAGACTCACAAACTACCTCTTGATCATTGCCGTCGTGTTCCTAGCAGGAGGCTTTGCACTCATCAACCGCTTCGGTAAGTGACCAGGCCAATTAGCTCTCCGGCTTTAGGTTACTGACGATCGCTTGCGTACTACCAGCCGCCGAACCCATCCATATCGGAAATCTCGTCATCACCCAACAACAGCTATACATTGGTTTATTCGTTGTCGGTAAGTGACATGAAGCCCATGAGATTGCTTCTTCGAGGAGACCCATTTCAACTCTGACACTTATTAGGCTTGCCATTGCTTTGGGTCGCTTCCCCCGTATCGACTTTCTTCTGGCTCGTCGGATCATCTGCAATTCTCATCATTGGGCACGCATGTTTAATGGAGCCGGGCGTTGAGAGCGAATACGCCGGAGTGGAGGGTGTATAGAAGGGTAACGAAGCGGCAGGGATGATGATATGTTCTCTGCGCATATGGCGTATCCGCCCTCAGCTAGCCTCTTATGGTATTACACATAGATAGACTCGTTTCACGCACAGGTATTCGACCATCTCATGTCGGGATGCGACTGCGTTAACAGATGTTCGAGCTCTTTGTCCTCTCAAATACACGAATCACCCGTAGGCGTATGCGACAGTGTCTAATCTCATCTATGTGAATCTTGGCTCATGCCCGAGGGTACGGTTCCGGAGCTTCCTCGCTTATCGGCACCTCCACCGGGACAGGAATCCCCTCTGACCTGTCCATCCGCCTTGTTGCTCTCACTTTGCCCGTCCGTCTTTCCTTTTCTCTTTCTCTCTCCTCCACTTTGCTGAGCTTGCTGCCTCCCCCTAACCACGATGAGAAGCCTCCAGGTCCCTTGGGTCGAGGCATGAACTCTTGTGATTCAGGCATGAGTAAGATATGGTATTTCTTCTCTCCTCCTCCTGTCAGCAACCATGCTTCGAGCAGTGCCAAGTTTCTCAAGTTTGATTTCCACAGATTGTCGATGAAATCTCCGATGAGAGGGACGAGACCGACGATGACATCGAGTATCACATTGAAGACCATCTGTATGACCACGTTCCTCGGGACGCCAAATACAAAGCAGAGCCAAACTTGGTACAGCTGGATAAAGCCAGAGACAATGTCTCCATATATCGGTACGAGGGAGATGATGTCGTCAAGACCGGCCTGTATGGCCAGTTCAGCGCGCAAGGGGACGAAGAGCAGCATTCTGAGACTCACTCTAAAGGGCAGACCCAGGTCGGACAGCAGTGGCGCAGCATCAAGCCAAAAGGCGATCGTACGGATATGGTTATAAAGTCTGACTCGGGGCACTTCAGCAGGTTCATCAGGAAAGATAAACAGCGAGAAAGGCAAAGGAGACAATGTATCAGGGTAATTCTAGAGCATTGATGGGGTTTTTTCAGCACGGCTCGAGAGCTCTGTGCAAAAGGATGGTAATCATCTTGAAAGAGGAGATTTGGGCATCGACACAATCGTATGACAAGGTTTCAACTCACCGCTGAGCTTCTGCATCTGTCTTGGGTCTGCCTACGCCATAACGGACAGGCGTGTAAGTCGCTTCGAAAGCACCAAATTTGACCGGCGCAGCATTCCTGGTGCAGAAAGGGGTGGGCAAATCAGCGAGATTCCTCTCGCTTACGTGACACAGAGACCCACTCACTGGCGATCTCGAGTCGCATTTGGTCTGTAGCTTCGCAAGATAGGCCACATGGCCCCAAAGATTCCTGACATGGAATCGTCTGCTGACTCAAAGGTGCAAAAATTGATCAATGTCTTGCTTTTTGGCGAGAGGAGGATGAGGATGATGAAGATGTCACCTCGGAATTGAACGACGTGTCGCGTGGCACCATGGAGGCTCGGAAATATGGCCTCACACCTGACAGCGGTACGCGCTTTCTAATGAGGCATTCACATTACACAAGTGAAGATTCAGTCTGTCGAAGAGTGATGTATCGTACTCATGTACGTGGGTTCAGATTTCCTCATCCCTAGGCAGTCTTGTTCAATCACGAGCTGATGGAGATTTCTCCCATTGTGGCGCTGATTCAATCCGGTCGACTGACGCTTTACGTCCTTTCATCCGACGATGCATATGAGTGCTCCTCACTCACTCTTTCCTTGAAATGATACGAGGCTCGTTTCTTGGAAGCGCTTGTGGCACGCTAGCGTCCCAGAACTCGGGGTAGGATTTGATCATCACGTATGGCCCAATCTGCAGTCGGGTTCGAAGCATAATGAGACGGATTTTGAGATCGATATCCACTTATGCCGTGCGAATCATGGTCTGGGCGGCGCTCAGTCGTGTATGCTCATAGAGCTTCATGTAACGAGGCGCGAAGCGATGGGTTGACTCAGTCATTCCTCTCGACGCCCATTCCATCTTCCTTCAGTGCTGTGAGGCGACTGATTTTGTAAATTTCCGCCACACGCGGTCGAATTGAATAGGTAGTACCTGTTCTTGTCCTCGCCGGCTTCATCACCTCATCTGGCCCCCAACTGGTGAGTAGCTTAGAGCTCATGTGAGGGGCTGACTACATCATTCTCAGTGCTCTCCTGTCGGTCCTAGTGTGTCTGTGTTCACTGCCTCATCTGAATAGTTTCACTGTCGGCAAGCTGGATCGTCTTCGAGGTTGAAGACCATTGGACCTCTCACCAGTGCAAGGCATCCTCATCTCAAGAAGGCTCAAAAGCCCTATGACTTAGCTTGTATCGTCAAGTGGACAACTGACACCTCGTCTGGTCTCGCCGATTGTCATCGGTGGAGGTTCGCGGTCTCTCGCACGCTTAGTCCCAGAAACTTGGAGCATCCTCACTCCGGAACCTCCGAATACAGGGTTCTCGTGTACCTCCTGCTGCCAGCTTGCAGTATCGACAATCATCAGGCGAGGTTCTTGCGAACATGCTCAGGCTATTGGGGTTGAAGAGACGACTTCGGAGACGGCGGCGCGGCACCAATTCCATCGCCCGCGGCCGTTCACTCACTCGAAAACCGCTCATCAATCAATTCGTTTGTCATTACCCATCCCTCCCCGATCACCGTCGTCTCTTTGCTTCACCTGGATCTGATGAAGCCACCGTCGCATCCTGCTCGGCCACTTGCTCGATGCATAGCCTTGTGGAGCCATCTCATACCCTTCATGGCGATCCCGGCTCCTCGACAGCAATGAACGGCCATTTTCGGCGATCTGAGACGACTCTGGTGGGAAGTGGTGAATGTGATCTACAGGAGATCGAAAGCCAGGTGAAAAGTGAGGTCACAGCAGGAACATCAGCACGCCGAGGGGCGTCGCCCAACTCGCCAATCTGTCAATTTTTACAGGCATACTTGCGCGCCTTTACGCTGTCTTTCACGCCTCGACAGCCATCGACGGTCACGCTCGGTGGATCGGAGGCCGACCCCAGGTCCGGGATGGGAGGTCACGCCGCTTCTCTCGTTGAGCCGCCTTCCATTAGCAAAAGAAGAGACGAGAATTCCGACCAGATGCGGGTCAGCAAAAGAGCGAAGAACATCACTGTCAAGTGTCTCCTCACTCTTCCAGTCTTAGCTGGTGCCCTGTGTTGCTATTGCTGGCGCGAGATTGGCTGAAATCGGCCAATGCTACCAGCTTGTAAGGTTGTTATGATATATCAGTACATGTGCAAGGCCCCCAGATGCGTCCTTTCGGGAAACCTAAGCCAATGCCAGTCTGAATTGTTAAGCTGGCAACAGCTTGCATCATTATGCTATAACAGGCGTAACTTTCCAGTGACCTGGTTGATCAGCTTCGCCGGTCCTCTGGATAGCATCAGTATGAGAAGCACTTGTAGACTCACGGCCCGATACCGAGGACAGTCTTTGATCCTGGTGCGACCTGTGTGCGTCCACTGTACTCCGTCAGAGACAGCTCTCCTGAAGTGGGAACTCACGCATCCTGTATGGTTCTCGCACACAAGTTCAAGGATCTCGCCTGGGCTGCCAGAACCTCCAGTTCTTCGGTATCTTGACAGCGAACCGCAATCTTTGGTTGACTAAGGCAGAATCAGCTAGAGCGCGAATGAGATCGAGTTCACCCATGCATCTGCCAGTTCCGGAACAACTAGGGACATCAGTTCGGATTCCATTAGCTCATTTGCTCACCCTCGGGTTCATTTCCTTCACCATGAAAGCGCAAGCAAGGGTCGCGTGCCCAGCTTGAGCTGCGATCTTCCCTTTTGACATTTTCAAACTGTCATTGACGACCAAGACGAGTTTCACTTCCTCTGACATGGCAGCTTTGACTGAAGCAATGTCCGAGCTCTTGGCCGCAGTCTCGTCCTCAGCATCGGATTCTGCATCGGTCGCTCCTTCACTGTCTGAGGATGAGGATCGATCGAATCGAGGTGCGCTGGGCTGGGAAGATGAAGGTTCGACAGGTCGACCATCGACCACTTCGAAGCCTTTCTGATCCTTCTTCTTCTTCGACCGATGAGCTGACGAGCTGAGAGAACGGGTCTGTGACGACGATGAAGGGCTCAAATAAGGTCTGAGCTGGTATCCTATGGTGAAGGCAATAATAGAGATAGCTAATGGCTGGATGAGGCCTACGTGTAAGATCAGCAGGGATTAGCAAACGAGCTGACCTTCTATCCTTGAATCTCTAAGCCAGGACATGTCGGATGATAGCAGGATGGATACAAGATAGATTCGTTCGGCTTTATTATATTTTTGGTCGGACAATCAGATGAATGGAATTCCAGTCCATTGTCATTGACTCCTTTGAGCTTCGCCTTTGACCTTCCTTCGACCTCGATCCCTGGCCGATATTCCAGTTTTACTTTCTCGCGCACAGCTTCGCCATGGCTCCAGCTACAGTGGCTGCGCCCGCTCCAAAGTACACCACTACAGGCACCGTTTCCTCTCCACTTGATCTTGAATCTTTCGCTTCAGCCAAGGGGGAGCATGAGACCGTGAGGTTGACTAGCGCAAAGGGCTCTCAGATACGCCCAAAGCCCAAAGTGACATTGACAAGTTTGACCGTGAACAACGTGAGCTGTATTCGAGAGACGGCCACAGTGTGAGTACTGGTGCTGACCATATGACAGTCTGGTACGCTTCGGAAGTTAAACTCAGTCGTCATTCCTATCGTTTACTCGGACAAGTTTTACAAGGACGTCTTGGATCCGTCACTGGATGACATCAACAAGATAGGTGAGGGACAGTGTGAGTGGAGAATGACCTGACGGTAGTCTATTACGCGGATATCCCTGTCGGAGCCATTTGTTGCCGATTCGACAACCAAGCCTCCACGTCAAAGGAGAAACCCCCGACCTTGATCATCTTGACTCTTGCGTGAGTCAGGGGGTCCTCATTCCGTCGCTGACGCTGCAGTGTCCTCGCCCCGTATCGTAGCCAGTCGCTAGGCTCTGCGCTCTTGCTCTCCGCCCTGAAAGCCTCGCTTCATCCTGCTCCACCTCCACCTCCGCTCAACGATGCAAAAGCGGGTAACAAGGCTCCTGCACCAGTCACTTTGAAGCCTCGAAAGCCTGTCAATCGGGCAATGGCTCATGTTCAGGTTGGCAATGAAGACGCCAAGAGGTTTTACGAGAGACTGGGGTTCAAAGAAACGGAAGTGTGAGTGGGCTTCGGGGGACACATTGCTGATGAACAGGGTCAAAGATTACTATTCAAAGATGCAGCCAAGGGATGCTATCCTGATGGTGTGCGAGGACATCAGGGCAGCGCTCGGGGAGCAGGCCAATGGCGATACCTAGAGACACATACAATAATCCTATCATAGCCGACGTGATATTGCATGCCGTCTACCTACAGTCTACAATTTGTTACACACCCTTTGATGCCGTCCTATAGTTGGGAAAAATGAGTTGAAAGGTCTGTATGTGAATGATTTGAGAATGACAATACTGCTGTGGGCCCAAAATGAGAAGTTCCTGTTCATGGTGTATCGTGTAAATTTGGTCTATCTGCGTCCATTGACGCGACTGGCTTCGATTCGTTTGGCGATCAGATTGCTGAGGTACATACGTCGGAGGCTGTCCCGCTTCAATGCGAGGTACGTGTCCATGGCTATGGGGTTGCTTTCAAACTCGGCCATGACCTCCATCACGTCTTCGTCTTTCAGCTCGCTCTCGCCCTGTAGCTGAAGGATAGCCTGAGTTCGACGCTGAGCTTCGGTGAGATGTGCCTCGGGTGTGGATACGGTGCGAGGCGGTTCGACCTCGAACGGCGGGGACAGCACGTGCCGAGGAGGAGGGGCAGTTTGGGGTATGCGGTTGATCATGGTCTGTGGAGGGGTTTGGACGTGGGTCGTGAGAGATGAAAGAGGTTTAAGTGGTAATGACTCGGTAGGCGTAGATGACATTTGCAGTTGTGATCGTGTGTGCATGTGTCGATGCGGGGGTAGTGTGGGTGGTGGTTGCTGTTGCTGTTGCTGTTGTGGTGGTGGCGGTGCTTGGTGCTGTTGTTGCTGTTGATGCTGTTGCTGTTGCTGCATGAGTACTGGTGTCGTCGGTGAAATCAAAGCTGGATCGAGCAGCATGCCTTGAGCATATCCTGTGGGCGATGGCATGGGACTACCTCCGAGGTGTCCAGCAGGAGGCATTGCGATGTGATATGACATGGGTGTGGGGCGTCCGTGAGTCAAACTTGGGTTTGACCGTGCGCGTTTCGGTCCTGGAGGTCGTGAAATGTCGAGGGGCGTTGTAGTCGTTGAAGGCCCGTTGAGCATGGCAGCGTCGTAATGCGGTCGTTTGGGGCCGCCAGATTGCATGGCGAATGAAGACTGGAGATCCGTCAGCGGGAAACACAATGAAAAAGTACTCACGCTATCGTGCATAAAGTTGGGGTCGTATTCTCCCTCTGCATCTACGTCGGTACCATCCCAGTGGTAGCCAGGGTCTGGCATGTTGAGCATGCCTGATCCACCGACGAGAACGTGACCTGGAGGCATGCCGAGTTGAGGCGTGTGGGGTGGTCCCGCAGAGGATACGGAGAGTGAGAGCATACTGCTGGCGTCGCTCATGGAACCAATGGATTTGCGTGGTCTAGTTATGGTGCCTCGGATCTTCTCATCAGGACATAGCAGGGCGATAGAGTTATAGAGGGGGATGTGCAGACGTTGAAATTTGCCGGCTTCCCATTGCTACGCGAAAGTCAGCAAGTGGACATGGCCCGAGGCGAATGAGGACAATAGAGTAGAGTCGACGCGTGAAGATGGTGGGGGCCCGAGGCAGGCAAGCATAATCAACGCAGGCAGTGCCAAGGAGCTTGTGCTCAAAAGGCCTCGAATCTCTGCTCGCAGTAACTGTGCTCGCGGTGACTTGGTTCGCGTTGATTCTACAAATCTCGGCGCAAATCGACTCGCTTCACTGCGTTCGCTTGCTGCAGCCATACTCACCTTCTCCACAGCGTCCCAATCTGCCTGCGACGCTACCAATTTGCTGGTCGCATGATCCCAAGAGAATCCTGGGACTGCTTCCATTTCTTTGGCAGCTTTGTAGTCGCGTTGAAGCTTGACACGGGCAATAGGTCAGTGGAATGTAGGGTACGGGAAGCGGACAACTGTCCCATTGTGCTCACCCTCTGCCAACGACTCTTGCAAGCCTCTGGCGTTTTCGGTCCCCCGGTCACCGTTGTTCCTTCCAACAGGTCGGATATTTCCCTCCATACTTCCGTTTTGAACCCGTTATCGGATGTCCTGGACGAGTCTCTATGATTGAGCAAGACGTTGATGAGGATCTCAGTGTCTTGTTCACTCCAATGAGCAGACTTTTTGCGATCTTTGGGTAGTACGTCGGAGGATGATGAGGACATGATTTCAGGGCGGTAGCTGTCGACCTGACAGACACATGAGATAGGTACAAGGTCGGCTTCAGAGTTCTGTAAGAGTTTCTATCGTGGCGGTCTATCGTGTTTCGAACCAGTTTTTTCTTCTTCTTCTTCGACAGCACTCAGCCAGTGAAATGTTCAGGTTGAGAATGACGGTCTCGTCTCGGATCGGTTTCAGAAGGCACTGAGATTTTTTTCCCCTCCCTTCCACGGCAATGATACTGTCGCAAAAGACAATGTCTCCCGTATGCGAGACCCCACACGGACACGAGCTGGGAAGATTTCCAGAGAACTGAAGACGGACAACGAGCGGGAAAAGTTGGGGTCTCCCGAAAGTCTCAGGGGAAGGGTGTGTCCGAGGTCGGTGGTCAGTGGTGGTATTGGTGGTGGTGGTTATGGGAAGGGAGATTGAAGGAAGAAAAAAACGAGGGTCGGCGAGAGGGGGAGGGAGGATGTGATGTCGGGGAGATTTTTCGGGCCAGGAGCCACCGCCTTGAGTCTACCTATGCGTCTATGTCATGCGAGTGCCTGTCAAGAGTTGGTGAAGGGTCATTCCATCGTGAGAAGAGGAGCGAGTGAAATTGTGTCCCACCCAGGAAAAAGCAAAAAAAGAGGGGTGCTGGTTGGGTGGTGGTGGTGGTGGATTTCTGTGAGGGAGGAGTGGGAATTTCCGGGAAACGCGAGTGGTAATTGATATTCTGAAATCACCGTTCAGATGAGATATAGCACTATAGCTCGGATTTTCCCATTCCAATCCCCCTCCCCCTTCTCTCTCTCTCTCTCTGCGTGCCTCCTAAGAGCGGGGTGAGTGAGTCGGGGACCTGGGAGACAAACCCATTTAGGTGGTGGCTCTGGACCCTGGGGGAAGTTGGGAAAATCTCGTCACTTTTCCTCCTCTTTTTTTCCCTCCTCCAATTGCAGACAGAGAGAGAGGCTTTTTGGACTGCGTTCAGCGAGGCGACTGCCAAAACCTAAACTGCCTTCAGGGTGTGATTCATTCAATCTAATGGGTAAGATGATGTAGCTGCAGCGACACGGTAATCATAATATCAATGATGAACAGCGGAATCTCGAGGGACAGGAAGTACGAGCTGGTCCTGAACACTGCTTCTTGCCGAGGGAGCGAGGGTCCCCACCTTGAAACGCCACGATCGTCCTCGTCCATTGAGAGAGCATGAACGTGCCTCGACTCGGTTCACGGCGAGATCTGTGAATTCTCGAAAAATGTGCCCCTCTTTCCCATCGGGAACGTTCTGTACCCGTCTGTGTCCAACCGATGCGACATATCATTATTCCCTCTATTGGGCAGAACCAGGCCCGCCCAAGGGCGTGACATCTAATAAATGAGTTCTAGTCCGTCCATTGGATCTTCAAAGACACGTCATCAAGGAAGGGAGATCTCAAGGTTTGATTCAGCGCGAGACTAGAGATACCGCCTTGGCGAGATACAAGTAGAGCAAACCAAACCAAACCAGACCGAACCAAACCAAGGCAAAAGCGGCTCATTCGGGCGAAAAGAGTTCAACTCTGAAAGAGACTCGTCGTACATCGCACGAACGCGGCAAGGGCTCGACCCGAGGCGCTTGAGACTTTACACCGATTTCTCTTCCGACGATCAACCGTACACGGATTGAGACATGCAATTTGAGGTCCAGGGTGGAGCTGGCGCTAGATCCCGTCAGTAGAGCTTACGATATCAACGCCCGGGGGCCATCGTGGCGGCCGCTACTTTTTGTGCAAGATGCCGCCACATGGGAAGTCCGAAATCATATTGTGCCCTGAACAAAAGCAACCGTCGGCCTCCGTATGGCCGGTTCACAGGCCACCGTGGCAGTGCCACGGTGAGACCTCAGCAGGGTCCACTTCTAGCTGTCGTTCGGACTGTTCCCTGACTGCTGAGATTCTCCGTCGGACCTGACCTGCTGCTCATAAGGCCTCGGATGAAGCCGAAATGCCTCTTGCTACCTACGCCATGGCGTTAGCCTGAGGCTTATCTCACCCAGATCCTTTCGATTACAAGCGATATTTAATTGATGTGCACAAGAGCTGTAGTTATTAAGCTGTCCGATATGACCTCGTACTCCACCATGATAGTCATCCCACCAACCCTTATCTCACTCGCTCGATTGTACTGCCACTTCTCTGCATTTCGCCACGTCATTCTCGGCTCAAAAAGGTCACTGGAATAGCCGGGACAGAATTCAAAACCAATGCAGCCGTCTTGAAACAAGGTAGAGTCAAGCATACCGAACCCGCAATCATTAAGCTGCTCGTACATTGACCGCTGGAAGACCGAAATAAGCTGATAGGACATGAGTGATATCAAAGAAGATGGGTTTGCGGTAGGTGCTTACCAAGGTCGCCTCAATCTGAGCTAATCCATCCTATATCATCACAGAGCAGCGAAATCTTGAGCGTACGTGGATGAGCGCGGTTCTGGGGCGACCGCTCATTTAGAACCTATGCAGAACCTCGCGACTGCATTTGAGAAGATGTCAGACTCGGATCGCAAAGCTCAGATCAAAAAGGTGGGCTGTGACCTTTTTGCTTCAAAGGCACTGGGCGACCCGAGCACAGGGAGGCTGACCATCCGTTGCCATACAGACGAATGGTGTTTTCCAAATCGATGTCAAGAATGACAACGGCAAGACAGCTACTTGGACGTAGGTGTATAGGCTAGAGATTTTCATGACTGTCCCTCAGAATCGACCTCAAAGAACAAGGCAAAGTAAGCAAAGGGGCGCCAAGCAAGAAAGCCGGTGAGGACTTACCGAGCTTTGCGAGTCGCGCTGAATCAGAATATTTGGTACAGATGTCATCATGACCCTTGCCGATAGTAAGCTGATTGTCTAGATGAATATACTGGTCTTGCTGCGTGCTGATCCGTGCTCGCAGAACACTTTGTCGAGCTCTCCGAAGGCAAGCTGAATGGTCAAAAGGCATTCATGACGGGTCTTTTGAAAGTCAAGGGAAATGTGAGCCGTTCGGGATTCATTAGGTCATGATCAAACTGACTCCGGTGCCAGGTCATGATGGCTGTGAGTGACAAACCGGTTCCCCATTGACACCCCTCAGACCAAGCTGGATGCCGTACTGAAGGTGAGCGGCGGATACAACCCAATATGAAGAGCGCCAACTCTTTTGAAAAACTATAGACTGCCAAGGCAAAGCTGTGAAGTCTCATTCCTGCGGGCTCTCGAGACGTTTGTGACACGTTCCGTATTAGACGTAGACTGACTCGTAATGATCTCGATGGCTGAAGAGTGCGAATTGGCTGAGATGTATTACAAAGATGCACACATCCTTCTTCAGGCTCTACTGTGACATATCGTACGGACACTGCGCTCACGCTCATGGTCCATCTTCATGATAGCCTTGTGATGGCCTTTTTATCCATCGGTGTGCCTTTGAGTCGTGGTCAGCTGATGCTACTCTGGTGCACTCTCTGGCACTCACCATCCGGAGCTATCCCATTCTTCGCTAGAATCCTGTTATGTCGAATTAGTCTAGCCTGGTCAAATGTGCACCGCTCGATGGCCCTGATTGGTCTCGTCAATGACTGAGCACAAAAGCAGACAACACCCACATGATCCTCCTGACCTCCTCCACACCCGCTTGATCCAGCCCCACTCGATTCTCTCCACTTCCCTCTCCGATATTCTCCTCGAGATCAAAGTTCCTAGACGAGATACCAGCAGCAGCTTGATCAGAGAAAGAGAATGTGGTGAGCGGCGTGTAATTGGACAACCTAGCGGCGAGCGGAGTGGGGAGATACGGGATGACGACTCGTGCCATGGGTGCGAGACGATTACGATAGTAGAACGCGCCTGAACAGACGTCAGCGAGCGACCAGTGTACGATGTTTGGGGCCGTGCAGCGGTAACTCACCCAGGACAATGATGAGAATCACCGAGAACGCGGAAAGGTGAAACAACATGGTGAAGTGGGAGCCGATTGAGCGGAAGTCCCCGTGCAATGGGCAAGGGTGTTGGCTATGAAGATCTACGCGAAGGAGGAGAGCACCTAATGCCTGTGAATTGGCTGTCACTGTCGATAGGCGACGATCCAGGAGGTCTATTAGCTGGCGTTGAAGTACACGACTGTGCTGTACGGTAGTTCTTTTGTTTGGTCCTTTAACAACCGTGGGAGAGTAAACTAAAAAAGTTGGAAGCCTCCTAATTAAGGCAGATCGATTTATGCAAGGCCTGTAATTTTGGTTCATGCTGAACGACTTCGCTCGCCATGTCAAGACCAACACTCAGGGACCAGCTCCGAGCCTTGGAGGACGATGATGAGGCCTCTATCGACCCTGAAAACGCCTACTCCTCCCTTGATACTGTACGCATTGGGCAATCCAATCGGGACGATTATATGGACGTAGGGCCTTCGAGACTGAGAGGACAGCTCGGAGATGCAAATCAGGTCTTGTTGGGCGACAAGTATGCAGGGACTACAGTGACGAGGAACAAGATTTTTGATGACGATGAGGATGAGGAACAGGAGGGAGGAGGCGAGGATGCAGACTCAGATGACGAGGAGGACGAGAGCGAGGATCTCCGTTCAGAACAAGATGCCGAAGTTGAGGACCATGCATCTGGCCAGCGGTCAGGCAGCGAAGAGGACGAAGGAGAAGATGAGGAAAGCGACGGCTCAAATAATGACGACGAGGAGGAGGAGGAGGAGGACGACGACGACGACGACGAACACGATGAAGATGATCCGAATTCTGATCCACAGCCCAAAGCAAGCTCGTCACGGCTGCAAGCAAGCAACTCCTTGGATCCCGTTGGAGCTCTGAGAGCAGCTCGAGCAAAGGACATTGAAAGGGGAAGAGGCATAAAGCGGCAGAAGGTAAGGGCAGGGGGTGTCATTATCAAGGCGTGACTTTGCTCATCGAAATAGGCCCTCTTTGATGGCATTGTCGCGCTCCGCATAACCTTCCAGAAAGCGCTTGCCGCATCCAACAATATCCTCTCAACTTCGCCCGAGCATTCACAACGAAAAGCAGAGGCTTTGGACAAGCTCCTCGCTCTCAGCGACGATCTCTTCGAATTACGAAAGGCTATCCTGCTGCCCGGGACAGATACAGAGGAAGTAGCTGACCTGGGTAAACGGAAGAGAGCAGATGCTTCGGAAGACTTGCTCCAAGCAAGCAATGACTCACTGAGACTAGCCGAAGCGTGAGTTTGGCATGGTAATCTCTACCGGGGTCAGTCTGATCCTTGCGTCTTTAGCCAACACTCCGCGCTCGTGTCCATCCTGACCAAGTGGTATTCCAAGATCCAGGCGGCAACGATCAACGTGGCATCCAAGGCTGCTGGCTCCAGCAAATTTCTGCAAAGCACAAAAGGACAGCAAAGTATAGTCGAAGTGATCCAGGCTGGCCTCAGTCAGGCGGTGAGCAAACCATTCCTTTTGGAGCTGACATGCAGGCCGGCACCACATTCATGGAGCATCAAGAAGCTGGCTATCGCTCCCTTCTTCGAGAGGTCATCGAAACGAGGTCAGTCGGAGGACCTGATCTGTCACATTTGCGTCGGGAGAAGAAGAAGAAGCGGGAAGCAGAGCGCGGTGGAAGCAAGGGTCGCAAGCTGAGGTGAGGGAGAGGATTCGTCTGTATTCTGACGGTGAATACAGGTATACGGTGCATGAAAAGGCACAACACTTTGCTGTACCAGTTCCACTACGAGATGGTTGGCACGAGGAGCAAATCGACGAGTTATTCTCGAGTTTACTAGGTGGTGCTGGACTACAAGGTGCGGGCACAGAGGGTGGAGTTCTGAGCCGAGATCTAGGCGTGGACCGAGGGTTGACTGATCTGGGTGGTCTGAGGGTGTTTTGAACATAGTAGACCCCATTTCCGGTTCACGAGACTGTGACGGTGACCGTGACACGTGTCCTACACTGCTGGCACTGATCAGAGATCCTGGTGTGTCTTTGTATTACATTGCATCTCTGATCTCTCTATGGTACGGACGCCCGATGTCAGACTCAAGTTCTTTGCTCAGGATACTTTGTCTAGGCGATTCACTCACGTCCGGCTATGTTAGCCCCTATCAGCCCAACGCCAGGCCGTATGCGATAGGGCTCGAGGAGGTCCTCGAGAGAGCACTGCCTGGTATCAGGATAGATATCACGGTGAATGGCGTACCAGGAGCGTGTGTCCAGGATGATTTTATGCAGCGACTGGTCGATGAGATTGGCGAGGATAAGAGTGAGTGTGTCTCATTCAAGCTTGGCACAGCGAGACAGACGTGCAAAGCAACGCTCACGACCAGAAGGCACGTCTCCCTTTGATTGGATCGTCATACTTGGAGGCACAAAGTGAGTGGTCCAATCGATTTCACCTATGTGGCCTCCGTTGCTCATTGTGCTGCTTCTCCAGTGACCTCGCATTCGCGAGCAGAGAAGGCGTCAGGGGGATCTATCAATCCCTCGAACGTCTCTACGCTCTCGCTCTGAGAGGGGGATGTAGAGTTCTCGCTTTGACCGTTCCGGAGACATGTTGGGGTCATCCCAGTCTACCGAAAGACGAGTTTTACGAAAAAAGAGACCAGCTCAACAATCTCATTAACTCGTACAAGAGGGACAATTAGTGCGTGTGCCGAGCGGAATCACGAGACGAGAGCCATTGACAGATGTGTTCCCAGTTACGTGTTCGACCTCCACCAGGCCATTCCTTACATGAACCTCAGTAAGGAGGACAAGAAGCTCTACTGGGCGGATGGAGTCCATCGTACTGCTCTAGGATACGACATCATGGGGGAAAAGATTGGCGAGGCGCTCTTGCGATTCCTGCGGAATGTATAGTGACCGGCTTAAATAGCTTCATCCATCTAGCAGACATGACGGTCATCGGTCAGAGAGCAGGCCCATCTTCAGTCAAAGCATCTCTCTACATATGTCCGGTCACTCTGCTCTCCTAATCGTGGCCTTCACAGCTACTGAAGCATACCCGGGCTACCCGGGCCATGACGGACCCTTGATGTCCCTCGGCGACTTGTTGGTTCGCATTTTCGGATCCGAAGTTTGATCGAAAAGTCCAGTTGTAACTCATCGATGACATCCTAGCCTAGATTCGTCATCAGTAGAGCATTCTGCACAGTAGGAGGTCCCGGAAACCCCAGTATCATCTGAGGAGAGCCAGAAATGTCCATATCGGCCTTTATAGATGGTCTGCTTGACCCGGCGGATTCCAACCCCTCCTCATCCCAAGAATGGGACGCCTTCCTGAAGGAGTATGAGCGGTGAGTCTCTCGCTCGATACCGCGATTGACTTCGTCGTCTCAGTGATAGACGAATCAGCGACGGCACTGAGCAAGATGACCAAAATATCGATCCTTCACTATACGCTACGAGTCCTTATCCGTCGCTCCTTGACCTCATTCCGAAGCGCGGAGAAGCATCTTCTTCGAGGCTTCCGGCAGAGCCCTCATCCCCATCGCCAGACACCGGCGGGCCAATGTCCAGATCATCATCAGGAGGCGTCTCATCCTCTCTAGCTTCGCGTATACAAGCGTGAGCTGCCGCTTTCAGTTGCTTAGCTAAACACCACCAGCCGCCTCAACACAACCCAGACCTTGAACTCGTTGTTGGTTCTTCTTAGATCCCCGCGATCCAATGACGAGATACAGCTTGAGCTGGTCGAAATCCTTGGCTTTGAAGGCGACGGTCTTCAGCTCGTGGAAGAGATCTGTAAACCGGGAGCCAGGCAAGTGCTCCTCGATCAAATGAGTGATACTCCCGGAGTCGCCTCGCGAGCAAAGGTGCGCGGCCACTCCAATGTTCATGTCAGATCTGAAGGCTGTGATTCTCTAGAACAAAAAGCCGACATCTAATGGGATCAACAGCTATCTACCCTCCTCTCGACTCAACGTCACCGCCTCCAGGGGCAAAGACAAGCGAAAGATCGACATCAAGGAACTCATCGGAACGGAGGAGGACATCCAGAGACGCATACAGGAACAGCTCAACGGTCCCAATCCAATGTTCTCTGCTGACGGCCCGGTGAGTGCGCTCAAGTGAGCCAACTGATCGATTCTCAGCGATTGATCGAGCACGAAGTTCTGCCGCATGTCTACTCTAGCGGCACGGCTTCGGCGTTCATGTCGTACGGTCAAAAGCTCGCCCTGCCGGAAGGAACGAAGAGAGAGTATTCAGATGTGAGTGTGATCTCTACAGACCACGCTCAAACCATGTAGAACTACGAGGAGGTCACTGTCCCCCCAAATCGACCGATCCCTCTCAAATTCGGCGAGAAGCCAGTCCGCATTGTAGATCTCCCTCCGCTGGCACGGGGCTGCTTTCCGGTGCGCTTGTCGTGATAGGTCCAGCTCATACCAGCAGAAATACGTCACCCTGAATAGAATGCAGAGCATTGTCCAGCCGACCGCCATGGACACGAATGAAAATATGCTCATCTGTGGTGGGTTGACCCTACTCTGTCCTCATGCTCACCTCCTCAGCGCCTACCGGTGCAGTGTGTCTGCTTTACAGTCCACATGCGTTCATCTGACCCTCTGCGTAGGGAAAAACAGATGTTGCCATCATGTCAATTATCAGAGTGCTTTCTCAGCACATCAAATCCGAATCCTCGGCAACCTTTCAGCTCGATCTCAACGCTTTCAAGATCATTTATGTGGCGCCCATGAAAGCCCTTGCCGCTGAGATCACCCGAAAATTTGGGAAGCGTCTCGCTTGGCTCAATGTCAAAGTTCGAGAACTCACTGGAGATATGCAATTGACCCGTCAAGAAATCGATGATACCCAAATCATCGTCACCACACCGGAGAAATGGGACGTTGTCACCCGGAAGCCGACTGGCGAAGGCGAATTGGCATCCGTGAGCAGCCTTTTCCATCCCGCGCTGACGATTACCAGAAAGTCAAACTGTTGATTATCGACGAAGTGCACCTGTTGAACGAAGAGCGAGGTGCGGTCATCGAGACGATCGTAGCAAGGACTTTGCGACAGGTACGCAGCAATAGTCCGGGCAATGGGGCTAATCGTCAGGTCGAGTCAAGTCAATCATTGATCCGAATCGTGGGTCTCAGTGCCACGCTGCCGAATTACATCGATGTCAGCGACTTCTTGAGGTGAGCCAGAAGGGATCTTGCAATTCACTGTCAGGGTCAATCGGTACCAAGGCCTTTTCTTCTTTGACGGCTCTTTCCGTCCAGTGCCACTCGAGCAACACTTCATCGGAGTCCAAGGCAAGCCCCGCAGTCAGGCTCTGATCCGGAATATGGACAATTCAGTCTTTGAAAAGGTCGGTCTGCCTTCGCTCCTCTCCTGACAGATTGTAGGTCTCTGAGCTTGTCAAAGAGGGCCACCAAGTCATGGTCTTTGTCCATGCCCGAAAGGAAACCGTCAAGACTGCTCAGCGTTTGCTTGAGATGGCTAAAGAGGAAGCGATGACTTCGTATTTTGACCCATCAGACCACCCAAAGTATGAGTTCTACAAGCGAGACATCGGTACCTCACGGAACAAAGAGATGAAAGAGCTGTTTAGCGCTGGATTTGGAATTCATCACGCGGGCATGCTCCGCTCGGATAGAAATATGATGGAACGGATGTTTGAGGACCAGGCGATTAAGGTGAGCGAATCCCGAAGTGACGGGCATTCACCCCAGGTCTTATGCTGTACATCTACCCTCGCGTGGGGTGTCAATCTTCCAGCCCATGCTGTCGTGATCAAGGGCACTCAAGTCTACGACAGTAGCCGAGGTGCATTTGTCGATCTCTCCGTCCTGGACGTGCTCCAAGTGAGTCTTGATGGTTTCGTCCCTCACGAAATGCAGATCTTTGGTCGAGCCGGTCGGCCGGGATACGAGACCAGTGGTGTTGGTTATATCTGCACGACTCAGGACAAACTCGAGCATTACCTCTACTCTGTCATGGCACAGGTGAGCAGCCTTCAGGGGAGACCCAGCTCATTGTCATCTCAGCATCCGATCGAATCCAAGTAGGTATAGCGTCTTTCCCCATTGACACTGCCAGATTCATCCCGGGAATGGTGGACTCTCTGAATGCCGAAATCTCCCTGGGCACCATCGCTAATGTACAAGAAGCAATCCAATGGCTCGGTTATACTTACTTATTTGGCAAGTGGTGCGATACTTTTGTCGGCTGACCTGTTCCTAGTCCGAATGCGAAAAGAGCCTTTCGTATATGGTGAGCATCGCTCGCAGAGCTCATCTCACCGCCAGGAATGCGCCATAACGAGCTCGAAGATGATCCACAACTTGGCAACAAGCGGAATGAACTCATCGTACAGGCGGCACGGCAGCTTTCGGCCGCCCTGATGATCAGATTCGACGAGTTATCCAACTCATTCGTCATCTCGGATTTGGGTCGAATAGCTGCCAAGTATTACCTGAAATACCAGAGTCTGAAGATCTTCAGTGAGTCAAGCACTGCCGAACCCTCCTGACTGCGGCAGACACCATGTTCCACGCCAAAATGAAGAACGCGGATTTCTTTGCCATGCTGTCCCAAGCTACAGAGGTGAGATCGAAGAGAATAGCTCGTTTGACCCCCTTAGTTCGACCAGATCCAAATCCGAGAGAGTGAGATTCCCGAGTTGACAGCGATTCTTGAGAGCGATCACTGTCCAATGGAGGTCAAGGTAGGGGAAAGGATCTAAGCATTGCTGATAGGTAATAGGGCGGAGTCAGCAACAAGCACGGCAAAGTCAACATTTTGTGAGACTCTCCATGTGACACATGTGCTGACTGGCTAGACTGCAAGCCCACATCTCGAAAGTGTACATCGAAGACTTCGCCTTGGTATCTGACGCAGCATACGTCGCCCAGGTCAGTCATCATTCGCCAGTCATAGCTGATTCGCGCCAGAATGCCGCTCGTATTATCCGAGCCCTGCTGGAGATAGCTCTTAGCCGCAAATGGGCCAACAACGCTATTCTCCTGATTGATCTCAGCAAAGCTATTGAGCAGCGCATGTGGCCGTACGAGCATCCTCTCAATCAAATCCGTACGCTCCACGCGGAGACCCTACACAACCTGCATCAGTATGCGGATGATACTGAAATCAACCAGATCCGCGACATGGAGGCATCCGAGCTCGGGACACTTTTGCACATGAACGAGCGACATGGCACTGCCATGAAGGATGCCGCGCTCATGTTCCCTACTGTCTCACTAGATTTTGTCCTACGCCCTCTAAGCCACGATGTCCTACAGATCAACGTGCAGGTCACGCCGACATTCACATGGAACGCCAAGCTGTCCACCACGGTCGAGCCATTCTATATCTGGGTCGAAGACGAAGAGCATCTCAATATCTTATCATGGCGATCTATCCCGCTGCGCCCAAACACGACCAAGCTGGACCTCGAATTCGTCATCACCCTGAGCGACACTCTACCCTGGTCTCTGAACCTTGTAGCGGCATCCGATCGATGGCTGGGCTCTGACGATACTCGACTCGTCTCCTTAGAAGGTCTGATCATGCCTGATCCTAGCCCAGAGTCCACTCAACTGCTCGACATTCCATATTTACCAATATCATGCTTGGATGATCCTCAATTGCAAAAGTCATACTCGCCATTCGTCAGCACACTGAATAACATACAATCTCAGGCGTTCTGGAGCCTGTATCATACGAATCATAACGCTATCATTTCTGCACCTGTATCATGTGGAAAATCGCTCCTAGGGGAAGTGGCCATGTGGTAAGTCTGCCTGCGCTGTCGAGCCTGACTTCAGGCACGCTTTCCGTCACGATCCCAACACATCGGTTCTGATCGTCGTGCCCCGTCACCAGTCGATTCGCGAGACGGTCTCGCGCCTCAGGAGTATTACTCGGCAGAGAGGCATAAGCGTCATGCCCTTGACACATCCGAACGATTTCGTCCACTTCGCACAAACTCAAAGCGTCGTCGGGGTCGCAAGTCCGTCAGCTTTTCTGCAACTCAACGCTTCAGACGCATTTCAGGTGGCACGAAAGCCGTCGCTGGTGATCCTCGAAGATCTGCATCTCCTAGACGAGGAATATGAAATCTCGGTAGCCCGTATACTCTCAATTGCTATGCCTGCCCGGACCCGCATAGTCGGTCTCACCTCATCAATCAACGACCCGTGGGATCTCGCCAAATGGCTTGGCGTAGATGCCGCATTCTGCTTTGCTTTTTATCCTCGTGATCGAAGCACGCCCCTTCTTGTCTCGATCAAGTCTTTCACCATCCCCCACTCTGCCACGTTGCTCAAGAGCATGATCAAACCAGCCTACGATGTGATCAAGATGACATCTCCAATTGGCGCCACAATCATTTTTGCTCCCTCTCGCGGGGCCTGTAGGACCGTCGCAACGGACTTGGTAACTCAATCTGGCACCGAGTTAGATCTCAATGGGTTCCTGACTACGTCGAGGGAAAATGTCGAGCCTTATTTGCAGCAACTGCGCGATCAGGCCTTATATGAACCTCTTCTACACGGAATCGGATATGCTATCCCTGGAGGTCACCCATCCGACTTTACCCTCGTCTTGTCCCTGTTCGCGAGCGGCATCCTCAAATCTCTGATTGTGCCCCGTGAATCATGTTGGACTCTTCCTCTGAGAGCCGCATCGGTCATCATTCTCGGTGCACAATATGCAATTGGCTCCCGGTCCGGTGATCGACAGATCATCAATTACTCGAGAACTGAATTGGTCAAGATGCAAGGTTTCGCTGTGCAGTCTGCCAATCACATTGCAGGAGAAGGTCGAGTCTTTGTCATGTGCCAATCAGAGCAGTCGGCTACGATCTCTCGAGTGCTGAACGAAGGGTTGCCTTTGGAGTCAGCCCTACCATCCTTGCTAAAACGTACGAGTCGTCCCGAAGCCGTTGACGCACTCTCTCGCATGATCAAACCGCGTCCGGCTCCACCTCCACCTCAGATCAATCGACGACGTGTCTCGGATCTTCGAAAGCGAGATATCATGGACTTGATTGGCTGGACTTATTTTGCGCACCGACTGCAGTCTAATCCGACATATTATGATCTGACTCGGGGATCCGAGGCAGAACAAGTGAGCCGCTTGATCGACCAGTGGATAGCAAGCAGTGGCGATGAGTATGGTCCGATTCTCAGCGCCTCGTCGAGCTCGGCGGGTTCTAGAATACCTTCGGTGAGGTCGACGGAGACCAGCACAACCGCTTCGGCATCACAAGCCATGACTCGTCAAGATAGTGGACAAGGGAATGTGGAGGGAGAGATCGTAAACGAAGTACCTGGCTCTGCCCATGTCCACAGAGACGGTGAGAGTCTGTGAAAAGCATGGTACGATTTTGAGATGTATGTGATCGAGTCACGCATACATGCGCCGTTCTCAGGCGATAGGGGGAGGGGCAAAATCGCGGCCGAGGCGCGCCGTGTCCGGCACATGATAGGTTTGTGTGTGGATGAGTAACCCAAATAGCCGTCGGTCTAAAACGCTTCCATTAGCAGGCGTACGTATTGAACCATACGAGCGGTCGAGGTTCCTTTACGAGCGAGATAATGATGCATGAGGACATGTCGGAAGTCATTTTCCCCGAGGGCCGGGCCCGAAAATCTGAAACGAGATCCGTTTTATCAGAAAGGGATCTGGTGGCGCATTTCATCTTCGGAAGTTGGAACTAAGTATACCGAGCGATGTCTATGGTAGCTCATGTATAAATGGTTGGTCAGTTTCGTGTGGACGACCTCATCTCCAGCTGTATTCCTCCCCCATATCACAATTGTCACATCGATTGAGCCTCTATACTTTGACACCATGTCCAGGTACCTTCATCTAGACGCGCCGAATGAGAACGGTTTCGGAGGGTTCCTGAAGCGTCAATTCACCAAGCCCAAGCCCCTACCAGCCGGTATTGACCTGAAAGGCGGTACAGCGATTATAACGGGTGGTACGTCTGGTCTCGGTCTCGAGGCTGGCATGCAGCTACTGGGGCTAGGCTTGAGCACTTTGATCATCACATCTAGAACCCAAAGCAGAGGAGAAGTAGCGGCCGCCAAACTCCGAACCAAGTATCCTTTCGCCACGGTCGAGGCGTGGACTCTGGACATGACTTCGTACGAATCGATCGATGTCTTTGCTCGAAAGTGCGATACGTTGCCTCGGATCGACTACACTATTCTGAATGTCGGCTTTATCGACCTCAAACGTGAAGAAGCACCTACCGGTCACGAAATGATGGTTCAGGTCAACTATTATTCGACCATGTACTTGACCACTCTGCTCGTTTCAATCCTCAAGAACAAACGGGCTCGCCAGTCAAGGCCTCCCGTCCTATCAGTGGTCGGGTCAGACATCCACTACTCTGTCGACGCTGATCCCGAAGGGTCAGCGGCGGCCTTTGCAGACAATCCCAAGAATGCCATGGGTTTCACCCAATACGGAATCTCAAAATACTACCTCCTTCTCTCCATCATCAAGCTGGCGGAGCAAATCGATTCTAACGAGCTCATTTTGAGCGTCTGTAATCCTGGAACGACTAAGCAGACGGATTTCGTGGCCAATACTCCCTTGTCATTCAGAATTCCCTTGACGATTGTCCGCGGTCTGCTCGGGCGCAAAGTGGCAGTTGGCGCCAGCTGCTACCTTGATGCTGTGTTAGTGCATGGTCAAGAAGCCCACGGGTCATTCATGAGTGACTGGACTATCAAACCGTGAGTCGGATGGCTCCACAGGTCATTGACCGCTTCCAGGTTTCCCGAGGTCGCCTACACGAAGGCTGGAAAGGCATTTCAAACGCGTCTATGGGACGAGACAATGTCGGAGCTGCGACTCGCACAGCCCAAGGTCTCGGTCTAGAGCCACAACAAGCTTGAGACAGTGTGCGACTGAGTGGGTCGCTACAATGCATGATTATGATGCTACAAATCGCTCGAGAAGGAGTAAATACTCCCAAGGAAGGATGTATGTGCTGAACGTATCTTCCACACATGAGAACTATGAGAGTGGCCGACCCTTCAGGGACGAATGATGGATGACATGTATACCGTTACCAATGGACCTCGTTGAGTATCGCTTCTGACAGACTCTTGAAGCGATCAAACCAGACCTCCAGGTGGTCGATATCCAGCTTGGGCCAGCTCACTTGAAGCTCAGCTTCAGAGATGGCTTCAGCAGCGGAATACATCGTCAATGATGACTTACCCAATCTTTCATCCATCTTCCTTGTCGACAGGATAGACAATTTCCTCAAGACCTTTGATGCCTCCTGCCTACTCGCTCGCCTCGTGAGATTCCCACTGAGACTATCAATATCCCGGTGCAGCTCGCTCATGAAAGCTGCGTCCTTCCCACTGCTGTTCTTGCCCTTTGAGGATTCGGCTGGGAGATTGGTGACAACCAATGTGACGATGAACTCCAATAAAGTGAAGAGCGAGTTCAGATTGGATATTGTGGCACAAGCATCATAATCTAGGGATGATCAGAAGGACAGTTCGCAGCATCGAAACCTACCGAGCTCTGCCTGCAAGGCTTTCATGAGGTCCACCCTCGGACTTCCATCTTCACCAAGACTCGCTTGGAGCAAGTCGGACAAGATCTCTGCCTGTCCCGCTTCTCTCTCGGGATGCTCTGCCTGGATATCCGCTAACAGTGCGGTGATCTCGGTCTTTGTATCCCTCAACGCAGGAGGGATCACGACGGAAGGTTGAGCAGGTGCTGGAGGGGGGTCTCTGGGACGTCGTTCCCTAGTCTGAACGTCTCGCCCGTACGTCCGGTTTGGAGGAAGCTCCGGCTCGAGGTCGATCGACTCGATGGCGGTCGATGCTACTGAAGCTCCTCGTAGAGTAAACGAGGAGGGGCTTCGAGGTCGAGCTGTACGTCGGGAGCTGGGCACGGGAGAGGCGGGCGTTCGAGTCCTTGATGCTCTATACCCTTGCCTCGGGCTCCTCTGCGTATACAGCAGCAAGGATGTACAGCTTTCTGGACCCACCGTCGACGAGCTGGAGCCGGACCGCAAAGCGGAAGGCTCTTGTGACACGGTTCTTGAGGGAGCACGTGAAGCTCTTGGAGAGGCGCTAGGCCGGCGATGATAGACGGTCACAGGCCTTGACCTCGATATAGAAGTCTCGCGGCGAACGGGCCCGAGTGATGCTAGGCGACTGTATGAACGACTAGGAGTTGCCTGAGAATCTCGTCAGCGCTGAGGAAAGCATGGCCACCGCACCCTCTGAGGACCGGTCTGAGACGCTCTGAGAGAAGAAGAAGGAGGAGGAGTAGGAGGCGGGCTAGGAAGCTCCGACTTGATCCTTATTGGATTTTTAGCACTCGACCCAGATGATATGGGAGTCGGGGGTGGACCCATGATGCGCCGGGGTGGTGTAGACTACAGCTCATCAGCAGATATCGTCTAAGCGGGGGGTTTCACTACTCACAGGCTCGTTTTTGACTTGGGAGGACATGGTTCTGGGGAAGGTCTTGCCTTGAAAGTCAGATGGATGAGATGAGAAGAGAAGAGAGGTATATAGAGATGTGAAAGAGGAGTTGCTGACGAGACGGTCATGTTCGATATATATGTGCTAGACGCTTCCTTGACGACGTAATGTTCAGACGTAGCGAAGGCAACGTCACTGCCTCGTGTCCATGACAATAAGGTACGAGTCCCGAGCATCTCAAGTCTCCTTTCAGGGACCACGCAAAGCGCTCCCCAGTTCCTGCCAACGGTAACGATGAAGAGAGGTAAGGGGTGTGATTGCCATGAGGCGGCGAACACAGGTGCCACAGGAAGCCAGCCAGCCGCCTGGTGCCACAAACGAGCGCGGGTCCATTTGCATACAGGATGCAACTTTTGAATCACCCTCGATTTAGGAGCATAGAGGTGTATCGCACGTGGATTCCATTGTAATTGAGACGATCACAAAGGCTGGAAGGTCGAAACGAACGCAGTCAGATGTGGCTGACGCCATTCTGATAATCGAAGGCAAAAGGCAAACAGTCATATCTCATCAAATCTTCTAAAGATGTGTCTAGTATCCGTCTCGATCCATCTAATCTCCATTCACTCGCTTACTCTTGACACCTTCTCTCCTAGCCCTGACCCCCTCTCTCAGCTCGTCCAACAACGGTATGGTCTGTTCCAGGGAGATGCAAGCGTCGGTAATGGATACACCGTATTTCAATCCCGCCGGTCCCTCAGGAGGAATGGCCTGCTTGCCTTCGTTGATATTTGACTCGATCATGACGCCGCAGATCATCTGAGAAGTGGCTCCAGAAGCGAGTTGAGAAGCCTGCAACGTCGTCAGGACGGAACTGAGATAAGAATGCCACGGCGACCTACAATGCTCTTGCCAACTTCCAGCTGCTTGATATGTTGCTTGGAAGAGTTTCCGTGCGAACAATCGATCTGGATTGGAAAACGAGCTGGTTAGAGGACACCATATGAGCTCAGAGCTTGACCCTCACCATCAACTTTGTCGGAAGACCGGCCTTTTTCAGCTTCTCCGCAGCGGCCAACACGTATTCCTCTTCGTAATTCGGTCCCTTGCTAGATCCACGCAAGATGACATGGGTCGAGTTGTTGCCTTCCGTCTCGACAATGGCTGACAGGCCCTGCTTCGTGACGGACAAGAAGGTGTGACCTGAGCCCGCGGCCTTGATGGCGTCCACAGCAATATCAATGGATCCGTCCTATGGCAAATGGCAGTCAGCTCGAACTACTGTGATGGTAAGGCACGACCCACCGTTCCGTTCTTGAATCCCACGCTCATGGACAAAGCACTAGCGAGCTCTCTATGGACTTGTGACTCGGTCGTTCGCGCTCCAATAGCTCCCCAGGAGCTCAAGTCGGCCAGGTACTGTGGGGAGATGACATCTGTTGAGGGAGTGAGCGCTTGAAGAACAGGAGAAGCCTTGATGTGACCCACCGAGGAACTCTCCAGCAGCAGGCAGACCCATCTCGGTCAAGTCCAATAGCAACTTTCGAGCGATCTTGAGACCTCGGTTGATCTGGAAAGAGCCGTTCATATCGGGATCTTGACATTTGTTAAATGAGGAGCAACTCTATGATTTGAGTGAGCTCACCATTGATCAGACCCTTCCACCCGACCGTTGTCCGGGGCCTGACATCGTTTGTCAGTGCGAGTACCTTGTGAACAGCGGTTCACGCTCACTTCTCGAAGTAGACTCGCATGACAATCATCAGATCCTCCTTGGCCTCTTCTGCATACTCTCTCAGTTTCTTAGCGTACGTGATGGCCTGCTCAGGATCATGCACCGAGCAAGGTCTGGAGTTTGATCAGCGGCCACTTTCACAGCGCAAGTCCCAGCTAACCCAACAATGACCAAGAGCCTGTCATCATCTCCCTTGACGACAGCTTCGACCTGTCTTCGACCGTCCAACACTGTCTGAGCACCTTTGAGCGTCAAGGGAAGTCTGCAAGCGGGTCAGTCCTCTCTTTGAGCATTCTTTACACAAAAAGCCTCACTCCTCATGCAAGATCTGGGGGCTAAGGTATGGATCAGCATGTCTGTAGTCATTTCCAAGGGAGGAACTCACGGAATCAATGGTCGAACACTTCGAACCCTTCTGTCATCTAGGAGATCCATGACCTGTTACACAGCTCGTCAGTGAGGCCTAGTAAACCTGCTACTGAGATTATACTGACGTCTCTGACTGTAGCTGGTCCGTGAGACATATTAGTTGGTGTAGATGCTTGTCTGAGCACAATAGCTACGCTGCGTGGAGTTGGTGCAATTCCATCCCAAAGTTTTGAAGCCCGACCGTCTTTGGTTAACGTAATTCTGATCGACGAGGATCTGTGCCTAATTTTTGGGGAATAGAATAGGCGTTCTCTCGTTTGCCAACCGCATGATGTTGTACTCGACACGAAGGTGTAGCGTCGAGCACTGGGAATCCTACTCGGCACAGATCTGAGTGATAGCATCGTCAAACATGGTAGCTGGATTCAAGAGTGAGTGGGGAAAGGCGCCCTGAGTTTCGAGATTGAGATCGCTGATCTGGTTCACCCTCCTTTCTTTGTACACACCCGACCACCCGATCTAACCTTCATCCCTGTCGCCCTCTCTCCCTCCTCAAAACTTGCTCACGTCTCCCTACATGATACCACGTTTGACGCTTTGCACTGTCAAATCGTACGTCTCCGCCATCCGCTACGATCCGCATCTTTTCCATCGCCTATTCATCATCGCATCTAATCTTCTATCCTCCCCTCCCGACATGCTATCTCACCTCGGTGACTCAATGGTCCATACACCAGCCGTCATACTCCTCTCTTTCGTCCTGGCCGCGGGATTCCTGCTGGTGATTCTGAGCTGTGCGTTATGGGCAAATTGGCTCCCATTGTTAGTCGGTGAGCAAGCTATCTTGTCACAAGAGATGTCCCACACGCTTATCCCGCCTCTCAGCTCTCACTTTCGTTCTTGCTCCCCTGCCGAATTCCATCTGCTCGAGATGCGCTAGAGCGGACGACATTTCACCAGAATACAACTCGACATATGTGGACTTTGGAAGGTTCGTCACTGGCATGTTGGTCGTGAGTCATACATGTCTCTACTCAATGAAATCGGCATTGATCTATACGCCGCCGCCGTTCAGACCACCGGGCTCTGTCTGCCAATTCTCCTCGCGCACTCTGCGCTGATTCAGCCTGCTGCATGCTGGATGTCCATTGCTGGAGGTGGACTGGTGTACGGTACAATACTAGTCTACTCGGGCTGGTTCGGTGGATCCACCGACGATGAGTTCTAGGTCAAGGGGGGGGCTGCGATGTGGCAGATCTCGGTCATCCGTCCGCACCGACAGGCGAGATTAGATGATCATTGCGACTAAATGTTTGACCATGTATTTTCGTACCAAGATGTGATAGCTGGCTAGAACCCCTGATCCGGAAAAGGGAGCGGTTGCTGACATCTCGCTATCACTCTCCGTAAAGATAATCGAAAAACGTCGGGCGGTCCTCCCAGCCCCGACCCCTGCCCCTCAACGCCCTCTGAGCTAGCCCGTTCAAATGATGCTGAGCTGCGCTGTGCGATTCAGGATTGAGGTTAAAGCTCTGCTCCGAAGCAGAGTCGTCGATCACCCCATTCAGTGAACCTTGCAGTTGTCTTGATCGAGGCGGCAGCTCCAGACTATCCGTCATTGGATCCCAGTCGGAAGAGCCTCCCTCTGAAGATCCAAAAGCGGAGGACGAATCATGTGACCAAACCCTCTCTAGGCCATTTAGCCGTATCATCCCTCCCTTCAGGTCTAGCTCTGCCATGGCGTCCTCTATCCCAGGCGTCCTAATGCCATTGACTCCTGGATCGCTCTGCTGATCCCAGGGTAACTGACCTGGTTGGATAGTGGATTGTGAAATGTCAGGGTCGAGCGAGTAACCACCCAGTTCGGTCTCTGTATCTGATGCTTCCGATTCTGTCTCGCGGTCCGTCGAAGCTTCGGAGTGAGATGAAACGTCGGAAGTTTCAGGAGTGGGTAAGAGATGAGATGGAGGAAGGGCCGCAGGTCGGACGAGCTGTGGAATGATAATGTGTGTTAGACGGATGGGAAGATTCTGGTCATCCTGGTGATCCTCGCCTTAGATAGTGTCAGACGGAATCAGGTATTGTACTCACTCCACGAAACAAGGTCATAATACCTTGCGAGCAGGTGAACAACCAGTCGTTCGAATCCATCCGCAATGGTCCAGGTGAGATGCGCAGGGGATCTGGGGAGAAGTTCAGACCTACGGCTCACAGCGCCCCAGCTCACCTGGATAATTCCAACACTGCGGCCACGTGCGAGCCTTCCGATGGGAGTCTAGGGAGCACATCTCGGACCTGATGCTGTTCCGGAAGTCTCCTCGAAGGACCTGCACCGTTGGATTTGGATCCGGTGATCTCCACCAGAGTCGGATCGATCAGTCTCCAAGTGGATCCCGAGGCATATGACTGTGGCTCGTCTGTCTCGTCCTCGCTGGACTCTACAGTGTCCTTTTCCTTCATTCCCTCGGCATTGATCCACTCTCTTCCATCTAGCCAATCCCTGATCTCCTTCTCCACCACCAAGATCAACTTTTCCGCCCTACGCCCTTTGTTCCTCAGCAATGCCCTCACACCCTTGAGCGAGGTTCCAAACGTGCCATTCTTCGAATCGGACGAAAACGGATCTCTTGGAGGACGCTCGACAGATGGGATATGGCTCGATCTCGGTACTGTCTCAGGTGGGAATAATGGTCCTCGACGAGCTTGTAGCGGGACAGAGGGGTAATAATCAGATCTGGTCGGAAGGCTGATATGAGGATTGGAGATGAACGCGGCTGGACAGTTAACGATGAATTGCCCTAGGCATACCATTATCTTTTCGCCTTATGACCCGTTTTCCCTGCTTGCTCCCTGACACAACGTCCCCTCGGGTTGACTGCTTGTCCCTCTTCGCGTGGACCCTTTCCCTCTGTTGAGCGTTGTGAGCTTCGAGCTGCTTAGCTGCGCGATTGGTCGGATTGAGCAAGATCGCAGGAATGTGGAGCCTGTAAGAGGGTCAGAAGCGACGACAGACAGCCTAACGCACGGTACTGGACCTGCATCTGTCGAGTCACTCATGCTGAACGGGACGACCTATACTCTCCATGCAGGATGATAGCATCGATCGGCTAGCATCATGGACTACTTCGGTGATCATGCAACTCTAAGCGGCAATCGCCACTCTGCCACTTTCGGCGTTTGGTCTATCCAGCGAGGAATGGGGCTGCCGCCCTCTGCCTGTTGGCTGCTGGCTGCTGCTGGACCCTCTTCGCGCGTCTCCGGTATCTTTGCTACACTCTCAACTTCTCGCTGTATAATCTACATCCCTCGTTCATACATCTGGACTCTTTAAATCGGTCTACAGTCACTCATTTGACACATCCTATCAGAGGGAAATTCAACACTCATCAAGTCACCTAAAAGTCACTCGTTGATCGTCCGAGCGCGTCAGATACATTCTATCTTGCAGACTTGAACCACTGCTACAAAGACCTCGTGTTATAGAGCTTAGACAAAGCTGCCAAAATGGGAGGATCATTGAGTAAAGCCTTGGGTGAGGGTCTACCCACATTGCACCCTCGTCTGGCTCATCCTTCTTGACAGGCAAAATCTTTGGCAACAAGGAGATGAGGATATTGATGCTTGGTCTCGATGCTGCGGGAAAGACGAGTAAGTGAAAGAGGTCGCTGCAATGTCTGCCAGTCGCTGAACACCTTCTCAGCCATATTATACAAGCTCAAATTGAATCAATCCGTTACGACCATCCCGACAGTCGGATTCAACGTTGAAACCGTGACATATAAGAATGTCAAGTTTAACGTCTGGGTAGGTGCAAAGTCCCATATGAACCGTTCGCGGACCCCGCTGAAGGTTGTCTTCAGGACGTTGGCGGTCAGGACAAGATCAGACCGTTATGGAGACATTACTATACTGGCACGCAGGGATTGATCTTTGTGATTGATTCGGGGGATCGTGACCGTATTGATGAGGCGAAATTGGAGCTGGAACGGATCTTATCGGATAGAGAAATGAAAGATTGTCTCTTGATGGTGTTTGCCAACAAGCAGGATCTGCCAGGCGGTGGGTTTTCCCATTTAAGAGATATCTATCTAACCGCTCAGCCATGTCTCCGGCCGAGGTGACTGAAAAACTGGGTCTGCATAAGATGAGAGATCGGACTTGGTATGTCCACCCGAGGTGAGTGCAGGGCGTTAAGGGGGAATGGAACCATTTGGGCTGAAGACTTTCGCTCAGTTGCGCCACATCTGGGGATGGACTATTCGAAGGTCTCTCATGGTTGTCCTCCAACATCAAGACGGCCAAGTGATCGATCATCGCAACAGATCAGGTGGTCTGAAACACCCCTATGCCACTCTACCTCTCTGCTTTTAATGACTTGTACGACAACCATCTTGACGGCATCATGATACCCCCAGCTTTGCTCGATACTCTATACAAGGCCTTTTCCACTACAGTATTCTCTTCACATTTTCCCTTCGCTTTTGGGTAACTCTCTAGCTGCCGACCGAGGTAACTCAGTCGTGCTAATGCAAATTGCGTCGATGCATCTGAATCAGCTTCTCTGAGCTAGTGGATGAGAGTGACACGATGTGCTGGCAGTAGGTAGCCTAGTGCACTCCCGTACTCGCCGTGTGGAGACCCCAAAGATGTTGTCACCATACGTCACTGAACAAGTGTGTGTATACTCAAAAGATGACCCAATGCTCCACTCGAAATTCCCCCCTTTGCTCCGATCGGCGCTGACTCGCTGGAATACCCTCGCCGGGGGATCCTAATCGCCTCTCGACATTCTTCTAATCAGGAATACTAATGATGATGATCAAATTGGATCAAATGGTAATGAGCCAAGCCATGCTTGCTACATTGCTTAATGACGTAACGCGTGAAATCCCTCCCCGTTCTCCTGTAAAAAATCCCCTTTTCCGGAAAACCACTGAACCTGAGACCCCGGGAGTGGGAGGTGGGCGGCTTTGACCCATTTTCTAGGGTGCTGCTGCTGCTCGCTGGGTTAGCTTGGGAGAGGGGAGGTGATATTCCATCTTCTCTCATCTCAACCATCCCCTGCTCATCGCTCCATCTCTCTTATTATAATATCACATCGCATCGCCTGCTCACAGCTGCACACATTCCACACGCTCTCCACTACTTAACTCAAACTCCAACTTTGTGCGCCGCCCCGTCTCAGAGGATCTACCGTACACCCCGTATTCGACCCTCTCTGTGACCGTTTAAGACACCTCCAAAGTCGTCAAAGATGGTCTCGCCAGCCTTTCCAGGTCTCTTCTTCGCATTCGCCGCTATGGTGTTGCTCTTGTTTGGTGAGCCCCAACTCTGCCCAGAGCATGCATGCTCTCAGCCTCCTTCCGGACGAACCTGTCACGAGCGGTTCATCCTCTGGAACCGGCCTTTTTTTCCCTCCCGTTTCGCAATCTTCCATGTCGCTGACTATCCCTCTCAGCGTCCATCTCTCCCCCTGCTTGGGACAAGACATACTTCCTCAGTGCCGATGTAAACGGAGCGACCACCTTGTTCGGTGTCTTTGGAGAGTGTATCGTCGGACAGGGATGTAGTTCCAGAAGTGTCGGATATGACCTAGTCGTCGGGGGAGCCAAGTGAGTGAAATTTTTGGAGGTCCCTTGAGTGGAGAGGCAATGCTGGTGGTAGCTGGAGGCTATACATGAGCCGGAGCTTGTTGGTCGCCTGGCAGTTCTCAGACCGTCTGGGTCTTGGCTTTCTATGGCCTGGCCAGGTCCGCGTTCACTCGGCCCGGCCTCCGCCCCGATGAGTCACCCGACCAACAGATGCTGCCGTAACCTCGACAACAGACATACTGATAATATTTCCCCCATCCACAGCGGCCTCGACATCAGCGCTCGAGTCCTTCAAAACTTGACCTACACTTTGATCCTGCACCCTATTGCCGGATTCATCGCCCTCCTCGCCTTGGTCTTTGGTCTCATTGGAGCCGGTGCTGCTTCCCGAGTCGCCACCATCTTCATGGCCATCTTTGCCTTCTTTGGACTCGTCGTCGCTCTCGTTGCCTTTGTCATTGACATGGTCCTCTGGAACGTCGTCAAGAACAAGATTGAAGATGCTGGATACGATGCCACCCTGGTGGGTTAGAAGAATACGTCTATCCCTTGACTTCACGCTGACCACGTCCACAGGGTAACGCCAACTGGTTCACTGTCGGCGCCGTCGGAGCTTTGATCCTCTGCACTTGCACTTCCATCTGTGGATCTTGCGGACGATTCGCCACTGGCCGAATGGCCGGTGAGAAGGTGGGCGAAGAATGATCTCTGAGCGGATGAGTTTTGATGGCTGACAGCCGCTTCTTAGTACTGAGCGATGGACATGCCCATGCCCGTTCTCTAGACTTGCCCGGAGATCTCCCATGGACAGTCGTGTCGACTCCATTTCTGAGCCGTTCCTCGCCTATACAAATCATCCTATAAACCTCAGTCTCACACCTATACCCCGTCATCTACAATCTTGAAACCCCTTTCTTCTTTATTTCGCGTCGCTTGACCTCGCCTATAATTGACCTTTTTTTCCCCTCGCCTCCCTATTCTTATATTGAAAGACTTGCTTTGCGGAAGAACGAACTCGCCAGAGGGTGACATATTTGTGTCGGACAGCGGCGAGTGGCATGGAGGGGAGTGAGATTGACAGAAGAGAGCGTGATACATGAGAAGTTGGCATATAAGCAAGCTTGTACAGAAGTATGCGATATATAACCTATTCAAATTGACAGCAGCGGCAAGTGCCACGAATCGACGCAACTCTAGGCTCGGTTTTCCTCTGCTTTCACTTTCAGAGCTCGCCATCTTAAAGGGTCAAGACACCACATCCCTGGTCTGTGTCCGGGGACAGAGGGTACCGCTGAAGCTTCAAAAAGCATAAGCCATACGAGCATCGCCTGGTTGATACTCGCTTCTCCCTCTGTAATCCATCCAACATGAGCTCGAATCGCTTATTGGATATGCTGAAATCAGCTACCACCTCTATCCCGCCGACAACGTCGTCGTCTTCTCAGGGCTCGTTCGACCAGCAGCCCGAACCTTCGACGTCGTCATCTGGAGGAGCTGAGACCTCTGTTCAATCTGGCGGATCACCGAGAGAACCCTCGCCATCGCCTCCACCTCCATCCCTTCAGGCAGTCTCCCTCTCCGAGTTGTTCGCAAGCATGACCACAACGAAGAGCACTTCTTCCGCCCCATCTCCTCAACCGCTTAAGTCGCCTCAGGGACCTTTGTCCCCACGTTCTGATCAAAAGGCAAAGCTCTTAGGCATGTTGAATTCGATTTCTCCAACGCCCGCAGTCCAAAAGCAGGATGGATCCGGAGGTAGTGGCGCGGCACAGTCCAGTAGCGACGATACGGAGAAGACGAGACCGCCTATGGGACCATCGGCAGCAGCGGAAGATATCCTGCGCGGGAGTGATGGGATAGGATCTCAGACGCGGTAAGTTTGAGAAAGATGCAGCAACATCCTCCCCAAGCGAGCTTACCTTTCTGTCAGTCCCTCGACCATTGGCCAGCCGGTCATCCATCATCCCTCCGGTACCGACCCCACAGATGATGCGCCATCTGGTTCTGAGACCCCTGTTTCTGGTCATGCTGCTCCTCCCGCGGTGACCTCTCCTTCATCTAAAGCCAGATCACTTGAACCAGTATCCGCCGGACCACTCAAGAAGGCAATGTTCGAATTCGTGTCCCCTTTCTCAGCATTTGAACCCCCTCCCAAGCCCCCACCGGTCAAACAGGCCGACAAAGTGGAGACTGGACCATCGAATGGTTCCGTGTCCCCGAAGCCTCCGTCAGCAAAGCCAGAAGCGGGCAAAGCAACACCAGCTCTCGCTTCGCTGGCTGAACCTCCTAGAGTTCGACAAGCGAGCGGTGTGGCATCTTCGGGGTCCAGCAAGGATCTAGGGCTGCCATACCTTCTCGGTAAAGTCGTCGCAAAGGGCGTGGAGGGTAAAGGGTGAGTTAGTTCTCCTTGACGCATGAAGATGGCTCATCATCGTCTTAGACCCGAACGCCTCGGAAAAGATGGCATCAACATTGATCTATCTCAATCTAATCTGGACTCGTTGGTTAATTCGCCAGAAGCCATCCAAATCATTCCCACGACTATCATGCGAAGTGAGAACGTCTCGTACCACAAGGGTCGAGATGTGGGTCTCACTTCGACCTGGCTAGCGTACACCATGTCGAAAGGCAAGTCTCATGCCAGACGTCGTTTTTCTTTTTTTGACATTTTCCAGGCAGAGCACGACTCATCGATTACAACTCCGCTGCTAGGCTTGTCCTTCAGCTCCCACCCCGACACACCAATGGACCCGTCCTAGACCTGGCGGTGACGTCCACATTGGTAGCTATGATTGGGGTCGATCATTCCGTCACAGTCTTCCAGGTGCCCAAGAATTGGACAAAGGACGACCCGCCGACCCAGATGATCCTGCACATGACTCAAAAGGGTGCAGACGATGAGGCGGACACCGCGAGTATCGGTGCTCTGTTCCGGGTCGAATGGGTCGAAAGGGGTAAATCTGAGCCATTGTTAGCTGTTGGAGGACCCAACGGTGTAATCGTCTTTGATCCGATGAGCTATCGAGATCGCGACTTGGTCACACTTGCAGACGTCAGCTCGGAGCATAAGCGACTGTCAACGGAGGGAGTGAGTGGCTGGGTAAGAGGCTTGATGTGGTTGACATCTTTAGCGCCTCGTCGGGTTTTGCCTCAATGCCAGCCATCAAGCGATCGGTCTGCTGTCCGACTCGTCAACATTCACTCTCTATAATGTTTCTAATTTGAATCGCGTTTGGAATCGTAAACTCCCCAGCAAGACCAATGCCGAAGCTCCCAGCTCTGTTCAGTTCTGCGAGAGCAACATCCTCGTCGGCAGAAGTAACAATACCTCCTTTGATCTTGTTCAAATCACCGTCGACCTCGCCGTCCTCACTACTATATCCTTTGCCGCAAAGTCACCATCACCTCCTCATCTTCACTTTGGTCAGGCGGTATATGATGCTTCCCATACCATACTCTGGATCGCACCGTTCAGTCGTGGATCTCTGTTCGGGTTCAAGTATAATCTCAAAGGGGTGCACCCAGCCAAAGCGAATGATCTTCCAGCAGCGTTCGATATGTTTGCAGAGTACCCTTTAGAACCAGTTCTCAGCCTGGTCATTGGCCCCTCTAGATCCACCGAAGACCAGACGGAAATGTTTTTCGCCACGCCAAACGGGTTCAATCAGGTCCAGATCCCGAAGATGACAACTGATGCTCTTACTTCGGCATCTGAGCAGCGGGCAGAGACCATCCCAGCGCTGTCTGTTCCTCCACCTGCCCAGCCCAAATCTACACCTTCTCAAGCGTCGAAAAGAGCTGCTAAAGGCAATACGGTCCAAACCCCTGTCAAGCAGTCTCCCGCCTTGTCTGCGGCGGCTGTCTTTGCAGATACAAAGGACACGTCGTTGTCCGGGACTGAGGCGAGCACGGACAAGGAAAAAGGCAAGGGATCGACTCAGGACTCTGGCTCGTCTGACGAGATCGCCAAGGCTTTGAAGAGGGTGAGTGATAGCGGTCTCGGTGATGCTGACACGTGGGACAGACCGAGAACACTTTACAGAGCAGTTTCAAACAGCTCATTGCGAACCAGGTCGGTCCGATATCCTCTCGTCTCGATTCACTGGCCACTGGTGGGCTTGCCGATGAGATCAGTGCCAAGGTCGAGAAGCAGCTCAAAGCATCAGTCACCGCAGCTGTTCAGCAAGAAGTCAAGAAGACGTGAGTAGGCGAAGCTCTTCCTCGATGAGTATGGCTGATAAGTCCTTTTCAGCGTTCTTCCCGCTCTGAACACGATGATTCAATCGGAGCTCCGATCTGCAGTCACGTCCACGATTCCCCCGGCTTTGAGTACGGCACTGCAAGGCATGCCTCGAGATCTAGAAAGAACGCTGGCACCTGCTTTTCAGCGGATCGTGTCGAGCGTCGTGCAGACATCTGTGAGTCAGAAGAGCTAGGAACATATCTGACCCGTTGCCCAGATCGACCGAGCAGTCCAAGACGCGTTGACCAACTCTTTGCTGCCGACGATGGATGCCGCCAATGCGAGGCTTGCCGAACAGCTTCAATCGGACTTCAAATCGGAGATGGTACAGTGAGTGGGCAAGTAGTACGAATACTGACTGGCCTCTCAGAATTCGCAAAGACTTTTCACCTCCTCTTGCGGAGCCACAACCATCCCATGAACCTCTTCTCCGAGCCCTCGCGGCGTCGGTAGCGGAGCTACAGCAGCAAGTATCCGCCTTGTCCGCTCAGGTGTCCCGCGGTGCCAGTCAGCGACATGGGCCCCCTGAGCCATCGAATGCGCCTCTTGGACCTGCACCTATAATACAGTATCAACCTCAAAATTCCTACCAGTCTCATCCTTCCGCTCCTCCTCTTGCTCCATCCGCTCAACAGCCAGCCCCTCAGCTCCAACAGACTCCAGCTCAATTGGAAGATGCGTTCCTCTCTGCGCTCGGAGCTCAAAACACGGGATCGACCATTCAACTTGTGAACGAATACTGGCCAAGAACGGAACAAATCTTACCCACGCCTCCTGGTAAAAGTCCATTGAGTCAAGCGGTCCTGTTGACCTTGTTCCATCGTGTAAGTCTCAACGGTCATGTCTGCAGCACCTTACTGACGGCGGAAACCGATAGGCCGCTGTGGCTGTCAGTGAAGTCTCACCGTACGATGCTCCCTTCTCAAGATTGGCTCAGTGGCTCCGACGAGTGGCTCAGCTTTTGGAACCTCGAAATCCGGAGACTGCTTCATTCTACCCTCGTGTCTTGCCCGTCGTCCAGGGTATCATCAACAACACGATCGGGATGATCAGTCAAAGATTCCCGGGAGACGTGGAGAATGTCAGGTTGTTGAGATCTATTCTCGAGGTCGTAGGTGGCAGGTGATAATAGCTTCTGGTGGAGCTGGAGAAAGGCCGGGTAGCGGCAGGAGATCAGGGCGAAGGACTTGAAAAGAGACGAGAGATATCTGAGACAGACGACCGGAATTACCTACTGTTCCTAAGCATTACCATCATCTGAGGTCCTGTGTATCCCTCCAATCATCATGACTCAAAAGCATCTGACTCGCGCGCAGCGAGCAGACGTTTGTACCTTTTGTTTTTGCCACCCTCGCAAAAAAGTATCGAGGGGACCGGATTGAAAAGTTAAAATTCCAGGTTAAGACGCTTGGTGTGTTTCTACCGTTTCTACCTGTCCTCATCTATCACAGGTCGAGGCTTTCCAAGGTGGCTCGGAGCTCCTAACAGCAGCGTCTGCGTCTGAAGGGGCTTGTCTAGGGGCTTTTGGTGGACAAGACGAGAGTCTCGCGACATCATGTCGTACTTTATGACCCAGTGAGTTTCCTTCGAATTCATAGAATGTGAAGCTCATTGCACCTCAGTTTACACTCTGGATGGCATGTCGATCAGGTGAGTCGTCGCCGTTTTAAGGAGTAACTAGCGTGTACGATGATGACTCTGTGCTGACGCTACAATCCGCCTCTTAGGCCATCCTGGTGGAAGAAGACCGCGTCGTGTGTATTCGATTTGGACACGATCACGATCCAGACTGTATGGCGATGGATGAAACGCTCTATAGCGTTTCGGAAAAGGTTCAACAGTTTTGTGTCATGTATCTGGGTGAGTTGAAGCTCGCGGAGTCTACTCAGACATTCCGGTCCCGCTGACGAACGATCACAGTGGATATTACAGAAGTTCCAGACTTTACAAAGGTCAGTCGAAGGCCCCCCAATTTCCCGATTGATTGATCGATCGATCAGAGAAGGCTGACGCCGTCGACGCAGATGTACGAGATCTATGATCCTTGTACAGTCATGTTCTTTTACCGGTGAGTCGTCGCAGCTGTCCCTTGGTAATTACGTGCGCTAACACCCTTTGATGCTAGAAACAAACATATCATGATTGATCTCGGAACGGGAAACAATAACAAAATGTAAGTGATGGCTTCCTCCCCCACGTGAATCAGGGCTAACGCAATTGCTGTAGAAACTGGCCGATGACGGATAAGCAAGAGGTCAGTCAATCCTCAGTCCGCACCGCCTACCTCGCTGACTCCACCCCTCTCCTTCAGCTAATCGATATCATCGAAGTTGTGTACAGAGGCGCATCGAAAGGACGTGGGCTGGTCGTCTCGCCTCGAGGTAAGTCACAATCACCCCTCCCACCCGATTGTGTGGGCTGAGCCGTCAACGCTTAGACTACTCGACACGGCATAAATACTAGGATAAAGGCGGAACGAGCCAAAAAAAAAAAAAAGGGGGTCACAGCCCTTCTAGGTGGACTTTGCTGCAAGCCATGCATGGCGACGTTATTACTATACTTTGATGTATTTGTACAGCAGGAAAACCCCTCTCTCAGGTTCTCCGCTGAAAGATGCGATATGACTGCTCATCGGGTCGACTACTGAGCGCATCCCGGACAAGTGTGCAAAGTGTGATGGACGTAAATATCACAATTGACACAAAAGTCGTTCTTGCACTTCGCGCATCTGACGAGAGAGGCTCAGCCGGTAATTTACCGTCGATCAAAGACTAAACTCACCTGTATCGCCCTGTTGGGCTGACAGCCTCGTCAACTTGATTGACACCGGCAGATACAGCGATTTCATCGAGCTGGCTGCGCGTCAGCTCAGGGCACCATGGGTCTATAAGTCAAACTGACTAGGGGGAATGGATCATCGCATCCGAAACAGGTCGGCTCCAATCTTCGAGACGTGTGATCCTCTTGAACAGTGTCGGCAGGCGTGACGCCGTACTCTGCCACAGGGAACAAGAACCAAAAGCTGAGGTCATCAGACATGTCATGCCATGCTATGCTCTCTGATTATCATTGCTCACCTCCGCGCCAGGTGTGGACTCGACACCACCATTAACCCACAGACTTCGCAATCTGTCGGTACGTCGCAAAGTTTACTCCCGCATCGAGGGCAAAGATATCCTCCTTTTTTGAGGATGCCATGACAGACGCACATCGTTTCTCCACCCAATGGTAGACGGACAGGAAAACCCATCACCATGAGATCTCCCGCAGGCGCAGGCTTATTTCTCCCTCCTGCTCCTGTACCTACTCCACCGGCGGCCAGAGCGTTCCTTACTCCGACGGTGAGTGGCGCTGCGATAGTCTGCGCAGGGGGTGGTATAGTCTCCCATAGAAGTTCCCTGAGGTGATCCTCGTCCATTGCGACACCGAATTTTCCTCCTGTTCGTTCTGAGATTTGCTTGCATATCTTTATTTCCCCAGAGAGGGAGATGATGGTGGTTCGGACACGCGATTGGACGAGATCTTTCATTGTTTGTTGAATCGACGTTGGGCCATCGGGATCAGCAGTGGAGATGGAGGAGAAAATGACGAGTATTTCAAGAGAGGATGTGACGGGGAGGTGACTGCAATCATCCGATAAGTCTAGGCAAGAACTGAAAAGAGGGACCTCTAACCCACCCCATGCCGCCTTTTGCCATGGTCAAACCGTTTTGTAAACTTGGTTCACCAGATGGTTCCAGTTTCCGTTTATCCGCCAGTGCAGCGAGAATCTCTTGAGGGTTGCCTGGGATACTGATCAGCTAGAGATAGGACGGTAATCCTCCACACAGCCCACCTCCCATCGGTATCAGTGTCTCGGATAGACGATCCCGCATCAGGACGATTCCAATCTGACCCAGGGGATTCTGATCAAACCATTCTCCAATGTATCCTCGAAGGTACTGCAACGTTACTTCCCACCTGATCATACGACATTTAGCGATGTGGCGAGCCTTGAGCATTCGTCTCTTGACCGAACCCACCTCGTCGGACGAAAGTCTTTATCCCGCATCGATTCAGATAGATCCAAGATGATAAACATGTGTCGAATGATGGATCGTCGAATCGGTCCTTCGCCAGCCATGGCCCTGGGCAGCATCTTCAGGGACGCTCTCCAATCATGTTTCTATGTGCACGAGCGCAGTGTCACTCACCTCTTCCGCCTACCTCTCGCCAGAAGCTTCTCTACCGTCGACTGTAGCCCTCCTTCCTCATCGTCCTCTTGAATCACATCCCATGATCGAGTATAAGCTCCTTCCCACGTTTGCATGCCGTCCTAGCAGGCACGTCAGCCACCAGATCTCCATCTGGCAAGTGATCCTGCCGCGTCCATCATACGCGAGCGAGACCAGCCTAGTGTGCTAGGTCTGCGGCTCTCCTCCACTCACCCCTCCAGTCTGACCATTCGCTCGACCTTTGCCTTTACGTTGTCGGCTCGGACCAGGCCGATCGATATCATCCTCATCGTCGTCGATATTGATATCATCTGCTTCGGGTGCATAGTCTTCGTCGACCGCCATGATGCATGAACACACGTCTGGGCAGAGCTTGCAAGTGACTAGTAGAGTGTACAAGGCGCTCTCGCTCTAAGCTGGGAAGACGATGATTACGTCAACTGTTCGACGCGGCTGATTTTTTCGGGCGGGCTCGGGAAATTGCCGTAGGGGTCTCTCATGGGTACTGCATAACATCGGTCCAGACAGCCTCTATCACGATGTCTGCATGCTTCCACTGGGAAAGTCTATCAGACCTGCATCAATCCCTATGGCCTTTACTATCATCGTGCAACTTGCAGTCCCAGATCACTTTTCCACTCTGATTCAGACGCTCTATCAGAACCATCCCAAGAGCAGTGCTAGGTGTTAATACGCCGCCCTTAGATGCCAGCGGAGGGAGCTTTGTATCAGATGGAGGCGGTAGAATTAGTGATAGCGCGGCTTCGACAATCATGTCTGAGAAAGACAATGATAGTCAGTCAATGGCTGACCAGCTTTTCCACGCGATGCACCGATGGACTCACAGTTCGTGGCTATGTAGCCTGGATCCCCCTTATGCTTGCAAGTCGTGACCACGGTAACGCCTTGAGCGGTTGTCTTCGAGATGCTAGTAAGCTCTAAGCCTCCAGACCTCAAAGACCTGGATACAGGGCATCAGCCTAGATGTCTCAACTGTTTTAAGGAGCTTTAGATCACTTGTCAGAAGGTCCTGATCCCGGCGAAGGCAACAACCACAAGAGGATGTTTCGGGTCAGTGTTGATCCGAAGAATACTAGACCAAAGAGCATCAAGCCGAGTGAGACGATGATGGATTCGATCCAGCTCCTGGTCTGCAGTGCTTCGGTGTACTCCAGCTTGTCGCCGTGCCTGGGTTCATCCCCCCTCTTGATGCCCGTGGCGTCTTCCGACAGTCGAGAGAGAAACCAGGATCGTCGGACAACGCAGCAGTTGAAAGGGTACATGAAGAAGAATCCTCCGGTCAGAGAACGAGGAAGAGATGGGTGACTCGATTCGTAGACTAGTTGTGGGGGAGGTGTAGGGCCGGAGGCTGACAAAGGACGATAAATGCCACGGTCGCTGCAAGGCTGACTCACCTGACGTCAGCATCCATTCTCCCTTCTTCACGATCTTCTCTTCGGCAGGGGTCTCGGCTTCAGATTTCGCTGATGCCATCGTTCCACCTGATGGTGATCCTCCAGTCTTGAAGAAAGCCCGAGACGATGCGATACTGGCGTCTGGGTAGGAGGACTGAAGTGTCCGCAGGGCAAGATACAGCGACATGTCGCTGATAAGTGATTAGCAGATAGAATGATAGCGCGCCCTCACGACGGAATGGAGTCGAACCCCGAGGCGATGACGATACAAGATCCAGTGGTGGACGCCTGATAGTCGTATTTTGGTATGATCACTTTGCCTAGAAAGTAACGTTCTCCACATAAGTCAAGATAGTGTGTACCAGTAGCTGCGCATGCTCTTGAGAACTATCAGTCTCCATTCGTCATATGAGCTCCAAAAACGCACCGGATCAGAGCTTCGGCATGATGTTCTCTGAACGGACCTGGAATGATGGTCAAACGATACCCAGACGTGCAACCCCCTAGTACCTCACTCACCAGCAAGATTGATAATGACTGTCGAGCGATCGACCAAATCCCTGACACTCTCTTCATCTGTCAGTTCACATGCCACCAGCTCCTTGTCCCTCTTCATATCTTTCGTCGCAGCCTTCAACTTTTCTTCATTTCTCCCTGACAAGATGAGGTTGAATGATTCTCCATCCGGATGATGATCGAGATACCTCAATAACTCTCTCGCTGTGAACGACGTCGCTCCATACACTGTGAGAGTGGGCGTAGATCCTTGAGAGCGTGTTCTGACCATGGCCCAAGTGCACTCGATGAGGTAGGTCGAGGCATGCAGTGACTAGCGGTGATGAACTGACCAACAGTATGACGTAATGTAAGTTTCTCCGGATCCGAAAGTCAGAATGCTGGTTGTCCAGGCCAAAATAAACCTCTCAATCTGACCTTGTTCACTTCGATCGATGTGCCCATCCATGGATGCCTCAACATCTGTGTTCCACTAAGATCAGTCCCCTGGACACCGGCAAATGCTGCGACGTGTGTGAACACCATAGCTGATACGTTCAACGTCTCGTTCTTCTGAATCCCCTTCTCATCTGCCCCCTTGTTCCAAAGGCAGTCTGAGTGCGGTGTCTGTGTGTGTGTGGAATGAATTGAACATGCCTTTGACGGGGTCTCGTACGAGGCAGAGGATGAAAAGCTGATAGCATCCAATGGGTGGTCAAGATGATCTCGGAGTGTTGCGCTTCGGATACTACAGCGGGAGTGTGCAGCTCTCGACAAGCATGTCAACATCTGCGTCAACAGCCCAACTCAGCCCCTTCGCAGTCTATGAACTAGACTTCGAGGCTACACCATGACTCCCTTTCAAACCAGGATGTGTTCCATAACTGCATGTGGATGTACCTTTGACCGTTTCATCAATACTACTGATCCGATCATCTAGAGAGCAGTGATCATCAACCGCAGAGGCGAAAGTTCGGACACTCGCTTGGAATGGGGAGCAGGTCGGAGTGTGGGTGGGTCGATGAAGCGAGGGGTACGGGGATCTTCGGTTCATCAAAGCTCACACGACATTTCTTTCCATTGCATCTTCCCACCCACAATCAATCCCTACACAAGTCAAAGACTCCATGTCGACGCCCACGACACCCCTCACATCCACATTCTATTCGCCACACCACACTGGCCCGATGCAAACACACAAACCCCCTTCGCTCGCATTGTTCCTCTCGACTCCCCATCTCGACGCTCTAGACGTCCAAGATGGTCTCGTCGAGCACTGCTTCAGATCATTTATCTCTGGCAAAAGAGTCAGAGAATGGTGTCTGGATATCAAGCGAGCAGCTCGAAAGGTACGTCGCAAGGGGGTGTATGAACGCAGCTGACACTATTGTCAGTTCACAGACTCTACGACCCTCCATCATATCCTCTATGCTGCTCCTCTTTCCATCCTGATCCCCTTCCCTCCAGACACGTTTCTCGCTCATGATCCCATCGGTCCACCAGATCCTGAATCCCTCTTACCCCCTTCGACCCTTTCCACGCTCTCTCGAAAACAGCTCGTCGATGCCTTGATCAAGCTTTCCAAGACTCTACTCGCAGAGCGACCCACCGGATGGTCCGAACTGGTGTTGGAGCTTTATCTCGAGTACATTGCTCGTCGATGGCGACTGGCTCTGGAAAAGCACGACTCCAATCTCGTAGATGGCATCGGCAGAAAATTGCTAGAGATCGAGTTTGACGTGAGTGTCGAATCATCACTTGACATAGCTGACGTGCTTGTTAGGTTCAGCTACGTGGCGAAACAGAAACCACTCGATCCCTCATTCTTCCCGTCCTTCAACACGTCCGATCAGGGCTCGGCTTCATCACCTCAGTTCAGCTCGTCTCGCGGCTCAACTCACCACGTTACCAGGATGCCCCATCCGATCTCGTCAGTTCATGGATCACCATTCGACTGAGAGCAGGCTCTCAAGCTCAGGATATCATCGCTGAGCTTGCATCAGCTCAAGACAAGATCATGGATGCTTCTCACAGATCCGAGTTGGTCCGTACAGTCGAGACCCTGGGCCTGAACATCCACTCAGATTCGCAGGACACCCCTCGGTCCACTTTCGAATCTCTCACCAGGCGACCTCACCGCAAGTTCAGCCTTCGAACTAGGACACTTGGCTTTGGCGCCTCTGGCAAATGGCGACCTGGTCATCAACGACTGACCTCGTTCAAGAATTCGTCAGGCTTCCCTTCCAAGTTTGATCCGGAACGACGACCATCACTGCCCAACTTTTCCACCACGTCCCTTCTTAACCCTTTTGCGTACAAATCCAGGCTATCGACGGGGGGCCCAGAATCACCCAGTTCCAAGCAAGCTTCAAGAAGCTTAACTCGCCTCGTGCCGTTTCCTCTGGTCAACACCCTCTCCTCACCAGACCTCCTTGGCTCGACCTTGGATTTTATCGACCCAGCGACTATCCGGCCAGTCCTTGTCCACCAACTTCTGACGAGCAAGTATCATCTCTCAACGGACAAGACGGATGACTGGTATCTCGGCGATGGGCGTCATCTTGCTCAACGCATGTTGATGGATATTGAGAACAAACTCAGGATCAATCAGGGATCTATCGATGCAGTCTCCGATCTCAGAACCATCTTCAGACTTGACCCCAATTCCGATCGCACCGGACCCCTTGAAGCAATCGTTAACGGTGAATTCGGCACGTTTCCTCTCCCTCCACCTCGCATGTCCATCGCTTCGACGTTGATGCCGGAGGGTCACAGCCGAGCTGCGTCATTTGACCTCGACCGGTACTTTGAAGGCCTCTCTGAATCAGGTCCAGAGGACCCTGTCCCGGTCCCAGAGTCTGCAAAGGATGGGGATGGATGCGCTCGACACAGCACCGAAACTGTTTTACCTCCTCTCCATAGCCACAGGCGAGTGAGTACAGGTCTCGAATCCCTCCTTACCATGGCTACGGGTAAGACTGGTCTGACCGACTTTACCTCCCGGACGAGAGAGAGGCGAGCATCCCATGCGAGCTTTACGATCCAAAAAGCTAGGCGAGGTTGGACGGGTTTCTCAGTTAAACTGGTCAAGCCGAGACGAGCAAGCAGTATCGATACATTCACTGGAGGCGGTACCGTCAAGTCGCCAAGAGGTTTCATGCTGCTAGAAGATCCGGATGACGACACTTCCGACGACGAATCAGTTTACGAAGACGACGAAAGCTACATTGGTCCTCTCGAATCGTATCTTGCTCCATCTCGATTCAACCGATGGTCGAAATCAGAGGCTGATCTCATCTTCCCTCCTCTTCCGACTGATCACGATCGAGCCCATCCATTTGCCGCGACATCGCACCACGTCCACGACAACGACATGTACACTCATCTACCAGCGACGACTTCCCTGAGACGGAAGAGGCGGATCGACCGACCTTGCGTGACGGCCTTCGATCTCGGACTAGGTAAACAGATCTTGACCCCTCCAGGGTTTCCAAAAGGCGACCAGTGGCAGGATAACTTTCCGACGACGCCTTCAATCGAACAATCAGCTCCCGACTTTTCCGAATCAAGCTCTACTCAGGTTGTCGACTCTACGCCTCGATTCGTAGTGACTGCCGATGCTCAAGACCTCATGCCGCAAGGATACAAGGCGCCACTCACTCCACCGATATCGCCACCTCACCGACCTATCTCCTTGAACCATTCTACGGCGGGATCCCATGACACAAGCTTTTCGGTTGTCGACCATGGCTCGGGGGCCACGGTTGAGAGTGGTCGACCGTTGGCAGTCGATCTATCGCTTACCGAAAGCGACACCCCCAGAGCCAAGCATCAACATCGACATTATCGCATCTTGAACGGTGACTTAACCCCGGAGAGATGGAGTGACGGGTCGCGAGGCCCATACCAATCACCAGTTTCACCTGTCATGACCCCTACAGCATCAGCAAAATCACTTCGCCAAGTCTCCTCATCCCAGCATCTCGCTCTGACACCGGATTACTCTCCAACTTTCACGGAGGATTGGCATACTGCGCATGGTACGCCTGTGAATCAAAAACAGGTCCTCGGTGGTGATGAGACGATTTACGCATCTCCAACCAAGGCGGCAACGCACTTTCCTGTTCCTGTGGATCTGCGCCGACATCGTCGACCTCCGCCTGTACCTCCCCCGCGCATGTCGAGTCTACGAAAAGTCCGACAATCACCCAGTCTCGCCAGTCTCTCCGGCAAGACCGTGTGGTCCAAGGATACGTTCAGTATCCGATCGAGATCGATCACACCGACGGAAAGGCGACGAACTCCAGCGGCGCCACTTTCTATCGAGTCTCATACCTCGTCATCCCTCAGTCAGCTTGTCTTCGCCATATCTGACGATGGGCATGGCAATTTCTCTTTCCCGGGCTCGAAGAACGCTCTCCAGGCCTTCCTGACACTTTTCAATGATGCGTCGGATTGTTTGATCCTCAAAAAAGGAGTGACGGAAGACCACATTCAACAGATGCTGGCGCACCTCTTCAAGCCGGACTTGACGCCGGACGAACAACGACACATCACATGGCTCATAGAAAAGGCTGATGAGCTGGTAGGTGACAGGGGAAATACTCCCATTGGACTGAGACTGACATCGTCTATCCTTCAGATCGATGATCCACGCTGGACTCGGCAAGCAGCAACATACCTCCCTTCGGTCCGCTCTTCGACTCATGTCGACCACGACAAGCCACTCCCAAGTACACCGTCCTCGATTACCTTCTTCACGCAACTGCCTGACCTAACGCCAAGAAGCGCCATGCGACCTCCCGCTACACATCCTCTGCTCAGTCCTCACAGAGTCCACGAAGATCTGCCATGGTCAGCTTCGAGTCCTCATCATATACGGCTAGCAGGGAGGCAGTCTCTCGAAGTGGATCCTAGCGACTACTTTTCTGCTCGGGGTCATCCTGATTGTCGAGCGTCCATCAATACGTTTGGCAGGAGGCGAGAGTCTACAGGATCGTCACTTCCTAGTCCCACATGGGTTTCTGCTCATGTGGCCGCGCACTTCTGAGGCTGAAGAAGCGCCAAGTTGTATCATAGAATTCGGACAATCTTGTTGTATACGGCTTCATCAACACACACGGCAGACATGCATCGTACACAGGCAAACGCGGATACTTCTGGACGCCAACTTGCCCTAGTCCACAGATCATCTCTAGTTGAATATGCAGTATAGTGCAATTCCACGCTGGCTCAGTGGGCGACCACCATTGACATTCCACAATCATAATGCGTCAATTGCAATGCTATGCAAGCACGATCGTTGCTGATCATTTCAAATCTACAGTACGTGTCTGGCCCCGACCCATACCTTGTTTTTCAAACGTCCGCTCCTCCTCACAGTATACGCCAGCCCATCTAGACGGTCTTTTTCTTGCTACCTCCTCCGGCGGCCGATCTCGATTTTTTCAGCCTCTTTCCAGATTCGAATGCAGATACAGCCTTGTGATCTCTACCGAGTGGATCTTCCTTCTTGACCTGATAGATTCGGACGATCCAGTTCTCAGAGGTGAATGCTTCGTCTGGTGACAGAGTATCAGATGAAAGTGCCTGCTTTTTCAGCTTGCTGAACAACTTACCTAGTGTGTCTAGGGTGACACCTGGTGGGATTCGTTGACCTCTGACACGGTCTTGAGCGGGTTGACCACCGTACAACTCGGTGAATCTGCGCATCAATGTCAGCGGGAACAGCCCTGCCAGGGTATCGTCGATACTCACCGGTAGTAAGACATCTTGTACATCAACGAGTTCTTCATGGTGCTCGTGCTGCCCTCACGTCAACTAAAGTCATCCGGGACCGTCCTCTGTCTGCTCACGCTCTCTCACCCACTGCATATTCGCCACGGGGTGTAAAGTAATTTGGCTCTTGTACCTCGTCTGGCCAAACACCTTGGGCAATCCTAACCATCCAGAGGAACTTGTTGATATCATCGCTGAGACGAGTTAGCTCAGTAAAATCGGGCAAGCTCGTGACGCTCACCCAGAGTACCCCAAAAGACCTCCGAAGATGACCAAAACATAATCCACATCGTGCTTCCTCAAGATCGGATACGCGACATCCTCGTTTGAACTCATAGCCTTGCCGACCGTGGCAATATGTGTGTTATTCCACGTATTGTTGTCTACAAGCGTAGGTCTGTCGGCCATGCCTGCTATCTGGTACCCGTAGTCCCACCAGGACATGACGACGGCATCTTTTTCGGTGTTCTGTCGAAGCCAATAGTAGGCCTCTCGGAAGTCATCGATGATGGCTTGGGATCCATCGGCGTTGCGGGAAGCAAGGACAACGGATGGCGAAGAGTAGGCTGTCTGGGTAACGAATGTACAGTGGTGGACCCAGAGAAAGAGGAAGTATGAGAGTGTACCGACCATGATAATTCGCGTGTCGAGACCATAGACTCCGAAAGAGGATCGTTTCCCCAGAAGACCAGTGAAGAGGGATCTTGGCTTATTCGAAGCAGCGGCAGCGGCCTTCTTACTGGCCTTCTTCGAGGGCGTCGAGTGACCGTCGGTCGTGGTAGAATCCATGTCGGTGTCTTCTTGAGGAATGATAGGGTCGATATAAGTCTCGAGGATCTTTGAGTATGCGATGGCGGCGGAGACGCAGACGACGGGCGTAATGACGAGCATGAGTCGGACCATGACACCTGCAAAGTAGGACGAGAGAACGGCGTAAATGATGATGAAGACCTGTTCATCGCGCATATCCTTGAAGCACCAGTAGAGACCGGCAGGGAAGAAGAAGATGAGCATGCCGAGGTCGAAGAAGAAGGATGGCCAGGCGGTAGGCTGATGCTCAGATACGGATGCGATGATAGGGACTGGCGGAAGTCAGTTGTCATACAATTCATGGGCGACATGCGCCACTCACTGTGAATCTTTGCGTATCCAGTGTCCCAAAGCGAGTAGAAACGTCCGGTCCAAGGGGCGATCCATCCGGAAAAGGTCAACGCCACGAGAACGGTAAATGAGGCGACGAACGCCAGGACCACGAAACCTCGGAGCAGGAGCTGGAACTGCTTTCCAGGCACCAATCGTCTAACAATCTCGACGAAGGACACAAGCTGCAAGAGTCCAAAGACACCGAGTGCGGCCATGTGTTCGGAAGTTCGGAGCGGGAGGAAACCGACAAAGGGTACTTGCATCGAGCAAATGGTTCCGATAATGTACCAGGACGAGTAAGATAGGTAGAGACGTTGAGTGAATCTACCCATGAGAATGAGGACAAACGCGTGAAGAGGTATCACTGGCTGTCAGCATGCAGGTCTATGTTATTTCTCACTGTTGGTGATGAAGACATATCCACCCCATGCAGCCACCATCCATCCGTAGAACAATGCAGCGAGCATGCCCCAAAAGGCACTTCCGAGCTTCAAAGCCCTGATCCAAAAGTAGAATGTGGACATGAGCAAGAAGATGGCGATGGCTTCATTATCGTAAGATCCAGCGACAGATCGAGAGATGTATCCTGGAGCGATACCGATGAAAGCAGCTGCGAGCAGACCAGCAGATGGGGTCGACATCTCAGTGGTAAATCTGGTTCGCGAGAAAGAGTCAGCAGTGAGCATGAATGAAGCGCGCGAGCCCCTACTCACAGATACGTCGCGATGGCTGTGAGTCCTGCGAATCCAGGCGCGAGCATGACACAGACATTTCGAATATCCACGGGCATGTTCATCCATCTCAGTGCGTTCCAGATCAAGCCCGAAGTGACCATCAACCCTGGGTAGATGGTCCCTCCTACAACCCTCCCCAGAGGGTACCAAGCGGTCGGATCGAACCAGTTCCAAAACTCGTAAAACCCATCGTTGACCAATACCTTGGAAGCTCGGTAATTGAACCAAGGATCAAATTCATGAATGACCGATTCGAACCGGATCACAGCGAACAATCTTGACCCAATGGCCGCTGCGCTGATCAATAAGAGCGTGACGAGTCGGAGAAAAGATTCGGTATTGGTAAGGAGGGAATGGGAGATCTGGGCTGGGAGTGGATAGGCTAATTTCCTAGGTTGTTGTACTGAATCGCCGTTGGGTTGGTTGGGAGCGTCAGAAATGGAGGGAATGGAGGCATTGAGAGAGGAGACGGGATCATTGTCTCTCGAGGAGGAAGAGTCGGTTGCGACCCGAGGTGTCTTTGGAGCCATTGTCGACGGGACGGTCACCACACCAACAGAGGTGCACTGTAGAGGTTGGAGGCTTCCGACACGAAATTTAGGGTGATGGCGAGCGGTGACCAGTCGCTTAGAAGCTCTGGGTCTGGCGAGGCTCTAGATCACCTTCAGTCCTTGGTCCTTATCCCCTTGTTCAGCTCTTCTCTGTCGCTCTTGAGCTCTTCAGTGTAGCGAGCTATTCTGAGCCAACGACCGACACATTCGCAGAACTCCAACGGGGCAACTTTCCCACGGTAGAAAGCCAACAATCCGAGGCTCTGAAAGAAAATGGATGGTTTGTCGATACTATGAAAATACTACCATACTACAAGTATCCCTTCTTCAGTACCTGCATCTCGTTCCAGAATGCATTAATGTGCCCCTCTACTGCGGACCCTTCATCGCCAGCTTTAGCGCCTGCGATTGGTGATTAGCAAGGATGCACGTTCAGTCAGAAGTACCTTCTCAAGTTGCTCCAAGTCAGTGGTGCTTCTGGCGTCGATCCGCTTCATTTGACGTCCAGTCTGAGCCATGATCTCATGTATTTCGTCTTTCGATCGATCGTCATGCGCAAAGATGACAGAGCAACCTTTGCGCCCGAATCGACCCGTTCGACCTGAGGATGTCATGAGTTGAGGCAATTGAATGGGCGACAACTCACCGATTCGATGAATATACGTCTCGATATCAGGTCGAAAGTTCCCACCGGGGCCCAGATCAGGCACGTCATAGTTGACGACCATGTTGACCTGTTGAATGTCGATACCTCTCGCGATGACATTGGTCGTGATGAGGACCTTGGTCTTGCCCTCTCGGAATCCATCGAGAATGGTATCTCGTTCATCCGTTTGCTTGTCACCGTGGAGCGACGCAACGGAGTGACCCTCCTGAGTCAGACGATTGGCAATGTTGTCGGCAGTGTCTTTGCGCTGAGAAAAGGGTCAAATAAAGGTCGTATCGCGGCCTCACCTTGCAGAAGACAATACTTTGTCCAATCGACATGATGTCGTACAACGCGGAGAGCGCTTCATATTTCTGATTCTCGCCATCACATTCGAGCCAAAGCTGCTTGATTGTATCAATGGTGACGTCTTCTTTCTTGAGGAAAATTTGGTTTGCTTCAGGGGCACAGCGCTGAGCAAACTCTTGGACATCGGGAGGGAAAGTAGCAGAAAAGAGAACGACCTGAACTCCTCTGGGTAGCATTCTGCAGCGTCAGCGAGTGCTCACTTGTGCGCACTTACTTTTGAATTCGACTCGTTTGGTCACCCAAGCCTTGCATAGCGACCATCTCATCGGCTTCATCGAGTACGAATACTCGGATGTGTTTCGGGTCAAAAATGGTGCCTCGTCTACTGAGCATATCAACGAGGGTTCCGGGAGTTCCGATCAGGATGTGTTTGTCGATTTTTTGGCCTCGGGTCCAGCTTCCGGGCACAGCGAGGAAGGTCTTGATCTCGGTGAATACCCCTATCTTGTTGACGACTTCTTGGATCTGGCGAGCGAGTTCTCGAGAGGGGGCGAGGCAAATTGCCTAGTCAAATGAGAACGAGCCATCGCCAGCGTCACGTGCACAGCTCACCTGAGGGGCCATGATGCTTGGATCGACTCTCGAGAGCATGTTGAGGGTGAATGCGGCAGTCTTTCCAGTACCAGACTGACTCTGACCGATGAGGTTACGAGGTCTGCAAAGAGTCAGCTCGTCCCTGTCTAGTGCCCGGACAGACTGACGGGTTGTTGAGGAGCATAGGTAAGGCATTCTCTTGAATCTTCGAAGGCTTTTTGAATCCAGCAGCATAGATTCCTTTCATCAGGCTTTCATGGCTGCGGCAGATCAGCTCAAAGTTTCGCACTAAAAGACAGGAGCTGACATTGGAAGGTCTTCGAAGCGTTTGACACTGTATAGCGGGTTATTAGGGTCTGCTTGTTGATCGGCTAGTTTGACCTGCGAGCCGTGATCAGTAATTTATCGGATGTGAGAGGAGAAGGCCACCCCTCACCTGAACCTGAAAATCGTTCGAGATGAGTCCGCTGCCAGTGTCTGACATGCCGGCGTCGATTGGCTCATTATCTCGGCCATTGGCCGCGTTGCCATTCGAGTTGCCGTTCTTCATGGTGTTGCCCCAGCCTGGATGATGATCAGCGGGGATAGTGCTTCGAGGGATGGAACGGACCGTCATCTGCCCTATCTTGCGCCTTGCTATGTGTTGTCGAGCCCCATGCTAAGACAGGTCAGCGAGAGCTCTGTGTGCACATCGTTAGCTCACATATAGGCTCATCCATTAAATCCTGAGCCATCTTCCCAGCTTTCTTGTCTTTACTGTCTTCAGGTAGTAATTCTCCCTTGCCAGAAGGCTCTTTAGTCTCCTTCTTCGCGCCCGTTGAAGCACTGGGCTGAGCGCTGGTAGCTACCGCTGGCGTAGTAGTAGTAGAACTAGCTGACGCTGATGGGGCGGATCCCCCCTCGCGACCCGATTTGACACCGGCAAGAGCTCTACCAAATAACGCACTGGAGGTGTTTGGCCGTGGCCGTGATTGAGATTCGGAAGAAGCAGAAGCTGGAGGAGGCGAATGAGGAGTATCGGATGGTGATGACGAGGATGATGAAGCTGGCTGAGGATCTCCTGTTGAAAGACCCGATATACGAGATAGCAGCGAAGCTACGGGTTGATCCCCTTTCTCCGAAGTTGTCCTTCCAGCAGGTTCAGATGATTCTGTATGAGGTTGCTCAGTATCGTGTTGTTGAGATTCGATCATGATGAAAGAGAGAGAGAGGAGAGGAGAAGCAGAGGGTAGTAGGCGGCAACTGGCGAAGCGAGAGAGAGCGAGAGAGACGGGGGGGGCCTATGCCTCGTGGCTCAACAACGCACAGACCCCCGCTTGTCTACACACTCATGCGAGAGCATGTGGCAGTACATATCTGAAGTTAAGAAAGCAGAGCCACTTACCTGGAGCTTGAGGTGGACTTCCAAATGTCCTCTTGAGCTCATCATCATCATCAGACTCCTCATCAGCCCAATCCTTTTTACGCGGTGTAGAGAGGTTGGACATGGCGGAAAGAATACGAGGTAAGACCAGATAAAAGCGAGGGAAATCCGAAGAGATGAAGGGTTTGAGGGACAAGAGAATCAAGTTGGTACAAGAAACACAGTCGACACGAATCACAAGATCTTGTCAAACACGTATTTACAGACCAGAAGAATACCGTTGAGGAAAGGTCGTGCGTGGTTTTGAACTGAATGTCGGGTTGAAATCGTCATCCGAAGGATGCGAAGGTGGCAGTTTAGGACTGGGGTAGGGTGGCACAATCAATAAAGGAGAGTCACGATTCTAGATTTGCTTTGGGTATGGCATGCATAAGCAAGACAGGTTGTAGACAAAGCTTCTATAGCCTGCAAGTTCCACACGATGTAAGGGAAGGGATCGGACTCGGGTTGACGCTCGCGCTGCTCCTTGAAACACTGCTCGTACCCGTGGTCGAGGAGGCCGAAAGCCGCGGAACGATGGAACTTCTCTGTAAGTTTGTGCCTCTCAGATCGCAGTCCGACAGCGCTGGGCTCGAGCAGAGAGAGAGAGGCATGGAACCTGTCAAAGCGGCATTCGAAGTGAGTTGCAGCGATGACAGGGTAGAAGGCAGTGATGTTGGAGGAGAGGTGAAGTTGTTGTTCGACAAGAACCTGCCAGTTCATTAGCCTGAATTTACCGACTCGCCGTCCGCGCTCACAGGGTGGTCAGAGATGTCAGAGATGAGAAGTTGGGGACTTGGCCGCCGAAAGCATTGTATGACAGGTCCCTGATGCACTTCAGCTGAGTCGACTCTGCGATGACGGACACCGACTTACAGATACTTCAACGAGCTAGGCAGATTGTTCTCGCTCAAAACGCCGAGTCCCTGCCCGGTCATAACGCTGATAAGGCGGTAAGCATGGCTCAATTTCACACCATCCGCACACTCACAAAGTCTTCAGCGCCGAATTCTTCTCCAGATCTGGCATCTTCGGAGCTAGATTGGCATTATTGATCAAGGACAATGTGGAAAGTCGTGTGGCCTGTCGAAAGTCCGCAGTCGAAAGATCACCCCGAAGACCAGTGTACTGTAAGTTGATGCTCGTCAGATTCTGCAGTGCCAGGATGTCGGAGTAGAAATCGCCGCCTATCAGAGTAAGCTGCTATTCTTACCCTACTCTTGCCCAACACTCACTCGGTACGGAATTATTGCCAATGATGCTGAGGGATGACAGCGAGACTATGTTCTCCAGAGTCCTCGGCAGCAAGTTTGGGACGTTGGGATACTTGAGCCCTCTGGTATGGTCAGCTTGGTCCATATCTCGTAAGGATAATAGCTCACATGCTGACCACTCTCCCTCTGGAGTCGCAAGACACGCCGTTCCAAGCACAAGGGCTCGCATCTTTGCCCCAACCCAAACCGCTCAGAGGTCCTTGAGCCTCATGAAGGATATCCATCAATGCACAGAATTGCAAAGTTGCTCCCACGCCCGTAGAATTGCCGCCTATCAGGTCTGACTCAAAGTCATTCGTCGCCGACGTTAAGAGCGGGACGCAGTCGGAACATGGGTATGTACCGGGAGAGCCGGGCGCAGAGCTCATGAAGAGGTCCAGACACGTTGCCAGGCTTTTTGAGGTAGTCGGCGAAGTTGTATTAGCTGGAATAGTTGGATCATTCTTATCCGATGACGAGTTGTGAGACGAGTTATCTGCGCCGGATTGAGTCAAAAGAGCGGTACAGAGTCCAATGGTGAGCGCAGCGAGGATTACGATCACAAGTATCATCAGGCACTTGATCTCAGCCTATCTCCACTCTTGGTGTCTCTCACCTTATATCTCTTGCTCTTCTTGTTCTTCTTTTGCTCGTCCTTCTTCTCTTTTCGACGCAGACAACACCACGCTCGAGATCCGTCGTGTGACCTGTACTTGCGCTTGTTGCCCAGACTCCACTCCTCTTTACCTGGCGATCGCCTCGGGTACATGTAGTCTGTACTTCGGCTAGGCACCTCGGAAGCGTATACGACCTGTCGAGGCGGCACCAGGTGTTCTTCCGAATGTAATGAAATGCCTCGAGTGGCCATTCTGAACCTGTCCATGTCCCTCATCTCTCTCTCGCGCATCTCACGTACGACTCGATCTGCAGAGCCCTCATTTTGGGTCCAAAGGGTAGATTTGCCGACCCATTTGTGGCTTTGATTCCTGACCACATCACCAACGCGGTCGAGCAGAGTCTTTCGTCGGTTCATCCGATGCGAGTCGTGGAGAGAGGTGGGTGAAGGGCCAAGGTAGGTGGGAGTGAGGAGAACATTGTGCAAGACTGAGTCGTATGCCTCGCCTGGACTCTCATCGCCTCGATGTCGCCCGGCTGGTGGCGGTTGCAGATGGAAACTCGAGGTCTTCTCGGCTCGGATTGTCGGAGTGATGTTCTGCAACACACCGCGAGGTACAACCTCACCAGGATGGATGGAAACTCTGCCTTCTCGCCATGAGGGGTACTGGTGGCCAGGCTCTACTTCACAGACGTCGAATGGATCGAGCTTCTCCTCCTTGACGGGCTTCCGCTTAGACTTTGGAGTTTTTGATTTGGCCGGGCTCGGAGGCTTTTCATGAGGCGAGAGACGGAACCAACCGGCCCGCCTTGAGGGAGTATGTCTAAGATGTCCATGCTCCTGTTCGGGTTCAACTGTATCGGTTGTAGCTATGACATCGCCTACGCGAGGGTACGCTTGACGAGTCTTGCTGAGATCAAGAGGCGGTGGTCGACGATGAGGCGAGGAGGATGCACCAGGCTTCGAACCCAAGACATTCGTCAAGGACGATGAAGAATGCTCAGACAATGGCGGGTTTCTGTCCTTAGGTCGATACGGACGTTTTGGGGGTTGGGAAGCGTATGGCAGAGGAGGTAAAAGAGGTGGTGATCCGTCTGACGGTTCGGGATACTCGGATTTTGCGGGACTATAGATGGAGGAGGATTTCGAGACGAGTGCAGGACGTTTCACAGCATCGACATGGCGAGTCTTGATCCGAGGTTGAATGTGAGAGGTCGCTGGTGAGGAGGTAGAAGCAGAGGCGAAAGTATCGAGCGGTCGAATAGGGACCGGAGGCAGAGGTTCAGATACTTGAAGGGGGGGATGACGAGCGGGTAAGAGGGACAGGATTGAGAATCGGGATTTGAACCGTGATGGGCCCTCACCAGACATGGCGAGATGTGGAGTGAATCGCTGCAGCGACAGACAGGTGAGAAGAATCAAATGTTGAGCGACACGTTTTAACACCTGTAGACAGATCAGTCAACCCCGGTGTCCGGCGGCAGAGACAGGCTTGGAGACCAGCGTCTTGGTGCCGTAGATGATACTGTCCCAGAGCGAGAACATTTATCAATTATGGGCAAGCTCTCAAGGTCAGCAGACAGAGTCAGGAAGCAAAGAATACAGCCAGCACTCATCTCATCCTATGATATGTCATCGAAGCTGTGGGTTGACTGACGATAGAGACCTGGAATCTCAGGGGATCGTGTCTGATCTCTCATGCATCGAGCGCATTGTTGTTTGTACTAATCGAGTGTCCAACGGACAATGAGGGTGTACTGTTCCTGCTGCTGCTGCTGCTGCTGCTCACAAGGCGGTGAGAGAAAAGAGTACAAATAGCCAGTTTGCAAGACAACAATAATGAATCGAACGGTCCAAGATGAAACACCGTGCGAGACCTGAGCACCCCCATAAATGGTATCCACCTTCGACGCAGCTTTCGTGAATCACAATCGGCCATACGACACCATATGCATCCCGTTCACGACGTGTATTAGTCACCAGCCTGTAACCCCTTGACACTATGTATACTTTGTATGTATGATCTTCTTGTAAAATCTCCTGGATATTCTGAAACTCCTCTCCAACCCCAGTGCCTCTGCACAAATGTCATCTACTTGTTTTTGCCCGCCGATCGACCACTCTTCACACTGGCCGTCTTTTTCCCCTTCTTCTTACTGGCACCTCCTGTCAATTCCCACTGACCACTGTTCCGCATCAAGCCTTTCCGAGCGTCCTTGTACTCATCGTCAACTTCTGATTCTTCGCTCGTATCCTCTCTCATCTTGCCGATTCGAGTAGACCACTCCTCGTGTTGAGCTGCGTCTTGACCCGGACTTTCAGGTTGGACATCATTAGTCGGTGCCGCTGAAGCTTCTTGAGCCAGTCCAGGAGCAGGATTGAGAGCAACGTTGGGAGACTCTGGGACGTTCATTCGGACAGACTTTCTTCTGACCTGTCCACCGGCCAACTCTTTCGCAGGTCGAGGTCCAGTCGTTTCGTCGGAGTCAGAGTCGACAGCCGATTCGTAAGCGGCTTGATGAAGTTGCTTCTCGTTGGGCAGCTTCTCCACGGTCGGAGGTCCAACATTGATACCTAATCGCTTGATCCTCTCATTATCGACAACCTTGAATTTGGTTTCATCATCGTCCTCAAACTCGCTTTCGGAAGTCTCGGCGGGGTCTGCTGTGCCCTCATCCGCCGTGTCATATTGCGTTTCAGCCGTCGAGGACTGGTAAGACTGGCGATGAGCCATCTTAGCCGGGGCTACAGGTATAGCGGGAGCCGCTGGGATCTCCTCCTTGGGCAGGTTGACAGGTCCAGGCGCAGAGATTGAGTACATGGTGGGAGGAGGCTCGATAGGAGCGGCCAGGACAGCAACAGGTTGCGCTGCAGGAGAGGAAGGTCTCAGTGCCGACTTGAGAGGCGGCGACAGGGTCCGGCTGGGAGGAAGGGGAGTAGTCGATCGCTTCTTTTGCGCGTCTTCTGGCTGATTGACCGATCGTCGTGAGCTGTTCCTCGACAATGTCTGGGGTCGATCAGTGCTGTTGACGGCAAGCTTGGGAATTGGATCAGCTTTGACGATGGAGGTGCCGGGTGCCTTTGGCAACGATCCAGCCAGAGGATCGGTCTGACTTTTGGGTGCCTTTGGTACATCTGGCATATTTGGCCCCGGGGTGCTCTCAACCAACGACATGATGTTGGGACTAGATCCTGTACTCCCAGTTGCAGCTCGCGCATTGACTCGCGAGATACTGCCGTTGGGTCGAATCCTTTTCGCAGTACCGCTCGATTTGACAGTCGCAACGGAAGTAACCGTCCCTGATCGAGATAGAGGTCGTCCAGTGGAGGGTTTGGGTGTCGTCGACCCAACAGAGCCGGCCCCAGGTGTAATTCGGCCGTTGCGATTAGGCGCAGGAGGAATGAGTCCACTAGCGACTGGAAGCGAGCTTCGGGAAGAGGGTTTGGTAGATCCTGCCGACCAGGTGTTTGCAGTGGTGTTGTTATTGCTGACGCTGACAAGATTGCCAGGCTCATCATCACTGCTCGAATCGGCAGGACGCTCAGAACGACGGTTGCCAAATGCAGATGAAGATCGCTTGACATTGGCATCGGTACGTGTCCGCCAACTGGATCTGTTTGGCGAACCACCTGATCCATAAGGAGGAGAGCTTCTGCCCCCGAGCAGAGGCCGTGGTGGACCTTGGAAGAAACCAATGACCTTTTTGAAAAAGCCCTTCTTCTTCTTCACAGAATGATTGCTCAAACCACTGCGATTGCTTCTGGCGCTTCGAATACTCGACGTCTCTGAGGCAGCTCGTCGATTTGTACGGTAGTCAGAATTGGTCCGGCGCAAAAAGCTTCGTCGAGGTGAAGTGTAATTCTTTGACCCGACGCCAACGTCACTAGCAGCTCGTCTTCCACCGGTTCGACGGTTGAGCGGACTGTCGTCTCCGCCAGGTCCAAAGTCACTGGTCCTACCTGTGACGGAAGCCACTCCGAGGGGCGACCGACCGATCGTGCCCTTGCGATTCATAGGCTGTGGTGCGCTACCCAAGGGTCCGTTCTCGTGAACGACCAGACCATCCGCTCGCTCATCGCCCGAGGAGCCGAGTTCATCTTCCTCTGCAATGCTACCAGCAATGGATCCAGGTGGATTGATTCGAGGGAAGGGGACCCCGGCGCGGCGAGGAGAGCCAAAGTCGTCGTGACCGAATTGGGAAGCAGATTGAGACGGGGACAATGAAGGGTTCGAGTCGAGCTCGTAAGCGTCGGTTGGGAGTTCTAGAGAATTATCAGCGGGACTCTAGTGTGTCGACTAACCATTGATCTTGCCGAGGTCCTGCATGCCTTTCTTGGACTGCGCGACCCACATCTTGCCTACTGCATTCATCGCTTTGAATCGTTCCTCGAGTCCATGAATCAGAACCTTGTTTCGCTCCTCCTCAATCTGGATTTCAAGGGTTCGCAAATGCTCCTCACAACCCAAGAGCTCTGCCTGCGCCTCGGCAAGCTTGCTAGCTCTCTTGCTCTCCTTGCTGGTTGTGGATCCTCCCGAAGTAACGGAAGACAGGGAGACTCGAGAGCTGAACTCGGCCGGTCGATACGAAGCGGCAATGGCAGAAAGGTCAGATTTGGTAGGTCGTGACTTTGTCGACTTGATCAACCTCGACACGAGGATCTCCTTGTCTCTTCGGACTCGGGTAATTTCCTCCTCCAGTTTGTGGACTTCCTTCAGCTCTTTCCTGAACCGTTCGAGACTTCCCACATAGAGAGCCCAGCCTTGAGCATCCGCTTCGATCCTTCCGAGCAATGCAGAGCCAATGGTCGATTCGGCGTCGTTGTGATCGTGATTCAGCAACGCGGGAGATAGGGGTCCTTCGAACGCAGCATGTCGAACAGAACGTCTGATGGGTGGGAGAATACCCGGTGAGGAAGTCGAGTAGGCTAACAATGACGAAGTTGCCGAGTGGGAGTGTGACAACAATGTCAGAAGAGTGTTGAGGATGGTTTTCTGCGTGTCACTTGGGAGGAGGTCAGCCCCACGTCAAAGGAAATCAGTCCTGCCAGCACTCACAGATAATTGCTCAACAGGCGGTCACTGCTACTCCTGTGAGCGTGACCTGGTCGTAGAGTGTCCATCATGTATTGAGCCGCCTAGAACGGTGAATGAGGGGGAACGGTTGGATTCCCGGCTCTTGCGTCACGTCTCCCTGAAGACAGCCTCTCCGTTGCGAACAGAGGAGTCAATGACGACCAGCCAATCTGTTAGATCTTGTACAATGAAGAACAAGAAGAAGAAGAAGAAGACGAAGACGAACAGAAGGTGGGGGCGTGTTGAAGATCAGTAAATTGAATGAGAGAGAGAGAGAGAGAAAAGGAGAGAGAGAAAGTCAATCGACCATCATTACCCGCATTAGCCATTTCCGGATGCAGCACCCCCATTTTCTGAGATGACGTAACGTTTAGCGTCTCACGTGGTAGGAGGTCAAGCTCTGACGTGGCATTTTGCCACTGGCATTCGCTCGCGCGGATCCGTCGCGTCCCAGGCGATAATAATGTTGCAGCAAGTGACACATCTGGAGCTTCGTCGATAGCATTGTCGTCGCCCCAACGACTATTCACCATGGAAATAGAGTACGAAGATCAGCCACAGACCATCGCACCGTCTGGATTGCTTCCAAGACCTCCTGTCGAGATGCCGGAAGAGGATGAATCAGAGCAAGAGCCAGAAGAAGAAGACGAGGAGGAGGAGGATGTAGAAGGAGGAGAGGATGCAGGTGAGCTAGTCGGCGGATAGAACCCCCCTCATTGCAGGTCTGACGTTGAGTCGCAGTACCTGTGGAGAAGAAAAAACGAGTCATCAAGCAACGTCAATCATTAGCGGAGAAGCAACAGGGGACGACCATTTTCCCTATAAGCAGGGTCAAGAAAATCATCAAGGCGGACAAGGAGTTGGACATGATGACGGGAGAAGCCTGCTTCATGATAGCAGTAGCGACGGTGTGCAAACTCTATTGAGGTAATCTTCCCAAGCCTGATGCCTTCCAGGAATACTTTATCAAGCATTTCATGGAAGAGGGATACACAAAAGCGAGATTGGACAAGCGGAAAATGGTCAATTACCGGGATATGGGTGGGTCCTAGCCCGTCGCGCGGCCATGCTGATATGTCAGCCGCCGTCGTGGAGAGATCAGAAGAGTTTGATTTCCTCAGAGGTGAGATGAGCTCTTCGTCGCCCTTACCTTTCACCCGACTTGTATCCTCGGATGAACACTTCGTATCACTTATTGTTCGAGACGCAAAGCGTCGAGGAAAAGTAATCTTCTCACTGAATCTCATCCATCCTGCTATTCCTCTTTGTATCTTCACTGAGCCCAGGCTGACATCCCAGATGTTATCCCGATGCCTATGCCTCTATCTGAAGCTCTCCTTCGCCGGCAACAGCAACGTCGTGAGTCGCCACAGATCAGCGATCTGCCCTTGGAGACTGACGTCTTCGCAGACGATGCCGATCCCACAATACAAGAGGATGGTCCAGAAGAAGACGTCCCATTGTCCGATGACTTACCACCACTCGCACCCTCTACCAACCCTCTATTCCCCAATGCATTTGTGAAACGTCCGCCGAACGGTCACGGTCGCGTCCCAAAACACCCGAAACCGCCGCCTGCTGCAGTAGACACAACGAATCAAGATGTGGCAGAGCCAGAGATACCGAAAGTGCTCTCCGCAAAGACTGGACCGGTGAGATGACAGCTCGGGACCCAATGTCTGACGGATTCTCAGAGCACACCGCATGGGCTGCAGACGAGAAGATCAGCGAGGAAAAGTTTGATGGCGGAGGATGCAGAGGCGATGGTAGTGGATCACGAGAGTACTACAGGAGAATCTGCCGAGCAATCGCATGAGGCGCATGCTGGACCTACAGGTGGAATGGAGCAAGATTAAGACGAGTTCGGCCTCGTCGTGGCATTGTTCAGATGTATTACTCTTCACGTCAGATATGCGTCTTCTCTATCTCGCCCGACAGAGCCGGCGTCCTCGGCTGTATTGCGTGATCTTAGGCTCATCAGAGGCGAGTTCTCAAGCCGAATAGCCCTTCCACTGGATGCATGCATGCAGCGCAGACAATAATGATAATGCCCAGTTTATAGCTGGTCAAAGCTTGTTACCTCTGGCGGATATAAATCGGCTAACAGAAAAAGCTTGGCCATCCTTTGAATCTTTCATTTGCCCGCCCCATCAACGGCACATGTTCAGATACCGAGTGACTAACCGATATCTATTCTCGCGTCCTGATATGTGTTGGTCTATTTCAATTTCGATGTTGGTGTATGGAGACTCGTCTTGGATCCGTTGGAAACCCGCTCGGCTTTCAACAGATCCATGCGTCGGCAAAGAATGAGCCCGAATCCGATGGGACCGAATGAACCGTTTCATTCAAGGTTCCGAATGTGTTCTATTCAGAGCTCCAATCTCCAACCCCTTTCTGCTGCTGTAAAACCCAGGAGAAGGAATGCTCTCTTGAAGGTTTAACGTCCTCGTACTTTGAACTCACTCTCCATCTCTGCTCGACTCAAGCAACATGGCAGCTATCACTGCGACGATGAGTCCATCCTCTTCCATTGCTGGAGGCGTCGGTCCCAATACTGCCTTGCCTCCGGTACCAGCGATGGAGCCTCGCTTCTCGCTGCCCGATAGCACGCCTAGATCCAGCAAGACGTCCATCATCATAGGCGGTGTCACCGTTTATATCTTGGGTCTGGAAGAGCTTCAAGCCAGTCGCAAGGACGGACAAGTTACCGTACTATACCTTGCGCACATGCGTAAAAGCACATATACCGTCACGGAGAACCTCGGACATGAGATCTTGTACAGATACAAGCAACACTGTAAAGGAGATCAGAGTCGACGCGGTCTCATCGCCGTGACGATGGATATGCGGAATCACGGTGCAAGAGAGGTGAGCAGGCGCATTTTGTGATAACACCATCTAACTCTTCCCAGATTAGCAGGTTAGCTAATCTTACCTGGCAAGATGGCAACGAGACGCATGCGTTAGTGGCGAGCTGACGATGATGGCTGATGTCTCTTCAGCTCCGATCTCATATCCGTCATCGATGGTTCGGCTACCGACTACCAAGTGGTCATGTCACATTTACCCTCCTATCTGCCCCAACAATTCGATTACGTCAAGAATGTCTTCATGGGTGTTTCACTCGGAGCTCACACGGCTTATCGAGTTTCCCAACTCTCTCCCTCTATCGACGGTTACATCACGGTCGTAGGCTGCCCTTCCCTCTCTTCTCTCCTCCTCTCTCGGCTCGGCGTTCTACCTTCAACATGCAACGTCAGGCCAAGCGAGATGGATAAGGTGGACTATTCAACTTTGAAGAGGATCATGAGCCCAGATCAACTCAGAAAGTATCCTAAGAATCTCGCTCGGATACTATCAAGTCAAGATGAAGCCATCTTTGAGCATTTTCCCAGAAACGTTCCGGTATTGATGTGTGGCGGCAAGCTTGATCCATTGGTCCCGACCCTTTTGACGGTGGACTGGTTGGATCGAAGGGGAACAGCGAGCTCGGACGATAAGACTACTTTGTTTGTACAGGAGAATACGGGGCATAGTTGTACGAAGGAGATGGTGGCTATGGCTGCCAAGTGGATATTCACAAACTTCTCATAGACCATGTTGTAATTGGGTGATGCAAGTAAACTCTGCAAAAGAGCCATGTGTGCATGGTATATCCCTTTCGGACCGACTGCGCTTCATGTCCAGTCAGATCGATGGCGGAAGTCATGGTAGAGGAGGTCCTTCATCGGTCGCAATTCATGTCCATGATGCACTTTAGAGCATGTCACGACTCATTCTCGCAGGGTGGAGAGACTGTGCACTTCACGCTCAAGTGCAAAGCAAAGGGCATTGATAAAGTCTCCCTTGAACAGGGAACAGTTCTCCTTCCTATGTCCGTGTGATGCACCCAAGATGCCTGGAACCTCTCACTCAATGCATCGCAAGCGTTGACGACATTATTACAAAATGTACCTGTAGTCTTCATTCTGCTTGTCCGACAGATCCTCGTCAAAATGATGGTGGTACACTCGTGCTGACGCCTCTCCCGTCCTGCGGTCCCGGCGTGCATTCTCCATGCGGAGAGCGATATAGCTCGCAGTCGCGATGACAGCGACGAGCGCGAGACAGATGGTACTGCCCATGAAACCTGCGTGATACACTGGAGCAGGTGAGGCGCCAAATATGTTGGGTCCGATAATGTTACCAACACAGTACCCCACAAAAGTGGTGGCGCTGACCATTGATTTTTCTGTGCTAGGTCAGTTCTTCTCTCTGTCCCTATGGTCACAGTCGACTCACTGGTGTGTCCAGCAATGTTTGATGCGGCAAGGGAGACGGCAAGGCCTCCAGCAGCCACCTGAATGGCCAAGAGGAGGATGCCAGCGTACAATAGACCCTTGTGGCCTGTTGGGCCCTTGATCCAGCAGATCAGTGTACCAGCCATGGAGATGAGGACTGTGACGAGGATAGTGATGTATCGCATGTTGGGAACCCTTCGGTTGAGGTAACCAGCGGCCATGATACTGACGAAAGTGATGGCGCCAATCGGGCAGGTGAGGGCCAGCGAGTGGAAGTGGTTATATCCAAAGCCATTGATGACGAGCGTTCCAAAGGTTCCGAGGGCTCCAGATGGGACTCCGGTAAGAAGAATAATCAGAGCACTGGACCACACTTTGTAGTCGGTAAAGGCTTCCTTGATCTGTTCTCCCTTGAAGTTGTGGTTGATGGTTCCGGCTCGGTTTCGCTCTAATCGCGCAATGGCGATTTTTCGTTCATCCTCGTTAAGACCCTTAGTCTTGAGAGGGTCGTCGGGCAGAGTAAACGTCAAGACGAATCCCCATACGACAGTGACGGCACCGAGGATCAAGAACAGGGGTTTCCAAGGGAGGAAATGAGAGTGGATTTGGCCCAAGGCGTAATTGAGTAAAGGTGAGACAACGGTGGCAAGCCCCACACAAGAGTACCAAAAGCTCAATCGTAGAGCCTGTTCCTCTCGAGTCCACCAGAAGGTGACGAGAACGGTGAATCCTGGCGCCACGGCCGATTCAAAGACTCCAAGGAATACTCGATTGACCATTAATCCAGCGTAGGTAGTGCAACCAGCGGTGGACATGACGACGGCTCCCCAGATGATCGTCGCGCCGCCAAGAACACGAGAAGGAGAATACCTCTGGGCGAGAAGCATCATAGGGTAGGTCCCCACGAGATATCCAATGTAGAAGATCATCGACACATTGGCAAACTTCTTATTGTCGGTGATGGCTTTCCCAGATTTAGTGTGTCCGATGACCTTGCTGAGGTGTAGATCATCGAGTATACCGAATTGGGTGGAGGAAGATAAGATACCCTTGTCGTATGCTTGGAGGAAGTAGGTGACCATCATCAGGGGCAGAATCCTATACACTGAATGAGCTCATGGTCTGGACTTGTGACCAAGCGGACTCACCAGAAATCTAATTTTCTCACGAGACGCTTCTCAGCGGCGGCATCTGTAACCTCGACCACGGCTTCATCTTTGTGATCTCCACTCTCAACTTGCATATCTCGATGTTTATGGTAGAGTTCCATGTCACGGAAATACAATAGGATGTGGGGGACAGAGTCGGAGTTTGGACTCAGACCATGGGGCAATGCGGGGAGATTTATATACACGACGAGTCTAACGTTCAAAGTCCCAAACGAACTCTCAACCTGGAAACCTCGGTGTCGCATACAGAGGCGTTCGGTTGAATCGGTCCCTCGGTTCATGTTGTAAACTGCCACATCCGGATCTCTAAAGGTTTATGTTTAAACCCAACAACAGCGAGAAGTCGGGTGGGAAAATTCTGCCGTGGCCCCCCGGACCATTAAGGGGATCTGATGTGTATTCCTTTGATTTGATCGTACCCTTCCTTCGGCACAGATCTGACCATCAAACAAACGATCAAATCATCACCTCGAGCCGACAACCGAGAGACCCATACTTGCACCCTTCAGACAGCTTTATCTATTCTCTGAACTCCGATACTTATTTCCATGCAAGCATTCTCCACGGCGCCCCAATCTGGTCCACCACCGAATGGACCGGAGAGGATCAAGCGAGCGCGCCGAGCTTGTACAGCCTGTAACCGTCGAAAGGTCAAGTGCGATGTGGTAGTCACCGGAATACCGTGCACAAACTGCAAGCGAGATGTCAGCTCGGTATGTGAGACGGTCATCCGGCGTAGGACACGGTATGTAGGAATTGGAAGCGGCTCAGGACTGAATCAATGATCCCCATAGACACAAGAAGCCACCCCAGCCAACGGGTTCGGAGCCATCGCCATCTAGCGTCCGAAGGACCACAGAGCCTGGCAGCTCTACCCGAGGCGAGCGATATCCTTCACGTCAGCCCTCGGAAGAACATACGCTTGCCAACGTGCCTTACATCGGCGACAATCGAGGCGCTCGACCTTACGTCTATGACTTGACCCACTCGGAGCCCTCTCATCCGACTGCCCCGGTTCGACACTCAAACTGGACGCCGATCCAGTTCGAGCAATTGAAGTACATCAAAGCGTTTGAACCGCTCGATGAGAACCTGTCGACGGGTCTGCTCAAATGCTACATCTCAAACATCCACTATTCACTCCCAATCCTGGATCTGTCAGCCGTCCTCAAGTCCCAGGTTCCATACTCAGAATCATGGTTGCTTTACTGGTCGGTCATGTTGGCGGCCGCGAATGTGAGTGAGCCATGTATGTCTGCGCTGACCGTGGTCAGTTCGCTGGACCACACTTGCTCCAATCTGCAGGCGTCGAGTCACGTAAAGAGCTGAAAAAGGAGATTTACCGTCGTTGCAAGGTGGGTTACAAACTCGGGAGACTATGCCTGACCTGCAGTCCCTGTATGATTTTGATGTAGGCACAAATAAGATCACCCTCATCCAATCCGTCATCCTCATGTCTTTCTGGTATACTGATGCTCAAGATCATACGGGAGCTTGGCATTGGATAGGCGTCGGCATTTCGCTGGCTCAGACGCTCGGCTTGCATCGGAATCACAAGGGAATGGCCAATCTGACTTCTCGAGAGATGTGCATCCGACGGAGACTCTGGTTTTCACTCATCATCCGTGATCGATGGCTGTCCTTGGCTAGAGGGCTCCCATTAAGAATCAACGACGAAGACTGCGATGCGATCATGCCTAACATACGGGATGTCCTCGAGGATGGCGATGATGTGGACCCCGTCGAGAGAATGAGATTTCTCCCTGGAGATACCGAAGCCCTCGCCGAGCTTTGGATCTTGTTCGCCGAAGCCAGTGTCGTCCTGGGTCAAGTGCTGCGAGTTCATTACGGCATCTTTGCGGAGCGTGAACCTTTCGCTGCATTGGACAGCTTTGAAAAGCACGCCTTTGCAATGGATGCCTGTCGACCGGGCAGGGTGGATAAGAGACGTCTGCAACGTGGCAATTTGATCCAGTACTATCAATCCGAGCTTTACTGGCAGTGAGTAAAGCCTTTTTGAGCGGTCATTGACAACAGCGGCGTCAATGTGGTCCTCAGTCGTCCCTACGTCCTTGGGTCTTCGTTTCAGAATCCCGCCGTCGCCAACTTACCGATCGTCCAGACGGCTCTGGCTCGGGCTCGGGATTCCAGCCGAGAGACTAACAGCGTCCTAGAGAGCATCATGGATCTGGAAGATGGGGTCCATCTGCTCAAACCCATGATGTGAGTTACAAAAAACGCTGAACGTTGCGCTGAAAGTCAGCATCACGGCCTTGATCCCGTCGATGCAGATGCACCTGTACGAATGTCGTGGGCAATCTTCCACACGGACAATGGTCGGCCACAATCGGCTCAATTTTTGCCTGTCGGTGCTTAAGCTCTTACGACGGACGTACTGGAGCGCAAATGTCACTTTACAGCTATTTGAACATGCTCTTAGAACTCTCCAGACCGAGTCGCTGTTCCATCAGAAAGCAAGTGCAGCATCGACGCAAGATGTGTCGGGAGGACAAAACGTCGAGTATGCCTCGCAGTTCGTTGATCCGACATTCTATCCGCCATCCATTTGGAACACGACCGGGTTGGTGAACGACACTGGCTTCCCAGAGATTGAGCAATTGTTCAATGCCAATTTCGCATTGCCTGACAACGCAGTGACCTGGCCTCAGGATTGGTCCACCTGGGGTACAGCGGTATAGATAGGTGGCGTTTCCTGCAGACCTCTGGGCATGGGAGTCTCGGGTGACATAGACACCAGGATGCATCTCCTATTGACGACCCTGAGATGCCGCCAATGTGTGACACGCGTAAAGATCGTCCCATGAAGCGTCGTCCGAGGCGGAAGCAGCGTAGGAAAAAGTGCACGAGTATGAGAGTACAAGACGCCTGAATGCCTGTAAGAAAACATCCATTCTACATGAGAGTCAAGTAACTGCATAGATTTGGTTGCACAATCGATTAACTGAGGAGGAGTTCTGTCAGACCCTTTCCGCAATCGTAGAGAAAGCAAAGCGTTCATGAGGACTTGTATTCCTACCCAGAGTCGCTGGGTTTCTGGAATGGATCAGCTCAAGTACATCATCTCCTTTTACCATATAGACTGTGTACTCTAGACACCAGATCTGTTGCTTGGACGGCGTATACGCTTCATCTCTAAACGTATACATGCCGCCACCTTCGTTCAGAATAGGATAGGCCAGCTCGAAAAAGTAGTACTGATCACCTGCCACGGGACAAGCTATTAGGCCAGTGCCTGCCTTGGCACTGTGGAATGCATCTTCATTCAGCCAAGGGAAACGGTACAGTAGAGGCATTGACTTGCCCAGATTGATTATTGCAGAGATTTTTCGTCTTGGTAGTGTATACGACATTCCCATTGAAAGTCAAGGTACCAGAATGAGTTGAACCAAGCTGTATCTCATGTCAGATGGATCGAATCATAATATGACCTCACCGGAATTGCATACTCCAGGATCCCTGCGTTGTAGAAGGTGACGGTGGAGCCTGATGCGGGCAGCTCGGGTGTATAATAGCCCCCACGAGTTTGACTAGGGGACATCAGGAGGTCGTTCATTGCTTGATCAGCCAGCCCACAAGGTACTTGTCCCACCGGAGCAGTCAGTAAAGATAGGTTGTAATCCCGCGTAAGCCCTCTTGTCATCTTGTACAATGGCAAGGGCGAGCAGCGAGGGCAGTTGTGACAATATGACGAGAGCGGCGAAGAGCATTACTGCATCAGTTCCAAGAGATGAAAGAGGATCCAATGAGCCTGGAATTGCATTATATACTGTCCAAAAGAGAGGCACAGAGCACCGGTTCAACGATGTTACCGGGTGACCAGTTCTGGAGGGATCCATAGACAGCAGATTTGCAACATTAAAGTTCTGGGTCTTGAGAAGGTTGTGACTAGTTGAAAGCCACCGCGATGGGGTAATATGGCGTCCTCTGAGGAGCCTCCGTGACAATGAGGACGTTGCCTCGTGACTGACTTGAATCACTAGGACATTACGTTGCGTTCGTCGCCTCGGTCCTCAATTTGTACATAATCGTTCGTGGCGTCTGACCTCACACTTTATAGTCAGAATGTACACCGTGTAAAGAGCAAGATTATTACTCTGACAGGCGAAGAGGAGCAGTCCCGTTAGTCGTCCGACCAATCTTATTCGTCTCCGCATCCCGCTATTCACCGGAGGAAGCAGAAGACAATCCATTCTCTAGCATATGAGATCTGCAGTCTACCCGATGACCTGGTCCAACGGAAATAGAACGTGCCTGTCTTGGCGACCTTCTACGTTGTCACTGACTCTGAGCTCTCACGCTCAGCAGATACTGGACGGAAAGCTAAGAGATATTGCAAATAGGACATACGCTCGAGATGCATGGAGCTGTTCAAGTGTTCGACGATCCTCTGTGCCTGGCTCCCCTGTCAACCTCTCCATGCAGTGGATTCGGGATCCGATTTGATGTGCTCGCTGCTCTGAGCGCCACGGTCCATCCTTCCGAGCTGGAGTGTGACCTGAGCGAGTCGTATCAGCCGATGGATCTCTCTATACCCAGAGTTCTACAACTTGCTCACCGGCTGGATGACTCTCGTTGGATCATTCAAGACCTTTCTCAGCTTTTGACGACTATTAAGGAAGACGAGCAGTGACACAATGTAGACCTGGGGTTTACACAGGAAAAGGGTGATGAATGGCGAGTATCCATTCGGGATATTGGCCGCGTTCAAGGCTAGACATGCGATGCACCTGATTTCGTCAGCTCGTGGATTCTGAACCCCATACTGACATCAGCGTTGGAGGAAGTTGAGTTTGAACAACAAGCCTAGTCTTCTGGTCAGTGCCAACATCCCTTTTCCCTCATACACTCGACTTACACCGACAGCTTTGTCAAGACCTGATCGGTCGACTTCCACCCAGTTCGAGATCTGAAGAACGTCCACATCATAGCACCGGAGATGAAACCACTACTGGCGACCTCGAGGACACCCCAGAGGATACCCGGCGTGGTGCTGTGAGAAGGGGTCAGCTGAGAGGGACTCATGCCGAGGGAATAGCTGACTTGAGATAAGCATCTATTCCAGAAGCTACACGGTAATTGGTGTACTCCCAGAGGATCGCGCCCGTAAAGCTTGCCCTGTAGACGGTGTTAGCTTCCGTGACAAATCAGAGAACTTCAGCCGCACGAGAGTAGAATGTTCACGACGAGGATCCAGATGCTCTTGGTCAGGAGCCATGTCCGATGAATCAGATAACTCTGAGGTTGGACATCAGCCTTGATCTAGAGATTCTGCAGGCTAGACTCACAGTCACCGCTGTTCTCGCAGCCACTGTGAATAGCCAAGGCTGTGTGAACCCTATACGTATGAGATCAACTAAGACTTTGGACATTAACTAGGTTGGGACTCACAATTATAGTTCACAAAGGTGGCATATTGACCGAAGTGGTAGACATAAGTCTGCATCATCCACGCCAGTAAGCTTGGGAGGTATCAGCTCGAGCCCCGTCGACACAGAAGGTGACTGACAAGCCGGTATAGACTGGAGTAAGGAAGAACGACCAGCCCTGAGCGGTCGATCAGCTAGCTCCATTCACACCCGTGATGTGCTTGACTCACCACCATGGCTCGAACGATCGTCAGATCAGTCTTTGCTGAATGCTTGTACCAGCGCCAGATCTGAACCCAGATCACACCTTGGCAGATGCATGCGAGCCATGTCCTGAGGACCAGGCCGTCTGTCAGCGCTTCATCGTTGTTGTCGCCATTCCCGCCACAGTTCCAGGACATACCCAGCAATGTAAGGCGTAATGTTCCTACCTCGATTGGCTGAAAACGCCTGAATACCGATAAATTCCATCTCAGCATTGCTCAACATAATTGAGGAGTTGTATGTAGAAGGCAACGGTATTCGGCAAGGAGATGGCGATCAGAAGGAGACAGAAGAAACCATCAGTGTATAAGTAGTGTCCTCGATCTGGGCTCTCGAGCCTCCGTGAGTGGGGAAAGAAGTAGAGCTCTTTGATGACATGCGAGAGACTTTTCATCTGATGGGAAATGAACATTGCGTCTCAGCCCTTGACTGCTCACGACCGCTGTGAGTCTGGGTCGTGCTGAAGAGAATGGGCCCGGTGTGATGGGCAAGATACATGATCACGATCTGAAAGGTGCGAAGGGGTATCTGAAGGGGGAAAAACGACAAGAATGACAGCGTTCCCGAATGCCTACTTTTTTCGGAGCGGTTCGTGCATCGATGTTGCGAAGACTACAGGAGACAGTGAAATGAAGCGAAGACTGAGCAACCCGGAACTGTGGGCAGTCTCGGCGCGCTTCACCCGCGATCCCTATCACCAACCACTCATGATGGGTCCAAGCACTGCCAGATCCAAGGGTGACTACCAAGGGAGGTTCAGACACTACATCTGTCACCATCTAGTCGAGCTGTTGCACGAGCGATCTCATGAGTGATCGACCTTATTGTCAGATTCCTCCCGTAATCTGCCCTTATATTCTTTCCATTGCATATTGAATTGAGGGCAGCAAGTATTGGCGGCGGTGGCTGCAACTGCGATTGCAGTTGTGTTGCTCGTCACAAGCGGAATACATAGGACGATAAGGTATAGCTGCCAGCGGGTCAACGATACAACAATTAACAATGACGATGAGGAAATGATGACACTTCAACGCGTGCGAATGCCCCGATTCACACCTCTACACCGCAGCGACGGGGAACTGCTGTATACCCATTGTTCCTGGCATGACTTTTGCCGGGATCTTTGCGATGAGTGATGGAGGTTTCGGTCTAGCCGCCAAAGCCTTGGTGAGCATATCGCCCACCTGGGCAATCTCGTAACCTCCGCCCAGGCCCCTCTTCGTGGCTGTACCAGAGCTTCCCACGATGCTGATCCAAACGCTGCCGTGAATACGGGGACAAACGCGTTGACCAGCGAGACGTGTGACGTGAACCAGTTCCTCCATTTCCCTCTTACCGTCTTCACCATCTCCCAACCCATCGTCATCGACCCAGGTTGTTCCTCTCTTCCGCTTATTCTCATCTGCGATCGCCCTATCTCGCTCTTTCTTTTCTGCTCGACGAGCTTCTCGTTCTTTCTTCGGAGCAGGTTCCTTGAAATTGGGATTGTTGTTCCGTTGCCATTCGAGGTAGAGATCATCGTAGGAACGTGAACGACCTTCTACGGCGCGCTTGGCTCCAACAGTGTGGGTTTTACATGTGAGAGAACGAGAACAGGGCAAGTTCTTGTCGTTGATGACTCCGCATTGGCGATCGAGATCGACGGGACCATTCCCTGAAAGCATACGGATATCAGTAAGATACGGATACGGCATGGAGCCGGGGCTCGATGATGACGCACCTCGCATTCGCTTTCTCTCTGCGACGGCGATCTTCTCACGTTCCTTGGCAGCTTTGCGCTCTAGCTTCGCCTGCTCTTTTTGTATCTTCTTCATTTGAACCTTCTTGACACCCTTGACCAGCGGCGCCTCATCATCCTCGTCATCTGATACAGGTAGCTTGGCACGTTTCTTGCTTGGTGATTCGGATGACGATACTTGGCTCGTCAGATCGCGGATCGCAGCAGAACGTACAGTCACTAGCTCTTCGAGCTCTCTTGATGCTCTTCTTGATGGTCAATGGTGTACCGTCAAGGATATGAGAGCAGATCCCTATCTGGTCAGCGATAAGAAGCACCATAAATCACTCACGTTTATGATCCCCGAGAGCTAGCTCTAAGACCGCCTTGTCACACCTTGGACACACTACGAGACCTCTGCCAGATTCACTACTTCCCGCTTGTGGATAAGCACCAAAGAGATTCATATCGCGTTCAGGGATGAAGTCCGCTGGAGGCCGGGGCGCAGAAGATACATTGGATGGCGAGGAAGCGGTGGAAAAGGTGAATGGCGGGAGAGATTCTCGAGGCTTGAGAGAGAGTGTCATGCTGTAGTGTGGAGGGAGCTGTGCAGGTCTCTGACACTGCGACGTGGACGGGGACACAGACGATCGGTACGAAAGCTGTAGATGAGATTGGCCACAGACAAGAGACAAAACTATAAAGGCTGAATGGCGAGTTGAACCGGATGCTCGGTGCGATCGGCGTAAAACGCCGCTCAAGCGCCTCCCCATGGCCATTGTGTAATCAGAGTCCGACTCTGAGCATGCTTCAATGCTTTGCGCGGACCTCATGCATGACATCGCGGTCGTGGACAGCAATACATACCGACTGGCTAACATCTTCTCACTGCCTGACAGCTCCGTACTTCTCGTGATACACTTTCACAGCCTCCAATTCCTTTTCCATCCCTCCCTTTTCTTCGAGATAGCTGAGGATATCACCTACAGCCATGATAGGTTCGACGGGGACCTTGAATTCCTTTTCCACCTCTTGAATCGCGCTCGTATCGCTGTCTCTGCCCTTTTCCTGTCTATCAATGAGTTGAACGATCCCCACAAGTTTGGCTTCTGGGCTCGAGGCGATGATATCGATGGCTTCGCGAACAGCTTTGCCAGAGGTGATCACATCGTCGATAATGACTATACGGCCTTTGAGCGGTGCGCCGACGAGAGAGCCTCCTTCTCCGTGCTAGAACAATCATCAGTGGGTTTGCAAAGCCGGTGAATAAGAGGATCGGAAGGGGGTGAGAGTTTGTGCACGACTCTTTGGACGGAACGGTGAAATATCGCGTTCCTCCCAGTCTGCCTATCGTCGCAACTCGAGCCCTGGACTCCGCGATGATCGAGTAAGCACTCCAACTCACATCCTTCTTCTCCTTCCGGTTGTATGCGAAACCGACTTCCCGTTTGTGTTCCCTCGCCAATGCGACGACAGTCACAGCGGCCAGTGGGATACCCTTGTAAGCTGGCCCGAAGAGTACGTCAAATTCAGGTATACGGGAAGAGGTGAGAATATTCGCATAAGCAGTAGCAGCAGCGTCGATCAACGATGCGCTGTAGATGTTTCCAGCGTTGAAAAAGTATGGCGATATACTGACATGGTATTAGTGGGTTCTTCAAAGTGTTCAAGCGGTCGAACCCCCGGACTTACCGGCCAGATTTCAGCTCAAAGCTGCCGAATAAGAGAGCATTGTTGGCGATGGCAGCTTCAATGAAAGCCCTCTTGGCGGGATCTAACGGGGCCATGGTGGACAATGATGGAGCAGATAGGTATGCTCGGTGTATAGATATAGATTTAACGGTGGAGGTGGACCTGGAAAATTTAGAACAGCCCGATGGACCGGACATGGGATCCCGAGGACCACTGCTGATAGTGTTCCGAACGGATCAGAAGAGGCTAGAGAGGGGAAGAAACGCAAATTCCAGACCGTCGAGATATTCCATTCTCTCCTATGAGGATGCATGCAGCGCTTCGTTATCATATACACTCAATAGCTGTGAGGCTGTTCAGTTGCTGACCCGCCACACTGGGAGACAGATCAACTGAACCATAGTCCCGCAATCTGCTCCACCAGCGAGCTGTCAAGGGCATTCCCCCTCTCGTAACGATGATCAGTAAGGACGGGCCAGTCAAAGGGCAAAGCGTGGCCGTTTCTCGGGGACAAAGGAGCCTTTGGGGTGTGTCTCAGCGCCGTCTCAGAGGGGTTGGCATGTTGAATCGTTTCTCTGAGCCTGTCATTCAGCCAGCATGGACTTTCTGGATCCATCCGTGATCCCGTCGCTGCCCCCTCCGGGCGGAACATTCTCCCACTCTGCTCTGATGGGTCGACCAGCGATCATCGTTCAACCACCTCGATCTCATTCCGAGCCAGCAATGATATCCCGTACAACGGCTCCTCCGCCTCCCGTGCCGCCGAAAAGTGACATGGTCCTTCACCTACCTAGCTCATTAGGCCGAAAGAACGCCATGGTCAAAAGAGCTACATCACTCGAAAACCGTATGGATCATTCGAATCACGCTGGAGTTGGCGCTGGGAAAGGTGGAAAGAATGCTCGTGAGGCTTCACATAACAGGACAATGTCAGATACCACGGACGCATCACTCACCATCCACCTCAAATCTCGTTCTTCCTCGACAATCCCTCCACGAGCCTTGCATCACTCATGTCAACAGACTCGGCATTCCACGCTGGCAATATGTGCGTCTGAAGGGAGTGTTCGCCTAGGTACCGAGACGGATCTGGAGCGAGTCGCATCCCTCTTGACCAAGCTACATGCTCTATCCCCGCCTTCTCGGATGATTGGGCCAACTCCGCCAGCTTATACAGGGATGCTACATCCTCCAACCCTCCTCGTCCCACTTGCTATCGTGCTCGAAGCGTTGGTGGTGGAACGATCAGTCTTACGAGATGAGTATCCACGTGATGCAGAACGTCTCCCAGCACTGGACGATGGATCAGTATTACAATACACGTCAGGTGATGGCGAGCTGGACTGGACAGTGCTCAAGACGTACACCCTGACATTGGGAAGTATCATCAATGACATTCTCCCCTTCTTGCAGAGTCTACATGCGACCGAGGTCGAGGTCTTGACCCGCGGTCTGCGAATGTACGTAGGAAAGATGAAAAAGGTGTTTGCAGAGGTTGCAGGAATGTACGTGGAAGGGTATAGCTTTCTACGCGGTTGGTGGGATGAAGATGGGATGAAAAGTACGGCTGGTGAAGTAGGCAGATGGGGAGACTTGTTTGACGCGTGAGGCAAGAATGAATTGGATATCGCAGGTTTCGGCGATAAGCCAGCTTGGAGAGTGAATTGTACAGTGCCACGCTCAGATATCATCGGCGTTTAAAATTATATCACCGATTCGCACCCGTTATGGCAGGTTCCTCTGGCCCCCCCCATGGCCCACAGAGTGTAGCTCAATAGTCAAAAGCTGGCTGCCAGAGTCTTTTCTCTTTCATCCATCCAGACTTCAAGTGAGTATAGGTATCCCGACCAGCTTCAGTCCCCCATCACACGCTCTCTACCACCGGTGTCGGTCACCAGGGTGTCGTTCGTCTTTCACACGGACGCTGCGCTTTCCCGTCACTTCATCTCACTTTCCTCCCAACCTCGAATTCCTTCGAAATCTTTGTCGAACCTTCAACTGACCATTTTGCCCTCACAGGATGGGTATTGCTCGAGACTCGCGCCACAAGCGCTCAGCATCCGGTGCCCGCAGGGCTCACTAGTGCGTCTGAAGTGTCGCTCCCTGAGGATAGAATTCGCTGACATGCCGCGCCGTCTCCCTCAGCCGAAAGAAGAGGAAGTTCGAGCTCGGTCGTCAACCCGCCATGACCAAGCTTGACTCGGAGAAACGAATTCACGAGGTCCGAACTCGAGGTGGAAACACAAAGTACAGGGCTTTGCGATTGGACTCTGGAAACTTTGCTTGGGGAAGTGAGCACGTTACCAGAAAGACCAGGTTGCTCCAGGTCGTGAGTGGAGATTTGGCATGGCACGGATATCATCAAGTACTGAGACTCTTTGCTTCTAGCGATACAACGCCTCCAACAACGAGCTGCTCCGAACCCAGACTCTTGTCAAATCATGTGTCGTCGATGTCGATGCTACCCCTTTCCGACAGTGGTACGAATCTCACGTGAGTGGACAGCTAGCCCCTCCAAAAGGCTCTTGACTCACTTCTTTCTCTCCAGTACGCCCAGCCCATCACCAAGGGAGGAAAGACCACCACGACCGAGGACGCTTCCGACAAGAAGCAATCCAACCACGTCAAGCGAATTTTGGATGAGCGCAAAAAGGACGCCAAGATCGACCCCCTGCTCGAGCAACAGTTCCGAGCTGGTCGTCTGTTGGCTATCCTCACTTCTCGACCAGGACAGAGCGGTCGAGCTGATGGATACATTCTCGAGGGCAAGGAGTTGGACGTAAGTTGACCCAAGCTGTCCACGACCTATCCACTTACATCACGTCAGTTCTACAACAGGAAGCTCCAGCTCCGCAAGTCGAAGCACGCTGCTTAGGTCTAGGACGTGAGACTTGTACTTTGAGATGGATTCATGACATGCGCAGACAACGTGGAGACACGAGTAATTAAACGATCCATGCGGTCGGTCCAAGGAGGCTATAAATGCGCAACAGGTGGCTCCTTTCGAGATATATACTACAACACTGCCCACAACAAGGCGGCGAGAGCAATGATCAACTCGACTGGCCTGTCTATTGTAGTCGCGCCACCGTAATTGCCTAACGGGTCGTCATCGCTATCGCCACTGCCTGCTCTGCCTGTCGAATTCCAATCGTTGAATGCTGCATAAGCCATGATGAGAAAGCTCTGGGCTTCGGGCGATGCTTTGCCCTGTTCGCCAAAACTGAGTGGATCGACTACCTGTGTGACGAATCCTGTGGAGTTGACTTTGGATGATACGGCTGACAACAATTGAGAGGACATGTTGACGTGTGCGTTGGTCAGCCCAATGGTTGAGAGTCGACTGTGACCGTCAGGACCCGGTTGGTTTTGAGGCGCACTCACTATCCAGTGGCTGCGAACAAAGCCGAAGACGCCGCGTCCTCAAATGTGCCAGTATCATTGATATAGTTGTGCAGCAGACCGTTCTTGCTCTGCCAGAGCGTCAGTCCATCGCGCCACATCTTGCGAACTCACGATGTAGCCACTGGCAGCTGTGAGGATCTCTTCGATCCAGGATTGCAAGTCTGACTGCTGTTGCTGCATAGCACTGGAGAATTGACTGTATTTGATGGTCGCCAAGACTCTCAGCATTCCAGCGGCTGCCCAACCATTGCCCGTCGCCCAACAGCCATAATCGAGAAATCCACTCCCGTCGACAATGTGCATCCAGAGGTTATTGTCGGTCTTCAAGGCTTGACGGTAGAGTGAGCATTGGGTATAGGCTTCTTGGATGAGGGATTGGTTGTTATGCAAGACTCCATAATACGCCAAGAAAGGAGGGACCATATAGACGCTATCGGACCAGAGTTGAGCTTGGTCAGCACGATGAGAGATGGCTCCGCTACTGGTCTACCGAGACGTCAACACACCGTGATGGAAGAGCGTGCATCCTGGACCTACCCTTGGAACATCGTACAACAAGTAGTCGAGCTCTTCCCGTGCCGCGTCCCCGTACCCTATCCCATTGACTTGCTCATTGTGCGTGCTAACATTGGCCAGCAACACGGAAATGCCAAGACTTGCTGGATCTCCAGCTGCACCATCTGGCAAAAGAGTCGCTCCTTGAAACGGCGAGTCTGTCGATGTGGACGAATTACGATTCTGCATCGTCATGTGGGCGAGGTCGTAGACTTGGCTGAATTGGTCGGTGTTGAGGTTTTGAGGTAATGGGAAAGGGGAACTGGATGAGATGGGCGACAGGGATGGATAGTTGTACTCTAGCAGTGCCTCGGCTCGAGTGCCGTTCTCCCAGCTGCAAGTGCCTCGTCAGTCTCCAAGACTTCAATGGACACAAAGGGATTCTCGCGATTAGGCGTCGACTTACGAGTAGACTGAAATTTGATTCATCACATCCCACACTTGTTGAATTCTACTCGGCCGGAGGTGAGTTGCCTCTGCCCACCTCGCCAGCAGTCCAAGGACGAGCAGTGTCCGGTGAGTCATTCTGCGATATGGAGTCGATAGAATCCTCTGCGTTCAGCGATGAATGGTGAGTTGAATTGAGTGTGATTCTTTGTTGACAAGAGAGGTCCGACCGTCCATCCAATTTTGCCAAGATCGACGACCCCTTCTTCTTGGCTGAAATGATAATCCTTTGAAGGGGCGGATACTCGCTCTGTCCTCCAGGTGATAGAGTAGTGGCACTGCGAGCCCTGCTTGCAAGAGAGACAGACCGCTGATTCTCTTACCGCCGGCGTCCCAATTGATTCCCCCCAAACCGGAGATCTAATAAGATTCTATGTAGGAGATCGGGATTGTTCTGCGGCTTTGAATGGCGCTGCCAAGCCGAGCCGAGAGAGCGATGCACCGGGCACCACCGATCTACGGTCAACGGAGGTATGGATGGACAGTCACGATACTTGGACGCCGAGGTTGAACCAAGGTCGGATTCACGTCGACAAGTGATAGATTGGGTGAGATGCTGCTATCTTACTCTCAAGCGAGGCCCACGCATCTAGATCGGATCCTATACGCACGACGTCACTGACTATCTGGGGGCATATTTCGCCACACTTTATGTAAATAATGTGACGTAATGAATTCCCATATCACTGGTACCTAACCGCTGAATGGACACACCTCACACCAAACAGTATTTAAGATGATTCATCTGCCTACATCTACGATTCGATGGCCATGCTGCAAGTCGGTGACAAATGAGACGTCAGACGGGACGTGCAGAAAGTGTCCACCAGTGGAACAGCCACATCAGGCGCCATTGGTACGAGCACCGTAATGCTGACCTTGTCACACCTGGCGAGGTGCACTAGGACCTAGAATGCCCTGATTCTATACATCTTCATCACGGATATCCATCTGATATAGTGTTCTCGCTCCTGGCCCAGCCTGTTTTGGGGGGGGGGGGGGGGCTCAATCCTCAGATCCTCTCGCAAGGCAGTTGGCACCGCGCACTTCGCTCTAAAGCGCCGGCGGGGTTCCTTGATTCCGAATTAGCAAGGTGGGATGCAGCACTATATATCTTCCAGTTGGCTAAACTATGCCGGTCCCAGCGGATAGGCCAAATGATCATGTCCGGCATTGATGTTGTACTAGCATCGACTTTATGATCAACTTGTAGGGACTGAAAGAGGCCAGGGACTGCTACCCCCTATTGTGCGTGCTTCACCTCACCTCACTGAGCTGAGCTGAGCAAAGCAAGCCAGTCCGTCTACAGATGTCGAGTCCATCAGGACGGGTGAACACACCACTCCGGCCTTGACCGATCTTTGTACACTGCATAATACGTCGCTACAGCTGAAACGAGGCCCAGACTTACGTAATATGTGTGTTGGGCTTTTATTTCCACTTTTGGGGTTATCTATTTTGCCGGGACGCGATGGCGCGTAGAAGCTACCCATTCAACACATTTGAGGATCCCATCCGCAGACTGTACATCCATTCGTTGTTGCTGCTGCTTCGCTCGTTACAGAGACATAGCCCTGGGGTTCAATAGATCACCAGGATATCCACGACAGCTCTGATATCCTTACACATCCATCAATATGGGAAGAGAGATTGTCAGCGTGTCCGGTGGGTCCATTCCACAAGAGGCTTTTGTTGTTGAAACTAATGTTCATGTCTTGGAACTTGCAGTCGGACAAGGTGAGCAAATGACACGGAGCAATGACCAAGCGATTCTCGACGATTCACGAGCTTGACAGTCAGCTTGAGTATCTGCTGACTGCTCGACCTAGCTGGTAACCAGATTGCTCAAGCATTTTGGCTCAACATCTTGGAGGTCTGTGCATCTCACCTACTGTGTCCGAACAGATCGCTGACTTGGTCATCAGGAGCATGGTCTAGACAGTGGGTTAAGGCTCAAACACTGACGGTCGAGGTCGTGCTGAGCTATGTGGTATAGAGAATGGGAAATACACTGGGAACGACCAACAGCAGCTTGACAAAGGTATATTAATGGTCCGGTCAATCGTTTCGCTAATGCTTGGTCAGTCGACGTCTACTTTACCGAGGCGTCCAATCGCAAATGGGTTCCTAGGTCTATCCAGATCGACTTGGAGCCCGCAGTCCTGGATACTATCAAAGCTGGTCCACTCTCCAACCTCTTCCGACCGGATACCTTTGTACACGGTGAAAGTGGAGCGGGAAACAACTGGGCAAAGGGATACTATACCGAAGGAGCGGAGCTGGTGGACCCCGTTCTGGATGTCTTGAGAGCTCAGGCAGAAGCTGCAGACTCGTTGCAGGGTTTCCAAGTCCTGCACTGTGAGCTTGCCCCTCAGCTGACTGATGTTACTGCTGACCCTTAATCTTCTCAGCGCTCGGAGGAGGAACTGGATCAGGATTGGGCTCTCTCCTCCTCGGCAAGATTCGAGAAGAGTATCCCGATCGTATGCTCGCTACCTTCTCCGTCTTCCCTGCCCCGTCCGTCTCGGAAACCGTCGTCGAACCCTACAATGCCGTCCTGTCCACCAACAACCTCGTTGAGAACAGTGATATCACTTGTTGTATCGACGTGAGTCTCTTGGCTTGAACGCTTTGTGGCTAACCGGACGGTAGAACGAAGCCCTGTATGCCATTTGCAACACCGAGCTCAAATTGAAGGAACCTCAGTACAAGGATCTCAATCAATTGATCGCAAAGGTCATGGCTGGATTTACAAGTACGTTCTACGTTGTTGGTCAATCGTCAGTTGCTGACCAGCGCCTTCAGCCACACTGCGATTGTGGGCATATCTACAGGCTATCTGTCTCGCTCGCTGACGGATCTCTAGCCCCGGTGTCCTGAACTCTGACTTGCGGAAACTGGCTGTCAATATGGGTGAGCTTCACTCTGTTCGCTTTTCGAAAGATTGAGCTCATGGCCATGCAGTACCCTTCCCGCGTCTGCATTTCTTTACTGCCGGATATGCTCCTCTCGTCGCATCACACACCAAGTCTTTCACCGTCAGTAACAATCGGAAAGCTTTCGCGCAATAATTGACCCCCCTCTAGTCGTCGCGAGTGCACGATCTCACCTCTGCCATCTTTCAAAAGAAGAGTTTGCTGGCGGCTATTGACCCAGCTATGGGCAAGTATTTGACTGTCTCAGTCGCGTATAGGGGTAAATTGAGCATGAGAGATTGTAAGTGGGAGTCTTTCGACCGTTTTCCTGACATTTCAGTGGAGAATGCAGTGTACGAATACCAGAACAAGGTGGAGTAGTGAGGTGAAGTATATTAGCTGACTGTGTAGAACTCGACCCTCTTTGTTCCCTGGGTACGTCCCCGTCACCGCATATCGACTCTTGCACTGATGAGCATGCTAGATTCCAAACTCTTCGCTCACTACTCTCTGCACTGTTCCTCCAAGGGATCAACCGGCCGCCGCGACCCTTGTCGCTAACACCACGGCCATTGCAGGCGAGTTTCGCTCGGACCTAAAGCTGTCATTGACTGACATTGATTTCAGAGGTCTTCAAAAGGTCTCATGCACAGTTCAGGTCACTGTTCAAGCGCAGGGCGTACACTCATTGGTGGGTCGTGTCGCATCTAGTCATCGGAAGCTGACCTTCATTGTTTAGGTACACTGGAGAAGGAATGTGAGAGGGCACCTTTTGAAGGTGTCTCCGGGTCCATGCTAACAATCGTGCCAGGGATGAGATGGAGTTCACCGAGGCCGAGGGCAATTTGGCAGACCTGTGCACAGAATACGACCAATGTGAGTCCGTCCATCTACTGTAAGGCTGAGCTGACCTTTTCCAGACGCCAATGCGGAGATCGATGACGAAGAATATGCCGAGGAAGTTCCTGTCGAAGAAGAAATGGGTGAAGAGGTCTATGACGAGTAGTCGAGAGCGAAAGACTCTTAAGATGGGCCCGCCCGTTGGGAATTGGAAGAAAATCTGCTTTTGCTGTATAGTCCTGATATACTTAATGCAACACGTACTACTAGAGCTTTGGGCAAGTGGGACATGGAAATGGTCTGCATGAGAGGAAGGCATGGCTTCGGCTTCGGCTTCGGCTTCGGTACATCCCCTGGAGTAGACACCGTTGGCTACACGTCCGCGTTCTCAGTATTCGTCTCTGTACACCCTAAAGCCGGTGTCACCGCCGCCGGCAAAGAATGACGCGAGCTGATCCTCTCTCATATCTTCACCTCCCCATGTCTCTTCGTGACTAGCTTTCATACTTTCCTCTGCACTCCACCAGGACATTTGCTGATTCCCTGAATCCAGGTCCAGCTCGTCAGGAGGCATCGGGGACAAGGCAAATCTAACATGCCGGACAGTTTTGCCCATACGAGCTGCCACTCGCGATGCTTCTTGAGACTGCTCAGGCACTTGCTGCATTTGATAGTCGGCCTCGTCGTCCGGTGTAGACTCTTGCATGCCAAGACTTCCAGCCTGGGGTGAAAATGAGAATTCTCTAATGGAGTTAATTGCTGTACTTTGCGTATCGGCCAAAGCCTGTGAATGAGTCTGTTCTTGAGTTTGGTGTGTCATTTTAAGTTGCGCGTTCCGTGGAGATTGAACATCTTCCTTTGTGAGCCCTGGGTTCGTTTGAGCATTTCTTAGGTTTGAGACGGCTTGAAAGGCGTATCTTGCTTTTCGCCCAGGGAACGTTTGCTGGCCTTTTGCGGGGTCAATCGGCGCTTGACTTTTTGTTGTGTCATAATTACGCCAAGCGCCATCAGTGACGCCTACTAGTCTTGGCAGAGGACTCGCAGAGCCAACGGAGAAGGTCCGAGAGTCGTAAGAGTCTGTTGACAAAGTACTGTATGACGCGGAAGAAGAGGAGGATGAGCCCGAGTCGCTCGAATAGTATCGATGTCGGCGGTGTCTAGAAGATCGAGCACGGCCGTACCGGCGATACTTGCTGCGGGTTTCGTGATGTTTCTCGTGATACCTTGCTCTTTTGCGACTCGAGGCTCTCGTGTGATATCGCATTGATCCGTCCGATGAAATGGATCGTGATCGCCGAGAATGGGAGGGTCGATGCGGATAGCGAGCTGGCGGTGAAGCGATTCTACGGCGCAATTGACCCTGTACAAAACGTCAATCAGACATACGTTGCTTTACAGCACGCTCACGGGAGGCGTCTGGTAAAGATCTTGCGGGATCGACTCGTGGACTGTTTGCACTACAGCTTCGTATTGAGGACCTGCTCGGGTCGGCTCATGGGCTTCATGAAAGTCGGATCCAAGCCATGGTCTCGACGTGTTGGCCATTTCACTGCCCATGGGGTGTACATAATGATGAGATCTCTCTGTACGAGGTGTGATGTACCGAGTCTGGGTCATGGAGTTGAAGCGTACGCCACGTCGTATAGGGGTTGGCGATGGAATATTGTCGATCTCGTAGCCGGTAGATATGGAGACTGTTTGATCAGTAGAGGAATGGTCGTTTGACTGCGGCTGTGGAGGATGAGGAAGATGCCGATGAGCGTACGGATAATGAAAGGCTCTATGGGGTCTCTGATTGAGATGAGGCGGAGTGGAAGTCTCGTCAGGGTGGAAATCATGGGAAGCAGTTGAGAGGATACGACGATCATCGAAAGTCGATCCTAGATAGCCGCCAGGCTGTCCACCTGCGTGAGAATGTTTCTGACAGGTCATAAGAAGTCATCGTCACCGGGAGCGCCCACGACAGAGGACATACCAGCATAGAATCGTATCTGGACCTCTCCATGGATGTCTCGTCCTCGTTGAATTTTGTCGCTGAGCTGGATGTGTTCACAGGACCTTGATACTTTGATATCACGAGAGGTCTACCAGCTATTATATCCTCAAGCATTCTATCGCTTTGAAGCTGAACGCGCTTATCAGCAGACGAAGTATGACGATAGCGCACCTGTTCTAATTCGTTACGAGCAAGGTCAAGATTTTGATAAACCTGAGACTCTTCAGCTTCCTTGATACGCTTCTCATCAGTCCATTGTTGGAGCACAAGGTTGACACTCTGGCCGTCATCCAGAGAGGGATCTGTGAATAGTCAGCCAAAGTTGTAACGAACGCTGTATCCTGCTTGAAGGGACTCACACAAGCTGTCAAACTTTTCATTCAGGGACTTGAGCCTCTTTTTCGACCTTGGATTGGGTTGTGAGCGCTTCGGGACCGTGCTGGAGGCGTCAGGTGGTAGAGTCAGTCGACCGTTTGTCAGGATGCGTGGTGATCGGCTTGACCTGATCAGGTCAAGTGGTCAAGATACCGAAGCCCTGTTGTCATCGCGACGGGATCATCTCACTTCTTCAGTGCGGTTTGATGCTGCGAGACATCCCTCAGAACCTCCCATGGCATCTTGCAATAGGTATCATCACTGTACAGAGATGCGAAAGAAACGACGGCCGAGGAGAGAATGCATGAGACATCAAGGTCTTTATTTTGGTTTACCGTTTGTGTTTCAGGTGGAACATGAAACTCCGCCCGCTGCCACGGCGACATTTTACAGCTTTCTTGCTGTGGTCCACTTCTTCTGCATTTGCATGATGTCGCAACGTCCAACAGCGAATGTGATCGGCATGTTGGGCCTGCTATTTACTTGATAAGTTGCGCAGCACAGAGTCGTTCAAACCCCTCGAAGCCATGACACCTTTGGATCGGTTGACTTCTAGATCATCTCGCTTCTTCAGCAGACAAGCAAGACAAGGGGGTCCCACTTATCGAAGCGGCCACTGCTCATCCTTTTCGCCCAAACATAGTTTGGTTGTTCATCCCTCAGAACGAGAGCTGGGGACGTGTAGTCGATGACAAAAAAAACAGTTTATGGGGGTGTTGAGAGGATCAGGACAGAAATGAACCGAGGGAGTGAGTCCTCGCAATTCTCCGCGAGGAAGAAGAGACAATTTCATGCGTGTGATGAGCTGCGCGCCCTTTGCGAGACAGGGATCTCAATTTGCACGTTCGTGAATCAATGCATTCCCTAGTGTCCCAATTCTAGTGATACAATTGAAGATTTGTTCCCATGTTTTAGAAAATGATTACCAAGCATCTATAGAGAACCGAAGCCCCGTAGAGCTCACAGCACGTGAGCTTGATACGGGGATTGAGCCTGTGCACGACCGGCGTGATGGCTCGAACAAAGATCAACTTCCCAATGATCCGACTGATGGACCTAACCGATCAATCGTTTCCAAGTCTCTCTGCTCATATCCCATGTGCCCATACCCATTGCGAGAGATATATTGCCACGCTCTGCCATCTCACCCAGGAGACCAGAACCAGGCAACATCTCCGGTGGACGAGCATTGTCAAGGGTATCGTGGGTCGAGCGGATGACAGATTGGATATGAGGGACGGAGACCAGAGGCGGAATATTGGATGGCAGGGTTGTGAGAGTGAGGACAAGATGGAAAGCGAGGGCGAGAATGGGTCTAAACAGGGGGAAAGAACTGCGAAGGGGTCAGTGAACACTACACAGATTGCTCAGAAGGAAACTGACTAGGACAACGTCCTCCCAATCTCAGGCTGGACAAGGTGTCAGCTGCGCCTCCAGTCCTTGAGCTTATGTTGACTCACTGAGCAAACGGATTGGATGACCGCAAAACCAGCGTCACGAGCTCTTTCCAACAGAGTGTATCCCTCGGGATCTCTCGCTAATTCCGTCCAGATACTTTCGTGTGCTAGACATCCCGGCGACGTGGTATACAAGATGGCATAGTTCAGATACAGGCTCAAGATCCTACGCAATGTGAGCATCGGATAGAGATAGGTCCACTTACGGATCGTTCCGGACGGCCCATACACCGGCCCAAGCCTCCCAACGAGGCGAATACTTCCGCCAGATCTCAATGGACCGCTCGACAATCTGACGATCGCTCCCGAGCGTATCGTCGTGATTTTCAGGCGAACGAAGAAGATCTGTCTGTGCTCGATGCACTGAGATCGAGTCAATATTTCCGTCCTCGAGGTCGACTCACCCTCTGCCAGGGTCTCGCAGTACTCTAACCAAGCCAAGAGCTTGAGATCCCTGTCACGATCCCTAGCGGCGGACTCGGACGTGCCCGGAACCGAAGGCCCCAAGCGATCTCTCCAGCTGGCATTAAGCACGTCGTGTGTGAACGGAGGTTCGAAATCGACCAGCTGGCTTCTGTGGAGCAGTGAGCTTCACTTCAATCACGAGCAACCTACAAATGATCCATTATAGCCAGATAGACCCATTCGCGCCAATCATCATGGGATCTTCGCCTATCCCAGATTCTGTCCAAGCCTAGAAGACGAGCCTGTGCCATCGCCAGCGAGATAAGGGCACAGTCATTAGTCCAGGTCCTACACCAAGTCAACACATTTTTCACGTCACGCCAAATCTCGAACCCACCCGAAAAAGCCCAATGCGCGAATCTCGTTCTTTGTCCAAACGACATTTTGACTGGTGAGTTTGCCGATCTCGCTGCGAACAGCTCGCTGCGCTTCCTCTGCGGCTTTCCTTGCACTGTCACTGCGATCCAAGGACACACGCTTGCCGAGGAAATCGACCACTAGACCCTGTAAACCATGACGATCACGCAGTCCGATCAGCCAGGGTGTGAGCGGCCATGCTCTAGACCGATAATCTTCCCAGATACCATCAGATATTTCCAAGGCAGCTCGAGGAGCAGATGAAGAGTTCGATGATGACGAAGCCAACATGTCCACAGATCGATGCAAAGCTGCTAATGATTGATTGATTTGCGTCAGACTATTCGGTACATTGCCAAAATTATGGAGGGCAGTCTCAACACTTCGAAGTCGACTGTCAATATGCGGTGAGGGAGGTCTAACAGGTGCCTGGGTGAGCGGTGGACCCACGGCGATATGGTAGGGTGGAGCGAGCCCGGTGGCTGGGGCCGGACGATATGATGCGACGTTTGCTGCCGCGGCGGATCCTGGGGTCGATGGTCTTGGAGCTGGAGGATACGGACTGGTGAGAACGTTGATAGATGCCGCAGGTGGTGGAGGCATTGGCTCTCGTGGATCGCGAATATCTCTTATCGCCGAACGAGTATACTCTCCACTGCCGGGTGGACCACGAGATATCGCGGGTGGGGCAGGCTGAGCTCCTGGAGGGTAAAAGCCTGCCACCCCGACTGAAGTGGGAGTCGCGGGTCTGGTCGCGAAGAAGGGTGGATGATGAGGAGATGGAATGGTTGATATTGATTTCGGTCTTGTCCGGGGCTCAAAGACACATGGAAGGCCAGCGGCACGACAGCCATTACACGGTATACGGCCTGGTCCGTCGCATTTCATCCTGATAAAAAGAACGAGTATCAGTCAACATGCCGTTGGGAATATAATATCTGCCACTCGATTCAACCTACTTTTGTTTTCTACATCGGACACAAGCCATGATGCTTCTTGGTGCGCGAGCTGTCGTATCTCGTGTCAAGACCATCTGTGCCGTTGTCCGGTTCTCGTCGATGCTTTCCATTTGAGTAGATGTTGGGGAAGACGGACTTCCCGCCTCAAAGGACTGCCTCGAACGGACCCTTGAGGATCCTGCACCCGCAGACGCCAGTCCGCGGTCGTCACCTCGCTCTCGCTCCCGCTCTCGCTCTCGGTCTCTCTCCGGCTCGTAGATTGGTCCACTTCGTGTGGAACCGCTCGAAGTCCATCCTGGTGCCCAACTTTGAGGTCTTCCCGAAGGCATGGACGGTAAGGGAAAGGATGGACCGTGATGTCCGGCGGATGGGAGAGGTGGAGGTAGGATCGGTTTTGTAGGTGAGACCAACGACTCGTTCCGACCTCCTGGTCCATGATCTCTCTGAGACGTCTGCGATTGGGATGAAGGCGAGGAAGGCGATGCTGTGCGTCGAGCTCGTTTGGCGGGAGTGGGGTTCATTACTGGATTGGTAACGAGAGGAGAGGAAACCATCAGCATGTTGTTGTGAGGTAAAAACAGGCACGTCAAGGTCGGGCACTTTTCTGGGAGCCAGAGAAGAGCAGGGGATGGGGTTTATACACAGAGATGGAGGAGAAGAGTTCGGTGAAGCAGCCCGAAACGACACACTGGTAGGATAGGGAGGAGGAGAAAAGTCACGGTCTTCCTTCCTATATCTCTGGCGACTCTCACATCCGGAATGACGGCGGTGAAACTCACCTTTAACGATCCGCCTCCCACCTACTTCCTTTCACCTCCTCGTCTTCCACCCAGATTCTTCCTTTCTCGAAGACCTCCCCCTCTACGTGCGACGGAATGTTTTGAAACCCTGGAGACGCTGACCTTGTTTTGTCGACCCTGCTCCTTGCTGAGTCCAAGAGCGAGAGCGAGAGCGAATTCGGTCGAAAGGGGTGTGAGAGATAATTGCAAAGCGGCAATCTCCCGGATCGGCGCGATGCCAAGGTCGTGCGCCTGCTCTCTATGACGACCGAAGTACTGAGCCTTGGGCGAGCGATTGGCGCTGGCGGTATGGGTCCGATGATCGCTCAATGACACTGCGAGTGGTTTGAAGGGTTGATGATCGATGTTGATAGTTGAGTATCATTTGCTGTCGTCCAGGTCGAGTCACTAATAATATGATCCACGAAGACGATGCTCCCGGCTCTCTCGCTATTGTTGTATGCCAAAGGAACCGCCAAATACACAGTGTATGGGTTGAGTGGGACCTGCCACTGCGTAGCGTCGGCTGTTCCACCCGACACTGCTCTTTGGAAGCCTTTGCAGGTACAAGGCTATATCGTTGATGATACCTTGTCTCTGGCTCTCCTTTGCTCTTTGTTCTGCTTTCACGATGACTTGTCTTGGTCCTCTCCGTTCGTCTTTACGGAGCAATTATGATTATACGATTATCCTTTCCTTCCTCCGCGCCGTAACGTAAACATTCCATGAGCGTGATCCCAAAAAGTCTGGTCCTTTGCGATCCTCCGAAGGATGCTTCGGAATCCAGGATCCTTTGTCAACTCTGGCTCGCTGGAAACTGATGCAGATGGTCGAGTTTCGACGATGAGCGGCGATGAGAACCCGGGGGGGAGGGGGGAAATGAGTAAGGAGGGTTGTGCAGGTCGATTTGTTGATTTTTGTGTGGAAAACGGAGGTTTTGAGGAATCTTCAATTTTATGTTCGTACGTACGCCCTAACTGGACGGACTAGCCACCCCCTTCTTCTTATTGTTATTTGTTGATGTTGCTGCTGCTGTCAAAATGGTCTAGATGAAGGATCCTCGACGACGTTGGAGGTCTGGCCGTTTGATACTCGGGAACCTGACGAACGGCGACAGGTCTATCACTGACAGCCTTTCCAAAAGTGCCACCCCCCGGTTCCTTGGAAAACGCTCACAGCAGGGGCTGATTGACTGTCCTTTTACCCTAGACCTCACAGCCCAGGAATGTCGTCCCAACGACTCATCACTGAACACGGGAAGGGCACGCGCTGCGCTGCGCGCCGGAAGAGAGAGAAAGAGAGGGAAAGAGGCAAGTGGCGGAGAGGAGAGTGAAAAACTTTGAACCCGTCGATCGGATGTCTCAGGTTGATGGGATGCAGCATCGAGGGCGAAAAGGGGGTGCCTGCGAGGACACAAAAATGGCCTGCAGAGATCTCCATCCTGAGGGGTCTTTCTCACAGGGTAGGATGTGTACTGGCCGGGCGAATTCAAGCCTCAGAGATCCGCCCGGGGGGGGGGAGGGGTGAGGGGACGAGGGGCGAGAAAAATTTAACATCAAAATAGTCTTCCAATTCAGATCTTGTTCTCTCTCCTCTTCCACCCAATCTTCATCTTCTTCCCTCCTCCCGGTCCCGTGTCCAAATTGCTTATCGGATTAATAGGGGAGCAACATGGAAACAAATCGTTTCCGTCTCTGACAAGACGACGCTAGTGGAAGGGACACAAAGCCACCCGGAAACTTTGGTGGTGGTGGTGAGAGAGGCTGAATTCAGTGGCATGCCACCACCGCCGATGACTACAGACCTTTTCCAAGGTACATCGTCACGGGCTATCACCCCGCTTTACTTTTGATTTTTGCCTCCTCGCATCCACACGCAGCTTCCCGGTTCCCGCGTACGTTAAAAGGTTCGACCGGGGTATCAAATCGACGGGCACACGGCGTATTTTCATTAGACCAAACGGACAATCAGAAACTCGTAAGATAAAAGGGCTTGATTGAGGTGGTTCATGAACAAGGCACGAGTTGGGGTTCAAGTCAACGAGTGTGTCCAGCCTCTCCGACCTGAACGTGGGAGCTCATACACACAAAACGTCCCGGTCTCTCAGCCGAGAGCGAGAGAGATGAAAGCCCACTCGTTTATTTTTTTCGGTGCCTTACATATGCAATAGGGCTCATGGTTAATCTGCAAGCCTTAGCAAGACACACCCAAAGAGGCAGCTTCCCCTGGCCCGCGTCGACGACACCCTCAATCTGAATTGAGCGTTGCGGGATCATCTGACACCATACATATGACCGGATTCCGAGGCAGCTTCCTAAGTAGTAGCGGTCTATATGTGGGACTATGAAACAGCTTTACGAGCCTTGCGACCGCTCCCCTTTTTTGGGTATAGGAGAACTCTCTACCTCTCTCGCACGCTGACGCTAATCCTCTCACCGAGATCGACGAGACACACTTGAGATCCTTGACCAGCTCGTCCTCTGAAGCATGTTCCACAATAGCTAGGGCGCAGGAAGTTTGAGGGCAAAAGTTTGGGTCTCACACCTTACAACACCACCGGCTCGGAAACGGGATCATCAACGGGAGGTCCACGGGAACCGTGGCGTTTTCATCGGGCATTCTACCGATCCTCCTCCTACTCAATCGTCATGGGCGGCCGATAGACGGCCGTTGGGAAACGCGAATTAAGGGGTCTCGATCAGGGTCACGAGGTGAGAGATCTGACTGTATGCAATGAAATACCAAACCGGTCCCTTGCCGTTCAACGGAGAAAGAAGAGAACCAGTTCTCATACTTCCTCGGCAGCAACAAGACAGAAATACTACGTCTGAGCGTCGACGTAGTCTATTTTGATTACGGTGATGATTTTACAGTTTAGACCACGCATCGTTACGCTCATATCATATCAACAATACTTCCCGCCCAATTGACCGCATGACGTCTATCCAGTGACGTTTGCCTTGCCCGGCATCTATACCACGCCATTGCTCATCCAATATTTGCCTCTAGAGACGGAGTATTCAGCCAGATGCCACATTCCAGATTCGGCTCACCGCTGCCTCCAAGTCTTCACAATAGTCTTGTCGCAGAGCATCAAATAATTCGCGGACTTTGGTCCGTCGAACAGGGAGACAAAATGCACCTGCTATCAACAACGGCCAAACGAGCATGACGCTCATGCGCATGGCGGATGCTTCGCTGATCAATTCGAGGACATTGGCGACAGCCTTGTCGATCTGCGGGGTCGTGGGAGGCTGTTCCAGAATCTATACCATCAGCATCTCGCCGCCGTCGCCTCAGCTCACATCTGCAAGGATGAAAATGATGGCCATGTATTTGTGGATGTAATCTCCACACTGCAATGTCTCAGAAAGGGATGAAGCTGACCAATGCTCACCGTCACACGGGGATGATTTGGTATTGCGCATAAATTGATTCCCCATATATCTAGCTCCTTCAAGAACGTCTGGCAATCGCGATGTACTTGATCCGCTGCGTCCCTCAATTCCTTGGCAGGGGATTTCATGCTCAGACCCAGGCGCTGTTTGCGGGAATCCAGGAGAGCAATCTGAGGCGTAAGTCACGTCGACTCTTATCACTCACTCTTGCGATGAGATCAACCATCCCTCGCGAGACACCAAACCTATGCCATCAGCATCGAATCATTCAACTTTCTCCTCACGATCGTTCGACGGACTCCCATTCGGACTTGCCGTTGGACGCATGTACACTATCAAACCACCAGGGATCGAACCCGCCAATCAAGGAAGGACCTTTACCCGTGACGAAGTGACCTAGGGTCAGGTTCCTCGACTACATGGAACGCTTACTAAAGACATCGTGCAGGGCCAAGGTCTCCAGCAGATATCTTCGAGTGAAAGAGTATTCTTGGGGCCTCAGCAGCACATGAGGTCCTCCTTTACGATTGGTAAGATTGATGACAAACTCCATGTTGTCTCGCCATGACGTATCAGCGCTGATGACCTATAGGTCAGAGGGGGCATCTGGCCTTGACTCACATCTCGGATGCACAGGAGCGTGCAAGCAGCCAAAAGGTTGTCGACTGAGAACATCAACGACTCTTCTGTACGATCTGATCTCACCTGGCTCGCTACCTTCACCTCCAGCCGCCAGGACGATATTTGCGACGGCTGCGCGCTTGAACTTGTCACTCATTTCTTTCAGATCTGTCCTATGTTGCGCCCATTTTGAGCCGAAGGAGAGATGATCCCCAATTTGCTCCGTCTCATAAGCGTAGTGCACAATGCTAGCGCTCAGCATGCTCATTCTCATGGCAGCTGCTCCAGGAGACGTCACATCAAGTAGTCGCGATGGCGTACAGAGTCCCAATAATGGATTCGGACCCATGTCTCCCATCGTGACGAGAATCCGGGAAGTGTTGTTGCAAAAGTTGTGGAAGAGCAGTAAAGCTGTTGGTGAAGGGAACGCATCGGTTAGAAAATCGAGACTGTTGGGTAGCGGGGGAGCTGAGGTCAGACCGCCAGCAGACATATCGGGATCACGGCTGGATGTGAAGCGATGAGAGGGCCCAAATTCGTATAAAAGGTCATCGTTTGCGTGGGCACTGGAGCACGTCGGTCAGCATGAGTCCCATTCGGCTAAGCCCACCTCAGTAGAGTTTCAATGATCAGAGCACGCGATATGGGCTGTGCATTCTGCTGCAAGTTCGGTCTGAGATTTGATGACAGGGTAGGGGCATTCGAGCGATTCTTTCGCCTCTGAAGGAGCAACGAATTGGCGATATCTCGGTGTTGTATCGGTATGTCTGAAAGGCTAAATGCGGGATTTGACGACGACAAGGTAGGCGATATCCGTGGCTGAGTGTAGGGCAGAATCTGGGCGGAAGATTGTGAGAAGGGCATGGGACCAAAGGGGACTGTGATTGGAGGCGTTGGCGTGGCCAATGGATTGACAGATGATGGAGACCTAGAGAAGCGGAATGGATGAGGCTTTACCAGACATGAGCGCTGTTCGTCCACTGATGAACTCACCCCTTCCAAGTGTGCAAGTCGCGAAGTGTTCTCGGGAGAATTGACAACGGTTGTATCGAGGCTCAAAAGTCCAGAAAGCGCAGCTTCATCCACATCGTCTCTTACCGATTCATCAAGATAAGACGAAGGCCCAGGAAACATGAAGGGATTGGAGAGATCGATGTCGAAGGATGGGAGCCTCTGACGAGTGACTTGATGGATTTGCTCTCCACTCGCTGCTCGAGAAGGGCCAGTGGGAGCCGGTTGAGGGATCGGGAAAGGTGGTCCAGGGACAGCATGACTGATAGGAGGAGCAGGAGGGAATGTAGGCTGTATGGAAGCAGAGCCAGGACCAGAACCCAAGGCGTGGTCATCCTCTTTACTGCTTATCCGTCTCCTCCGCTTGCGTTGTTGTTCTCCTCCTCCTCCACTACCTCCTCCATCTTTGTCTGCCGGATAATGACATTCTCTCTGAGACGCAACGCATCTGAGGCAAACGGGGACAGTCTCATCACATTTGACTTTGCTCTTTCGACAAGCTAGACATCCCGTCGTACTCCTAGAAAAGCGAATGGCTTTCCTGCCCTTTGTTGACGAGTTCCCATTATTCTTGGCCTGAGCTACAGGATTAGTCTGAAGCAAGACTTCTTGAGCACGACGAGCATCGACTATACGTCCTGTGTTTGATATCGTCAATCAGCAATGCCAGACTTCTTAAATCCCTCTTCTCTGCCCTGCCCTTCCTGTCTGAATCGACTTCACTCACTCGCTTCTCGGGAGATCTCTGCAAAGTCTAGTTCTTGAGATGGAGGGGTGTCTGTCATGTGGGTTTCTACGACGAATGACAATTTAATCCGTCACGAAATAGAGGGAAAACAAAAGATACATGCTGGTGCCATAACAATTCGCAGGCGAGGAAGAGGAGTCTGTCGGCCCGATTATTCAGGCTGTATGGCCGGTCCTATTGGTCCACTACTCATGGTAGCTTGACCAATGGCCTCCTCGAAGAGTGTGATGATCGACCTCTTCGGAACGTAATTGAAACGCTCGCAGATGCTCGGTTCAGGTCATCAAAGATTACCCCGTGGGCTGCTTCTGCTTCTTGCATTAGCGGCGCCTAGTCGAGGAGGTGCTCGCGGAATTTCGTTCTTACAGAACAAAGATGGGAGCGTCAAGAATCATGCATTTATGGTTGACGATGGCATGGCTCCTTCCCCCCCTCATCCTCTGTATGTCTTCCTTTGGACCTGTGTAGCAGAGATGCAAAGGGACGAGAGAATGATCGGCCATAGAAAGGGTTCCTCCTCAAAAGGTCCAAGAGGGAAAAGGGGCCGGTGAAAACTCCTGGAATAATCCCACCCACAGCGGAGAAAGCGTAACCGACGGTTAAAGCGAGAAAGAATAGATAGGTCGCCACCTCTCCAACGGGCCGGTCCCTCTCTCTCTCTCTCTCTCTCTCTGTCACACACACGCATTCAACTCCCTTGTCACCATGCCAGGCTCTACAAGCACAATGAATGAGCTCCCTGTGACTTCCAGCAAGGCACTGCCCATGACCACCTCGACCAACGATCTGGTCAATATCGCCGATCAGCACATTACAAAAGGTTTGGGTAGGCTCCGCGATCACGTTTTTAAGGAGGGTAAAGGTCTTCGAGTCTTGACCACGGTAAGTCAAGCGCTTGCAGGGAGGCTTTGTGCACTTTAACTGATGGGCATCATTCGTAGGATGGCAAGCAATTGCTCGACTTCTCCGCTGGGATCGGCGTCACTTCTCTCGGACACAGCCACCCTGATGTCACTGCTGCTATCATCGCTCAAGCCCAGAGCATCATCCACGTTCAATGTGCCATTGCATTGTCGGAACCCTATGTGCAGCTCGTCGAATCACTCCTGGCTATGATGCCTGATCCGAGCCTTGACAGCTTTTTCTTCTGGAACTCTGGCGCTGAGGCAGTGGAAGCCGCTGTCAAGATTGCGAGGACGAAGACCCATCGACAGAATATCATCGTCATGCAAGGCGCATACCATGGTGATTCTCACAGCACGAATTGTGCGCTGATACATCTACAGGTCGTACAATCGGCGCTTCATCCTTGACCAAATCCAAAACGACCTTTTTCAAAGGTACTGGACCTCTGATGGTGAATTTCAACTCCACTCCCTTGCCGCATGAGACCACGTAGCTGATAGTCTTTCCGTCATAGCCCGGCGTCCACGCCACACCATTCCCATACTGGCACGCTATGGGCTTGCCGAAAGACACTCCTGAGGAAGTCTTGGTAGAGAGAGCCTGCAGAGACTTTGATAACATCCTGAAACAACAATGTGCACCCGAAGATACCGCTGCAGTCTTCATCGAGCCCGTGATTGGAGAAGGGTGAGTAAGCGGAGGAAAGGCTCGTTCCTGGCTCCTCGGACTGATTGCAAGCACAGCGGCTATGTGCCTGCTCCCGCAGCTTACGTTCAACACTTGCGAAAGCAATGCACAAAGCATGGCATCTTGCTCGTGGCGGGTGAGTCCCCCTTTTATGCCTTCCCACTAGATCTCGTTGACCAGATCCAGACGAGATTCAGACTGGATTCTACCGTACAGGCAAAATTTGGGCTATTGAGCATTCCGACGTGGTTCCCGACATGATGACCTTTGCGAAAGGAATCGCGAACGGTATGCCAGTATCTGGCGTGGTGACGCGTAAGGAGATAATGGATGCCATGGCTCCAGGATCTTTGGTATGTAGCACAAATGAGCCACTTTTCAGTGGGAATGAGCTCCGCTAATGCTCCCCGTAGGGCGGAACTTACTCTGGTAACGTTGTTGCGTGCGCTGCTGGAGTCGCCACGACGAGATACATGCGTTCGCACGACATGCTGGGCAACGTCGAAGCTCGTTCAAAGCAAATTTTCGATGGACTGAGAAAAATTCAAGAAGATGTAGAGAATGGTGGATGGATGATTGAAGAGATCAGAGGGAAGGGAGTGAGTGCAGATCATGAATTTGGTCGTTGGTCGACATTCGCTGACAGTCTTCTGATAGCTCATGATTGCTATCGAGTTCAAAGACCCGTCCTCCCACATCACTTCATCTCACTCTCGTGGACCTAATGTCCAATTACCGCCTTATCTCAGCACTTTGGTCCAGAACGCCTGTATGGATCAAGGACTCTTGTGCCTCACCACCAGTATCTACCCAGTCATGAGGTTGATACCCGCTCTTATCGTCAGCGAGGAAGAAGTGGACGAAATGCTGGGTATAATGGCGCAGGCCGTCCAGACTGTTGCCAAGACATTGGAATGAAAGGGATCTATTTATCTAGTCTGTTTCGATGACGGTTGTCTTTCTTGATGATTTTGCGTTCTATCTATGCATACACAGGTGGGAAAAGACAAATGAGGAAAACAATGGGCACCTAGGTGCTATATATACAAGACAAGGGGAAAGATCCGGTTCGTAATCATGAGGTCGTCTAAATGGCAGGTCGGAATGTTTTCTTTTTTCCCTCTCCGGTAATGTTTCAATCGTCTCGCATGCCATCATCAGGCTCGAGCACTCAACTCGCTTCCGGACGACTGCGAGGGTGTCATGGCGATGCTCTCCGTCTTTGTTCTCGACGCCGCAATCTTCTTAGGACTCTTGAAGAAGATGGCCAGGAGGACGCAGCAGAACACTCCCCAGCCGAATTGGAACCAGAATGCGATTTGGACATTGGACCAGTTCTCGACACCTCCATCATGGATAGACAGTAGAGCATCCTGAATAGAATAGCCAGTAACAACCCCGAGCTTAAATGGGATGTCAGCGTCGGACCAGCTCCAGGAATGCCCTTTCGGGTGAATGCTCTCTCACCTGAGTAGCAAGTTGGAAGAGAGCACCTGCTGTTCCTGCCATGGCGGGGGGCACAGAAGTCATGATCACCACGCTAAGCACGTTAGCATCGAAGCCGATCAAGTGCAACGAGAAAAGACTACTCACTTGCATGATAAATAAGACATGGCCAATCCGATGGATCCGATCAGCTAGGTGATTGATCAGTCTTTCGCGCTGGACACATATGTCGCCGACTTACGAATGCAGGGAAGAGGTATTGCCAATAAGCCGATCCCAGCTTGCCATCACTGTAGATGTATGCGACGAAGGACGCGGCGCAGATGGCGAAGCCGAGGGTAATTGGTATTTTCAAGCTCGACATCTTTCTCAGAATGGGTCTGACGAGGTTCACGTCAGTATCGGTCTCGACCGAATCTGACTTTCGACTCACGATGCGAGGATGAGGAACAAGCAAGCCCCGATACCGAGCGGTAGCATGCGTACCGAAGATTTGATGAGCGACTCTCGGTAGATGACCTCGAAACGCTGAACAAGGGGCAATTGGGCATTGGCGACCCATGAGAAGAGATACATGGTCGAGAAGATGATGAGCGGAGCGTTTGGAATCTTCCAAAAGCTTGGCGGTAGAACAGCCTTCTCAGCATCAATCTTCCATTCCCAGATAAAGAAGCCGATCAATAGAGGGACAGAAAGGACGATGGTGATGAGGAAATGAGCTGAAGACCATCCATGCGCTGCCCCCAATGTGAGAGCGACGTTGAGTAGCAACATGGAAGCGAGTATCAAAAAGTTGCCAATGAGATCGAGATAACGCCACTTTTGAGCCTTGTCGGCGTGAGGACCTCTCGTGGAGGGGATCATAAACTGGGAGAAGATTGCGAACGGAATAGAGAGGAAACAGACCCAACGAGAATACCATCGCCAAGGCGCCATCTGCTCGACGGTGGAACTGATCTCGCCAAAGACTCCTCCCCATAGAAGGCCTGAAAGGATTTTGTCAATCGAGAATTTTGAGATATCTCTGCTCACCCGTTGCATTCGCAAGCGCGGCTGCCATGCCAAACATGGCGAGCGCCTTTGGCACCTCATGAGGCTCAAAGACTGCGATGATGAGCCGGAAAGCGGAGGGAATCTGGGAAGAATCGGTGAGCGTGAACCCTTGGCCCGCAGTGTGAAGTATGGCTTTGAGCCCCGAACTTCTACTCACTGTGGCTGCTGCAGCGACTCCATAGAGACCTCGGAAGATGAAGAACGAGACCTTTTCAGTCATGAACGAGCTGGCCAAACTGAAGATGGCAGTGAAGACGAAACCCCATACGAAGACTGGTTTGGCAGAGTACAAGTCGGATACACGTCCAGCCAGGAGGAGAAAGGAGCCAAAGGTGACACCGTAGCTGTTCTGCGATTTGACTCAGAGACTAGACCAGATCTGTAGACCGAATGGAGGGCTCACCAGGACCCATATGGAGTCTTCAAATTGTATGTCGAGATCCCTCGAGATGCTCTGAACAAAGACGATGAAAGCGGACCTGCCACAAATATCAAGATACTGATGAGGACAGTGAGCCACATTGGGGAAGTATTGTTGATCTCGCCTACCGAAGACACTGAGAAGATGAGGAGCAATAACCATTTCCTTCCCTGTGATATCTTGGCTTCTGCACCTGTCATGGCGGCTGCTTGGCCCACACCACCTTCTTTGTCTTGATCATACAGTACAGGCGCTTGCGACAAGATGCTATCGCTCTTGACTGATTTTTGATCCTCCAAAACCGGTCGACTTGACATGATGCTAGTTTGTGATGTTGCACCTGCGAATGTCGTTGGTGTCTGAGGTGAATGAGGTTGATACAGAGGTGTCGAAGTATTGTTGTTCATGATGATGTTTGGGAGTGCAGTTGACTCTCCTTTATGGATGACCAGGACGCCTCTTGGACGACCTCTGGGGCGAGCCAAAAAGAAAAAGTTTGTGCCACGGATATCCGGGTCGAGGCGAGCTCTAGGTTCGGCTCACGGAATGCGGTCACGACGGTTGTATTCAAAGATCAGCCATCAGCCTCACTTTAAAAATCATATGACTCCTGCCCTGTGTGAGCAGCTCTCGAATGAGTTATATAGAGGGAGAGAATGTGTGAAAGGCGACGGGAAGAGATACTCGCAGCTTTTATAAGGGAAAAGCGAGAGAGTGGGTGACCCACGTTGGGCCAAGAAGGGGGTTAGGTACCTTTGAGGCGTACTAGCGTCGTCGTCTTCTTCGTCCTAGTCGACGAAAGGAGATTGAGGAGGACCAGAAGGAGGGAAGAGGGCTTCATGTCAGTGGAAAGGTGTGTGAGATATTCATAGAGGCTGGGCACATCGAACAAACCCGGCGGTAAGGAGGAAGGAGAGCAAGTTCCAATGGAAAGGACCCATTCGTGTATTGTGTGGATGGGATAAAAATTCCCAAGCTACCGATAATCCACCGTGTCCCATCATCAATCAACGGAGGGCGCATATCACACATTGGCTCCACCATGACTATCAGCGACAGCGATGGATTGGCGAGCCCCTCTAACTGAAGTCGAGAAATTGACATAGGTAATGAGGAGAGTTGTCGAGATTCGGACCACGGGGAGGACCTGAATATTTTGGGTTCAAGCCAGAAATTTCGGACCTGGTGAAGCGCGGGGTGTGGGCTTTTGTTTTAACCCGATATCTTCTTTATCTCATCATCATGCTTACAAATAGTCGTCTGAATACAACAATGGAGGATATACATACAAAGGGACGCTCCCTCATACACTCCCTAGCTTAGCTCTCATCCTTCTTGCTAGCTCTAGACTTCAACGGGACCACCGTTCTCCTCTTTTTGTCTGCTTCAGGCGCGGTATGTATCCGATCACGGACTTGGGCGTTGAATCCTGGCACACTGATGCCATACGAGTCATCTACAGGACGTCAGACGCAAAGTCTGAGGAGGCAACTCACCAATAGCGAACGCTACGTCTTTGAGCTCCACTCGGGGAGATTTCCTATGCTTGGCAAGTCTGATAGCTCTTCGAGCTTCTGAATCAATAAAACTGTCCAACACATCGCCGAGCACCTGTCAGATGCTCGTCAGTCTTCCCCACCTTTACCAACGCGCGTCAATTCTCACATCAAAGATACCCATTTCGGCGTGTATACCGCCCCCTTCGTCCTGTAGCATTTCCGTAAACTTTCGCTTTCGCCTCTCATCCTCCGTCTCCATCTTGATAGGAGGGGCGGGCGGTAGAGGCGGAGGACCGGACACCATGGGGACAACAGGAGCCACGGGTGTGGGAACGGAATTGGCGCTCGTGCTAGCATTGACGCTGGGTATTGACCCCGGTGTTGCGGTTGAGCTGGGTGCCGTGTTCGTATTGCTGGGGGTGTTACCTGGGTTGCTGCTAGCGTTGCTCGCGTTCGCCTTGTTGAACTGAGCGTAATGAGTTAGAGACCTTGTGAACCGTAATTTGAGGACCGGATCCTGAGATCATAGAGTGAGTCAACATACTGCTGCAGTCTCAAGACATACCTGTAGCAGCATCTTGTGCCGTTGCTCTTGGGTGAAAACCAACAACTTCTTGATCTCTGACATAGGCATAATCTCGCCAATCTTCTTTGAATCCTCTACGCCTTTCGCCATGAGGATCTCAAAGTCCGCCTTGTTGATCAAAGCGGACTGCCCTTCTGCGCTCATCGATGGATTCAAGTGGGGAGGGAGAGCCAAAAGCGGATTCGGTTGATTTCGGTGGAGCGCCATAGCGACGATAGGTCGAGCCTGTTGAAGAATCATCGTTCGGACCTAGACGAGGCGGTCAGCACATGACGTAGGTCATCCTGCGTCTAATACAGACTTTGGATATTTGGTCTTTATCCAGCTTTCCAGCCTTGTCAAGATTGAGCATCGCTGGTATATTCATCAATCCATCACCTCGACTTTGGTTACTCGCTGGCGGTCGGGCAGCTGAGCCAGATGCGGCGGATGGTGTTTGCGCCGGTGACGGACCGCTTGAGACCGTTCCAGCTGGCGTGGAAGTACCAGAGCCAGAGGCGGGAGGTGGACGAGCCATGGTGAGTCACACCCACGTTGGTCGTGCGTTCGTGAAATGTGATAGAGTGTTAACAACATGAGCTGGGATGTAGAGAATCGCGACGGGGAAAATTTGCTTCCGTCATTCGAAGATTTCGTTCATTCCTGCAATCGTGGGTACCATTGAGACGATCTCTTGTATGGGCAAAGATGCAGCAGAGCCGGGTTTGGAATGTCCTCCAAACCGTCTCTTCATAATTTGATTGCCTCGACCTCGATAGCTCTGTTCGATACACTGCCGAAACATGGGAAACCACACATCCGTAGCAATGGCGTTCCCGAATGGACCATCCTGGCGACCATCTGTCTCGTCATCTTCAAAGCAGCGGCCGTAGCTCAAGCAGGACAGCAAGCCCACGGTGAACATGAAATTCAAGTGGCCAGTCTTGGATCGGGCGTCAAGTGCTTACCTGCGAACAAACTTTCTCCATGCGGGGATACGCTGCACGATAGCCATGCTGAAATATTGGCCAGGAGAGGATTTAAAAAGTGGTTGATGAGTGAGGCGAAGAGATCTCTGAGACTACCAGAATCATCAGGACAGAGTCTCGTGCAGCTCAACCGTGAGACGAACCGATTTGGTCTCCGCCAAGATGTCCAAGTCTGGCTATACGTGTCCAATCTACCAGTGAGTTTAGCAAAATCGTCTTCACTAGCTTATCCTTACAGTGCGGCGACGCCTCGACTCTGCATACAGCTGCGCATCAGCCATTAGACATGGCGACGTTAAAGAGCTCAAAGGACGGACATAGACCTATACATAACGATGGGACAGCTATCAGAGGACGAAACGGATACGAAGCTTTCGGGGCCATACGAACCAAACCTGGTCGAGCTGATTCTGTCCCGGCCACAAGCTTTTCATGCTCTGACAAGATCGCCTCTTGGTCTGTCTTAGGTCTTCAAGGGGCCCTCTTGGCCAACATATTTGAGCCAATATACCTTGATGGGATTGTGGTTGGTGGCGTGGAGGATCCCCCGGATCATTGGACGGGGAAGAAGGGTGATTGGACGGGGACCATAAAGGACGAAGTCCAAAGAGCTGTCTGGGGACGGTTGGAGGTGATCAAGGGTGAGTCCACCAGAAGGAGAAGATGAACTCGGAGCTGAGAAAGATAGACCGCTTGGTACCGCCTTATACACTCCACCGACCCGAAGTACATGTCACTTCGACGACTTTCCCATGTACAAAGTCTGAAATTCTGAGAAAGAGCTCACTGGAACCGGCTACATCCGTCACCTCTCTCCTACACTTACCATGGACCGGTAGCACTCCGGAAGTAATCTTCAATGGCAGTCGAGCTGGAGCATGGAAAGCACCAGGGTCAAAAGCCTTACCGGAACGGAATCGTTCAAGCGTGTGCAAGCTCGAGCTATTGCGTGCGTTTGACGATCTCCACCAGGATCTGCATTCAAGTCTCGGAGGATCGCAGTTGGGAAGGTGAGCTAAGTCATGCCCCAGAGCCGAGCTGAGTTCATGCAGCACCGATAGCAATGTCAAGACCTACTTTGAGATCAAGCATGGCGAGCTGGCATCCGCTTACCAACGAGCGAAGACGGTCTTACGTGGCACACCGTCGAAAGCTGATGATTCCATCGATGACGCATTCAAGAAGACCGGTCAATCCTTCCAGGTGACTGCTGGGTTGGATGACTCCGGACATAGCCCCCCATTCAGAGGTTGGATAGTCAGTGGACGCGAATACGAGAGCTTCACAGTGGACGGGGAGCTCAAGACTATGCATTGAACCACGCCACATCCGCGCGCCACTGATGAGAGTTGAAACTCAGGCACGGGGGAATTTTGAAACAAGCGGTATAGCCTCTTTTTTAGTTTGTGTCTGTGTCGGCAGGCTGGTCACTGGTCGCTGCTGTACATTCACTACCATCTCTCTCTCTCATTGTGATACCTCTCCGGAAGACTGCTTCAAGATTGAGACTCAGTGCTCAGCTCGTTCAGCATGCTCGTGATCCTCGCGTGTTTACCCTTCCTGCTCCATGTCAATGGTGGGTAACCTGTGAGGAAGGTAGAGCAGGTGATCTGACCATGGCACAGCCGTTCTCTCCATCCTGTACCCTAACTCGAATACCATCTGGTGAGTATGGCGCTGAGTAATGCGCTTCGAAAAAATGCAATGCTGAGAAGCTCGCCCGCAGGTATAAGAATTCCACTGTGAACCTCAATTGGACGTCGTCCGACCCAGCCGTCGATACATTCTTGTTCCAGGCAGTGCTGTCGAACCAGGATTCGAGTGTCTTGTCGGGAAATCAGCGGATAGCCGATAGCAGTGAGTAGGCTGTCCTCTAATCTACCTCTATACTGACGATCATCTCAGCCAATGCCACGGCAGACTACGTCAGGATCTCGTTACCTGGGGTTGCGGCCTCGTGAGTGATCCGAACAATTTATGATGAGGATGCCTGTTGACTTTCGCACAGATCAGGATACATTGTCTCATTCGTCAATACCACCAATCAGTCTCAAGTATTGGCCAAATCAGATCCATTCGAGATACAAGATGGATCCGGTGAGCTACGATCTGTCAAGCCGTAGCTGAGAAGAAAGCAGTCCATTCATCATCAGCCGGACCTAGTGCGACATTTGCTTCTACACCCGTCAACACCTACATTCCGAATGCAAAGGATACGGGGTCAGTCTTGACCTGAAGCAAGAGTCTCGACGCTCATATAACCTATTTTAGGACATTCCCCTCGTCGTTCCCTTCTGCGAGCGGATCAGCTGGTCGGTTGGTGTCGGTCCCTGTCATCTCCCTCGTCGGAACGATCCAATCGCTGGTCTTGGGTCTCGGCGTGATATGCGGACTCGTCCTGGTCCTTTAGGCGTCTGACCATTACGGCCGTTCCTGGCTGCAAACTGCACACTGGTCATATCAACAGTGTTTGCCCTCCCTTTCTTCAGCGAGTTTATAATGCTTTCTTTCCAAGCTTTCACATAGGACAATGACACGCTTGCATGACGAGTAATTTTACCTACTCGACACACTCAAGCATGCCCACCCAACATCCGTCCCCAGCTGACAAGCTCAGGGCCTAGACCCGAAGCCCCCTCTCCTCGCATCCACGCAACGATCTCGTGAGCTGAGAGGGTACATCGAACCTTTGCAAAACGCCTCTGGACAGACGTGCTACCAGCAGGAGCGAGTAATCCCAATCGCAATAGATGCTCGTAGCCCTGTAGGTTCCAGTGTCAGCATCGGATAGGTGGTGTCATGGGCACTCGAGCTGTACCACTGACATTTCTCAACACTCCTATTGGCCAGCGAGTCTTCCCGCTTCCGACCAGCTTTGTCCTAGAAAACCTCAGATACTCTTCTTCAACTTGAGCGAAATTGAACTCGTCTCTTCCAGCATAGTGCAGGTGCTTGCTGATGATCAAGATGCCGACTGAGGGTTGAGAGAGGCCTTTGAGTTTGGCGGTCTGTAAACCCCAGCCTGATTGTTCAATCTGCCCAAGAACAGAAGCACAAAGCTGAGCGACGTTGATGAGATCCACTTGAGAGGACAGGACAGAAATTATCAAAGGGACCTGTAAGAGTCAGGCCGTGGTCCCCTCGCCACTGCAATGTTGCTCGCTCACAAATGGCTTGTAGAGTATCCTGACGTCTGTCGTCAAACCTGTCAATCGGTCCAGATACTTGACGACTTTGGGTTGATCAAGTAGCGTCTGGTGGGGAGTATCAACGAGGAGACCCTTCCGCCTTTGCTGCTCACCTCTATACCGTACTGCCAGTCATCCTTCCACAGCTGTAGAGCTTTTGCGTCTGGTTCCGCGGAATCTTGTTTGGCATCCCATTCCCACGGGACAAGAGCACGATTCAAGAGCGTTTTCCAGCCTGGTCCGCCGGGAGAAAGGGGAGAAGGGATTCGCCACATCCGATGAGAGAACCGAGACTTGACCCGCTTCTCGAGAAGCAAGAGTGTATCCTGTGGATGTCAGAACATGGAAGGAGCTCAACGACTTACCACTCGGCACGTCACGCCTATCACCGCTACGCCTCTGCCCGTCGTCTTGACATCCCCTGTCTTGATGCTCTGAACCACGTCGACTGGAGGATGTACTTAGCAGTATTCACGCCTCAGCTTTCGCTGCTCACGCAAGCAGTAAAGTAGAGCCTGTCGAGCATGCTCTGTGAACATGTCAAATTCCTCGATGACGATGATGATGGCTCGTGGGGAGGGAGCAGTCAATAGTGCCAGCAAGTGGGATGGCAGTGTGGTTGGGGCGTATTCCTGAGACCAGTCATGAGCCGCTTCCCATGGAACAACAACAAGAGCCACGTACCTGATCGTCTGCGCCATCGACAGCTTCATCGTCATCGTGGTTTGCGATGCTGATACCCTCTGCTTCTGCGATCTGCCGCCCAATCTCCCTGATAGCTAAGCGATCACTGGTCTGTGCGTGTCCAGACAGTCGGACGACGATCGGCAAGGACGTGGAGGTTGACGGCAGCAAGTTCAAAGCTCGACCAAGGGTCTGAAGCGTCCGTCAGCACGTCCTTGCCCCCCCCGAGCTGTGACACTTACCCTCGTCTTGCCGACGCCACGAGGGCCGACTACGAGTGCACTATTGCCTTCACCGCGTTCCACCGTGGCTTTCAGTAGATTGACCAGACCGTGAAGGGCCTCATTCGTATCTTCGTCCATGAACGGCGGAGGGTCAGAGGCGATGCCTTGTGAGGTCAAGGTTGACAAGATTCGAAGGACGTGAGGCCTGGCTCCTGGTGGTAGACCGGCAGGTTGTGCCGTGCCCACTGGACGTTCATCCACTTCCATATGATTGTCAAGAGCTCTGGCCTCCAAGCCATTATCCAGCATGTCAGACTCTGTCGACTTCGGCTTCCCGCGCGTATCCTCGTCCTCGTCTGCGTCGTCCTCTTCCTCCTCCATACCTCCGTATTCATCAATCTCAACGCCTCGCTTTGCTCCTCCAACTACCTTCCCACTGCGTGTCAATTTTGGAGCATCCGCATCGCCCTCATATTCAAAGTTTCTGGCTTCTTTCTGGCGTCTCAGTGCTTCATTGGCAAGAAAAGTCTCTCGAGACACTCCAGTGCCAGCATCGCTCTCTAGAAACGGATTGTCGTCCGCTAACCGTATGGGTGCTTTCTCCTCTTTCCTGGATCGAACAGGCGTAGGAAGCGCTTTCTTGACGCTCGAGGCGAGTGTTGAGCTTGCCTTCGCTCCATTTCGGGGCGTCTTGGTAGCCGCTGGAGATGCAGCGCTATTGCCTCTGAGGGGAGTCTTCCCTGTAGGGGTGTTCTTATGCCGTGGAGTTGAAGTGCCGCGGTTTGAAGCTCCGCTCCCTTTGGCAAGAGGTGTACGAGCTGGGGTGGGCTTTGACGTGGAACCAAGAGCAGAATTTGGTGACATGTCGGCCATCTTCGAGCTACTTCCTATGGCACGTCGCTTCCTTCGAGAGGTCTCAATTTCCACCACAATCTGAGAGCGAGGGGTGGATCTTCTACCTTTTGCTGGACTTTGACCTGACCCTGAGGCATTTGAAGAGGGTTCGTCCAAAGCTAGAGGATCTGGAGATCCCAAAGTTCTCGTGGGAGTCGATACCATGACTATGCTCCTCTAGCATGCCAGTATGACTGCTCACTAGCTGTTTCAATAATGATTCATCGCGTTGCAGCAAATTGGAGACGCGGAACAACCGCTTACTAGGAATTTCATTTTGCTTCCGTTCGAAAACCATTTGTCCTGGGACTCGGTGAGCTTCTCTTGGTGTTGACATCTTGGTCCCCCTCACCTGTTGGCCAACATGGACGTCGACAAATCTCTGGATGATCTCATAGCTGACAAGAAGACATCCCAACCTCAACGAGGAGGTAGAGGTCGCGGAGGACCTCGATCAGGTCCGGGAAGAGCTCCACAGGCTCCTTACGCTGTAAGTCTGGTGCAGTCTCTCGCGGATGGTGTCAACTCGCGCTCAAGGTCACTGACTGTCGACCCAGAGGCCCCCTCCGAGGTCAACAGATGAGACTTGGGTACACGATGCGTATCAAGGGCCCAGTCCTGGAGGTAGGAGGAACGGTGGAGGCCCTCAAGGAGGCTCAGGATTCGCCGGATCTCCCGCTGGAACAGGGGTGGGATTTACTGGTATCTCACCTAGAATCGAAGTCGTCGGATTGCACTATGAAGTGACCACTCAGGATCTCAAGGTGTGTAGAGGTCCTGCTGGGCTCGATTACAGTCAAGCAGACGATAACGATGGGGTTGACCCGCATTTCCTTTCCAGAACATCTTCTCTCAAGCCGGTACACTCGTACAAGGCCCAACCATTCGCGTAAGCTTCAACTCCACTTGAATGTAGTCTACTCTGCTCCCGCGCAATCGAGTACCCGGGAAAACAAAAAACCAAAGGGCTCAGTCTTGCAAAAAATAATACGTGTCCGGGTCTCATGGTTGTCGACGAGAGTTCAGCAGAATCAGATCACATTCCATTTCGTTTTGAGCGCAGCTTATGATTTGCCTTTTTGTTGCTCTTTCTCCGGTAAGTACGGACCTGGCGTAGACACATGTTGCTGACTCCCAATATGTAGCGCTATAGTACGATCGCTCAGGTCGATCGCGCGGAGAGGCGACAATGGAGTTTGCCTCCTACCAACAGGCTCGGATTGCCATCAACAAGTTTGACGGCGCCATGACGAAAGGTTAGATATCTCAACTGCCAGCCGTGATTGGTTCTGACCCTGTTTACTCAGGTCAAACCATTTCGATCCGACTCTTACCCCCTCCAACTGCTCGACCCGGCCCTGGATCCCGACCTGCCTCACAGACTGGGGCTTCGCTCTTGCAGAGGATGTCTGGACCAGGAGCAGGCGCTGGATCCATTCCAAGAGGCAATGCTCCGCGAGGAAGTGGCAGAGGGTGAGTGGCTTTGCGTGATTTCAGGAAGGACGCCTCTAAGCATTCTTCCAGTGCGCCTCGAGGTCGCGGTGCGCCTGCCAATCGCGGTCGAAAAGGCCCTGCGAATGCTGGAGATCTCGACAAGGAGCTAGACAGCTTCATGACGACTACGAACGTGAGTGCATATTCCGAGAGAGCATACCGGAGATAGATTGATCGTGTTCAAGGGCAAAGCCGATGATGTGGATATGGCCTGAGTTGAAAGGGATACATACGCCTGGAGATTGACGTGCTTTCCCAAGAATCTATGCAACTATGTCGTCTTGCCGTGTCCTCGTCTCGTCTACCTCGATTCCGTGCCCGATCGCACGGCCGCTCGCTCTCACAGGAAAATGAAGATAGCCCCCTTGCCGGCAAAGTGCCGATTGACTTTGATGAATTTGCCGATTGGACCGCGTTCTCTCATGCACACAGAGCTCCCTTGGAACAATATATCGATTCGTGTATCGATTTCATACTGTCGAATACTGCGTGCCAGCCTTGGCTAGATCAATATTACATCCTCGGTCAGACCTAGGGATCCTGCGAGAACTTCCGTTGTCCTTGAAACGAGCTTGAGTCACGATTCGCGGTCAGAACAAAGGTGGAAAAGTCGCGCCGGAGGCTCCGGGGGCGTCTCTGGAAAAAAGACTCAAACAGTCGAAGGTCTATTCAAGCATGACATAGAGCCGATAGGCTGCACAGACTACCACATCAACTACCGCGACGATCTCCACGAGTCATAGCCCACCATGACCTCGCCACATCGCGAATCACCTCACCATCGCGTCGTGCCTTTGGAGGAAGGCCCCCGATCTATGTATGAATCTCCGACCAGACCACAGGGATCTACATCCTCAGGACCTTCATCTCTTGGCCGTCGGAGACCAGCTCCTCCTCCGCCGCTTGACAGTCAATTGAACTTGGACTATCAAAATGGTCTCGAGCTAGGTCTGCCGCGATCTTCAAGTTCCAATTGGAAACAGTCTCCTCCGCCAGAGTCACCCACCTCGGGCCTGAGGTCTTCAGTCTCACAACGCCGCCCGCATTCTCCGCGGTCCAACACTTCGCCTAACGTGTTGAGAATGCCCTCATCTGCCGGAGCGTCTCGCGAAGCAAGTCCTCGGAACTTTAGCAGACCTCTACCTGGTCGAAATGGGAGTCACGAAGGGAGCGCGAACGGTAATCGAGTGCGAGCCAAGTCGATCGAGGGACCGGGCAGCTCAGCTTCTAGTCCAAGGACCGATCCCAGCCAATCACCATTCGCCAAGAGACTCGAAATTGAAGCTTTGCCGAAACGGTCCAGTCCAGCCAAGACCGTCAACGCCTCGACTTCACCGGTGTACCCTGGCCTCGTACTCGAACCTTTGGCTGGCATCGATCAGGGCAATAGCTTACATTTTGGAGTGGACACAATGCGTTTCGACGGGCCAATGGACGATATTCTTGACATGAGCGCTGCTATGGATGCCGGCACTCGCAAGGGCAGCAATACGGGTCAGGATGAAACGATTGCACCATGGCTGAACGATGCTGGCACGGCTCCCATCTTTGGAGAACCAGGCGAATCATCGCGTCGGCCCAGCGCTGGGACCAATGTGTCAAGAGAGGATCCCAGTCCCACGTATGACCCGGACTATATGAAGGACAGGGCGGGCACTACGCGGGAACCTCGCAAGCACTCAAATCAATTGCTCAATCATTTTGCATCTGTTCCCTCTTTGCCAAAGTCGAAACGATCAATCGCGGATGAAGCTCCGCCCGTGCCTTCGGGCTCCAATCTAACGGCGGGGAGAGGATCTCACCCTCAATTTCCATCTCGACCTTCTTCATCTGGCGATGCGAGCATCTCCCGCGACGCATCGCGGGCAACATTTGATCCTGACGAAGGAAACACACCGTTTGCCGGATCTCGAAATACGAGGGCAAAGCATTCCCTTTCCTCAGCATCCGAGGATCCCTCTGGCCATTCGCGTCAACCGAGTGTCACGGACGGTAAAACTTCACGACTGGGAAGCGTAGCTTCTACCACGTCCATACCAAATCAGATTGAAAAGAAAAAAGGTCTCTTTAGCGGCTTCATTCGTCGAAAGACTGGGCAGGCTGCGTCTAACAGTGAGTGACAGGCAAGCTCTGTATCGGTTTGCTGACGCCTGCACGTAGACGTCGAACCCGATGGCCATCGAGGTTCGGCTTCGAGCGGAAGACTGCCTTCTTCTGCCTCGACTCGCTCAATAGGTGGCAAAACGTCAGACGCGTCAGACGAGCCACCTATCAAGAGACCTTCCTCTCGCATGCCAAGCTATGTTCCCGAGGGCGCAATATCCCCTTTGGATGAGGTCAGAGAATCTGACCTCCGGCTGGATCTCAATCTCGAAGATATGGAGGGTATCGTCGACCAGTCTCTGATCGGTACTCCAGCTGCATCTTACCGATTCCCGTCGGTTCCAGCGCAGTCTGGTCAAGGCACACACTCGATCCCGGAACCGCCTGGCTCCATGTTCATCCAGGATGCTCTGAATCACACGGGAAATCTTGCGACATCGGTCTCGTCCTACGGGTCTGGTTTATCACATCGATTGCCCATGAATCAGTCTGCAGAAGGTCAAATTGGTTCTTCTTCGGATCATACAGGCTCAGCCACGAGCCCATTCCAACGCACTAATCCATTCCGATCCGGATCCTCATCTATAGGGTCAATTGAAGAAAAGAGCAACGGCCCCCCTTCACCTCATAACATGTCACCGAAGCATGCCGTTCTTCCCCAAAACCAACCTCGGCGCCCATCTCAGCTTCGCAATGTGAAGATGGGGTCTCTGACATCTAACACCTCGTCGACAGACTCGGGTGATGGAAAATCTCTGCAGCCGAACGCACCGACGTGGGCTGTAGCCGGAGAAGTGAACCGTGGACAGACCTTATTCCAAGATCCTTTCGGTGCTCCTGGCGCAACGGCGTACAACGAGTCTCTAGCTTCTGGAGGTATCTCACCCAATCGATCAGCCAGTCGTGCCAGGCTTTCCTCTTCAGGTATTTCGACTGATCGATCAACATCGGGGCAGAGTGAAGCGGGTCTCCGTCCGGATAACCAGCGGCCATCTACTGCGCCATCAGGAGGTGCCAACATTGGTCCCTCAGCGGCGTGGGCAGCGCCAGAGTCCTGGGGTGTAGAAGCGGACGCCGAGCCCGATGACGAAGCAAGCAGTGACGAGTGGTCTGGGCCGGCAGACAGTCCAAATCTTCCCGACTCTCCCACTCCACCTACCATGGACACTGCCATGCCTTTGCCCCTTCCCAGCGTATCAGGAGCGAAACCTCCTCCGTTTGGCTACAACTCGCCTGCCAAATTTGGTCAAGTGCGACCAGGATCCTCAAGAACTGGAGCAGGAGGACATAGACCGCGCACTAGAGATGCTAGAGGCAGACCTGGGACGGCTCGGCCTGGAACCGGCGGTCGTCCGAACACATCTGGCAGTCTACACGCCTCGAATGCCCCAGTGGGTCAAGCCAAGCCTTTCATGTCTAGCACTTCACTGACGCCCTTTAAGCATTGGATCCGTATACATCGAGCTGATGGTTCTCATTCCGTCATGTCATTCCCGCTCTTGACCACGACCGCGGAAATCATCAGCTATCTGTCGGGAGCGAACGACGCTTCAGCAGGCAAGAAAGTCAGCACGAGTATGAGACTGTTCGTCCGCGAAAGGGGACAAGGTGAGAGGCGACTGCGATACCGATGACTGCCTGCTAATGCCCGGACAGATCGGCTACTGCTGCCGTCGGAGAAGCCTTTGGCTATACAAGATCGTCGTCTACGACAGGCTGGCTATACAGAAGCTGAACACATCGAGGAATTAGGCAAGAAGGATCTGGTCCTCCTGTGCAAGTTCTTCTACCAGACTCCAGTCTTGCCTGTCATGGATCCAGTGAGTTCGCATCTGCTATATGTATCTACGCTCACGCCTGTTGTCAGGAGGAGGAAAGTTCGTACGATTCGTTCGAATTCATCGACATCGCTGGCAGAGCCCTCCAAACCATTCCGATCTTCTTGCATCTACACGCTCACAACATTATCATTCTCAACGTATCTCGAAACCCCATGACCGATTTACCACTCGATTTCATTCAGGCTTGTTCAAGTCTCAAGGAGCTGCACATGTCCTACATGGCCTTGAAGCGGATACCACAGGCAATATGTGCGAGTACCACACTCACTCGTTTGGACGTGTCATGTAATCGGATTGCGGATCTGGAATCGGTTCCTCTACACGAGATCGTCTCTTTGACGTCGCTGAAGGTTCAGAACAATAAACTCGCATCTATCCCCAGCTATTTTACCCAAATGAAGACGCTCAAATACCTCAACATCTCCAACAATAAATTCGAAACATTCCCTGCAGTCTTGTGCTCCATGTCAAATCTGGTCGATCTCGACGTGTCCTTCAACAATATTGTCGAACTCCCCTCGGAAATGTCAGAATTGAAGTCTTTGGAACGATTGGCAGCGTTCGGTAACGAGCTCACCACTTTCCCCTCCTCCTTCTCGACTCTCGCCAGTCTTCGTGTCCTCGACGTGCGGCGTAACAAGCTCGCCGATCTTTCCACTGTCTACACTCTTCCAAATTTGTCAACCCTTCAAGCCGACAACAACAATCTCGCCACTCTGGACGCTCAATTAGGCGCTCGTGTCAGAGAGTTCAGTGTACCGCACAATTCAATCACACGTTTCACGCTGGCTCCGCTCTCATCCATGGTCTCTGTCACCTACTCGTTGACTCATTTGAATCTGTCTCACGGTAAGATCTCCACGCTGGCGGACGAAGCTTTCCACGGACTGGTCAATCTTGTGCACCTGAATCTCAACTTCAATCAGTTGACACGACTCCCCTCGACTCTCGGGCAATTACTCAATCTCGAGGTCTTCAGCTGTACCGACAATCAGATTGTGGCCCTGCCGCCTGGTCTAGGTTATATGCAAAAGTTGCGCGAAATCAATTTTCACAACAACAACTGTCGATCCATCCCTGGAGAGCTATGGGCGTGCAGTTCGCTGGAGTATGTGAATGCAAGCTCGAATCTCATCACTGGCTCCGGGGCCGTTCCGTCAATGGAGGATATGAAGAAGTTTTTACAAGGTGTCGATGAGAAGCGCAAACAATCATTCATCTCGGCAGACGGACTATCCCTCCTCAGTGTTCCCTGTGCTACGACTATGAGGCACTGCTTGCTTGCGGACAATCGATTCCAGGAGGAGATCTTCCACGCATGCTCTCATCTCTCCGAGCTGCGGACACTCAACCTCAGTTTCAATGATATCTTCGAGGTCCCGCCGTCCACTCTCAGCAAAATGTCGAAGCTTGAGGCCTTGTATCTATCTGGAAACAAACTCACGAGTCTACCGGCAGAGGACCTGGAAAAGATGAGCAAGCTCAGAGTTTTGCATCTCAATGGAAACAAGTTGAAGACTTTGCCATCTGAGCTAGGCAGTCTAGCTTCGCTGCAGCATCTGGATGTCGGTAGCAATGTCCTCAAGTATAACATCGCCAATTGGCCATACGATTGGAATTGGTGAGTGGAGGCTGGCTCTTTGGCGTATACTGATTTTTGATCATCTGCTTAGGAACTGGAACACCGCACTTCGTTACCTCAACTTGTCCGGCAACAAGCGACTCGAGATCAAGCCTACTAGCGCCCAAGACATGTCGCATGCTTCAGCATCACGTAAAGAGCTATCCGATTTCACTGCTTTGACCGAGCTTCGAGTCCTGGGTCTCATGGACGTTACCCTGCGAATCCCTTCCCTTCCTGACGAAAGCGACGAGCAACGTGTTCGAACATCCTTTTCTGAGATCAACAATATGGCATATGGCATCGCTGATATGCTGGGATCGACTGAACATTTGGCAATGTTTGATCTCGTGGTGCCTAAGTTCCGCGGCAGATTCAACGAGTGTTTGTTCGGCATGTTTGGTCGAGATTCGCCGTCCGCTCCATCAGGCAAGATCCCCAAGTTCCTACAAGACACCTTTGCGTCAGAATTGATCAGTCAAATTGACAAGCTGCAACCTGGCGAAGACGTGACTCAAGCATTGCGAAGGGCTTTCCTGTTCTCGAATCGGGCGACGTTTGACCACCTGGTCGCCCGATCCGCGGAAAATAATCGGAAAGGGTCCGTAGCCAGTTACGCTTCCGGGCCCACCACCGCGAGATCGTATTTGCCAGGATCATCTTCGATATTTCGCACTGGGTCTTCTGGAGCTGTCGTGTATCTGGTCGACAAGACGCTGAACGTCGCGAATGTGGGAGACTGTCTGGTTGTCCTGTCCCGAAAGGGGGAGGCAGAGCTCCTCTCGAGATTACACGATCCGACAGATCGTGATGAGACAGCCAGAATTCGACGAGCTGAAGCTTGGGTCTCCACCAAAGGTTGCGTCAATGATGAGAAGGACGTGAATGTCTCTCGTGCTGTCGGGTACTTCCAAACTTTCCCCGCTATCAATGCTTCACCTGAAATTCGTACGCGACAGTTGACCGAGACAGACGAATTTGTGATCATCGGGAATCACGCTTTGTGGAAATGGTGTTCTTACCAGACTGCTGTCGATATCGCCCGGACGGAGAGAGACGATCCTATGATGGCCGCTCAGAAGCTACGAGACTTTGCAATCTCATACGGAGCTGATGGAAGCGTCATGGTCATGGTGGTCAACGTTTCGGATTTATTCCTCGGACGGAGTGGTCAACGGCCGTCCACAGCATCAGGTGGTATTCCACTGGCTGGCTCTTTCGACGGTGCTTCAGACACCAACGCCACGTTCTACGGCAGAGACAAGCGCAATGCGCGTCGTAGGGTCGAGGAAGTCGGTGACAGAACTCTCAATCGATTGCAGCAAGAGATCGAACCGCCTCAAGGTCAGGTCGCCATTGTCTTTACCGATATTGTCAACTCCACCTCACTGTGGGAGACCAATCAAGGAATGCCGACTGCCATCAAGATGCATCACAACTTGATGCGTCGACAGTTGCGCTTGGACGAAGGTTACGAGGTCAAGACTGAAGGCGACTCGTTCATGGTGTCTTTCCAGACTGTCGCATCCGCGCTCGCTTGGGCATTCAATTGTCAGATTGGTCTTCTCTCTCTGGAATGGCCCAGAGAGTTACTGGAGTGCGACGATGGTAAACTAGTCTACGATTCAGAGGGAAACGTTGTACAGCGTGGTCTCCGAGTCAGAATGGGCATTCACTGGGGAGCTCCACAATGTGAACGTGATCCGATTACGGGCCGTATGGACTATTATGGGCCGATGGTCAACCGAGCTGCTAGAATCAACGCCAGTGCCGATGGAGGGCAATTGATGGCATCACAAGATGTCATTAATGAGATTCAGAGCTTGCGAGAATTTCTGGATGCCGCGGAAGAGAGCAAGGACACGGCTGACCTGCCTGTGGACTTGAAGAGGGATCTTCAGGAGCTAAGGAGGATCGGTTTCGAGGTCCAAGATATGGGCGAACGGAAGCTCAAGGGTCTGGAGGGTGGGTGAAAACCAAAGCGCGGGAGGCGATCTGAGAGGCTGACTTCGTTCTTACAGTGCCGGAAAAATTGCACCTTCTTTACCCCAAAGCACTTTCGGGTCGATTCGAATTGTCGAACGATCTCCGAGCCAATGTCGAAGTGGGAGATGCTCGCGCTCATTCCTCGCATCGACATATCGATATCGACCAAGTCCGAGAGTTGTGCAAATTCGTCTTGCGTCTCGAGGGCATCTGCTCATATTATCAATCTGTGCCGAATCCAAGCACACCGCCAACATCTCCTAGGTCGCCATTGTCGTCTCACGGGCTTTCGACAAGCGCGATCGACATTTTGGGCGTCAGCGCTTCCGTCACACCTACATCCGCTGCTATGGGGTCTAATCGAAGCATGGGTCGTCCGACCGAGATATCACTGTCGCCAAAGTCTGCTATACCTCCTCTAGCCCTAATCGGGTCCGCTACAGCGCCTGTGATGGAGCAATCACCCTCGCGGCGAACAAAGACGTTCAGAGTCAATATTGCTGAAACGTACCTTGGTCCAAATATCCGAGATGACATGGGTGATGAGGAGCTGATGAATATCATGGACAGCTTGACGACCAGACTGGAGAACAATATGGCAATGCTTGTGAGTCGGTCTAGGGCACATTTTGCGGTGAACATTTGGCTGACAGGAAATTCAGTTGATGCACCGGTTGGGCGGGACTGCAGCTGTTCAAAGTGCTTTTGCGCGATTTGCAGCCTTCATGTAGATTTGAGTAGTAGATCAGCTCTGGAATCATCATGATGAGATCTAATCATATTGTTTGCGTTTGGCTGCTTTGCGGGTCGATCGTTGTCGTTCCGCCACTTTCGGGCGTCGCCGCTTCTGTAGCTGTAGCTGTGGTACAAGAATGAAAGGGGAAAGACTTGAAATTTGGTTCCGTCACTGGCAATCACTCTACCCAATGGATGAGGTATACTGCAGGTTGATCTTGCAATTGTATCGCAACCATCTCTTCTCACTCCAATACTTCATCGCCTCGCCCCGCCCTCTCGACACGGCTCAACTCATCCAACATATCTACATACGTTCCCTGCCCAGCGACATTCTCTCGTCACTTGATCGCCCTGCTTCATACGCGCTGCTGACTTACATTCGTAAACAATAAAATTCCAGACAAGCGGGGTTGAAAGACAGTCACGTCTAGTGCATCTCCAACTCGCCGCTCGCCATTGTCTCAGACCAAAGACAGGCTCCTGCAGCGTCCAAGGAGTCCCGACAAGTGTAACTGCATCTGCTACATCACGTCGCCTGGTTCTGGCAATCAACTAATCGACGGTCCTCTCTCGATAATCGCATCATGTCCATGTATGAGTCCGAATTCTCTCGTCGATTACTCGCTTCTATCCCTCCTTCGCCAAAGTCCTCATCATCGTCTCATTACTCGCCGATGAAACCTGGTCCGGATGTTTTTGGAGACATCACGCTGCCGCTGGGCAATGCCAGCCCAAGAGGCGCGAGTCCGCTAGGCAAGATGAAGGGTAAAGCTGCTGTTAGGGATTACGGTGATAGGTGAGGATAGGCAGATATGGAAATCTCCTTGATTGACCGCTCGCTGTCAGGTTCATTCCTACTCGTGATGGGTCCAATCTCCATGCTTCTTTTCAACTTATGCCGGAGATCGACATCATTACTGGCAAGGAGATTGTGTCCCGGTCCAAGACTCGGAGAAAGAGTTTGTACGGGCAAGGAACAGATCAGGACGTCCGTAGAGGTGCGTGTTGACGATCCTGATCCTTTCCAGCCATTGACGTCCCATCCCAACAGAGGAAGTGAACGCGACCTTCACTCAAATCCTCAAGACTGAGCTCTTTCCACCGTCCTCACCGGCTTCAGGCAGTCGTTCTCCCCGCAATGCTCCATCTCCCATCTCAAACGCTCGTCATCGTCGACCGATGGCATTCCACCACTCCGGCAACATCAATCTCCCCGATAGCTCACATACTGTCTCCAGTGCTGGGACAACTCCGATGCATCATCATCCACCGCCCGCCATGGCCGGTGGCGAGCGAGCTGGGGAGAGGGAACTATCACCTGCGTCCACCCTTCCACCGCTTCCAATGCACGCGCCTTCAACACCGACATCGGGCCACGGAAGGGCGCCTGGCGCTGGACCAAGCTCGTCGCATCATCGAGCACATCAATCACAGGTCGCTCTCACATCCACATCGAGAACAGGCACCACACCACCAAACTCTCGGAAAGCCGCTTTCTCTCCTCCTCCCTCTACTGGCCCTGGCTCACCATCTACACCGACAAGGAAACGGATCCTCACCTTCAATTCACCTAGTGCCGCCAGGATGGCTGCATTGACCGGTGGGAGTAAAGGAGGTGGTCTGGACGATATGAATCATGAGAGATATAGTCTGAGTCCTGTTGGCAAGGATAGTCAACGTGTATTATTGAGCCCCAGGAAAGGGGTCCGACGAATCCTGAGGACTCCATTCAAGGTGTTGGATGCGCCAGAGCTCGCAGTGAGTCTCCAAAGAATCCAGAAAATCGCCTTCTGACTTTTTCACCAGGACGATTTCTACCTCAACCTCGTATCATGGTCTGCTTCCAACGTTCTTGGAGTCGGCTTGAATTCTTGCGTCTACCTCTGGAGCGCACAGACGAGCAAGGTCACCAAGCTGTGTGATATGGCAAACAGCGCGGGCGAGGTGAATGATGTGATCACTGGAATAGAATGGACCAATAGGGTGAGCTTGAACCTCTGCTACACGTATGTCGGCTCACGGCTGTGCAGGGAAGCACACTTGCGATCGGAACCAATCGCGGATCAGTCGAAATCTGGGACGCGGAATATTGCAAGAAGATTCGCGTCATGTCCGGTCACTCGGGGCGTGTCGGCTGCCTTGCTTGGAATTCTCATATTCTCTCCTCTGGCTCCAGGGATCGCACAATCCTACATCGTGACACTCGTATACCTGATCAGTATATCAGACGTCTGGCCGGTCATCACAAGCAGGAAGTCTGTGGTCTCCGCTGGAACGCCGACACCAATCAATTGGCATCTGGAGGCAATGATAACAAGCTGTTCGTCTGGGGCGGTACCGATTCGAGGCCGACCTGGCGGTTTGGCGAGCACCGAGCTGCCGTCAAGGCGATTGCTTGGAGTCCTCATCAGAGGGGCGTCTTGGCCAGTGGAGGTGGTACGGCAGACAAAAAGATTCGGTTTTGGAATAGCTTGACAGGGGGTCTGGTCAAGGAACTGGACACGGGGTCTCAGGTGAGCTTTTTCCCCTAATAAGGTGCATGACTGATCATTGCTCCAGGTTTGCAACCTCATGTGGTCGAAAAATTCCAATGAAATCGTTTCGACACATGGCTATTCCGGCGGCCCGGTTCAGAATCAAATCCATATCTGGCGATATCCGTCCATGACTCAGGTCGCCACGCTGACAGGCCATACTTATCGTGTCTTGTACCTTGCGATGAGCCCTGATGGTCAGACTATAGTCACTGGAGCGGGTGATGAGACGTTGAGATTCTGGAACGCTTTCCAGAAAGGTAAGGGTGAAGGACAGGAAGGATCTGGGGCCGATACGAGTGGGATGGTGAAAGGAGCCGGAGGTCTTAATCCTTTTGCGAAAATTCGCTGAGACAAGAGAGGCACATATCACGAGGGACATTGGATTATGTGTATTCTATCATTGTATCTACACCCATTCGCTGCAGTTGCGACGAATTCATTCATGTATCGAGGACCTTTACAGAAAAGAGTGCCACTCTTGATTGAAACTCCGGCGATGACCGCACAGGGTGGGCGATAGCCAACCCAATTTTGATTCCGCTCGGCTTCGCTGCTCTTTCGGGTGATCACACTCTCTCTCTGTCCTCTCTTAGCCCCTCATCTCCTTGTAGTCAAGTCGTTTGCTTGTCCTCTGTCTCTTGACTTTGTCCAGACAAGCTATCAGGAACTAGTTAGATTGTGACCAGGCTCTCAGGCTTGATCATCATCAAACCCGACTCAATTCCATCGCACAACTAGACGGGCTATAATCATATCACACCATTTTCCGCCGGTAGAGCCACGTCAGAGAGAGAGTCTCACAACATCTTGCAACTCAATCTCGACCATCATTCCATCCGCCGGAGGAGTACTTTGGGATTCGAGGACCTGCAGATTCTCCAGCCCTCTGATCTTTGAGGACGGGTACCAATCCTGGAATCGCGTAATCACAGGACTGGCTTTGAGGATCTCTGCTCGCCTTCCTCTCATTCTCCATTCCCCAACATCCTTCCACCTTTCATCCCACCACTCTCTGTGCCGATGCCAGATCTGGTGCGGTTACGCCATTCTTACATTTGTTTGATAATAGACTCTTCAGATCCCACCTCTGAACAGAGAGATACAGAAGGCACCCTTGGTAAGTCTGAATTCCAGTCTCCTTTCCATTCCCTGCGTGAACCCCTTTGGACCCGCAGTCTTCCTTGTACCGCTTGCGCGACAAACACATGAGCTGACACGAGCATCTGAGCACAGAATTGATTCCAGAAACACCCTCACTTCCCCCTCACTCCTCTCTCCCTTCCTCCATTCCCTCCCATGTTCTACCCTCACCATCAATCGGGACAACCCGCCTCCTCCTCCAAGCACCACGACGGTCCCCCAGGTCCCGGCTCCAATGCTCCGCCTAGTGGACTCGGTGGAACTTGGGGAAGGCATCCGTTTCCTCCGCCTGGAGGTCCGATGCCACTTCCTTCCCCAGGGTACGGTCCCCCTAGCGGACCAGGAGGGCCTAATGGGAATCAGGGTCCATCGGGCCAAGGAGTGAATGGGATGATGGGCTTCGCACCTGGTCCGCATCTACCGGGTCATGGACCTCATCCAAGCTTTGGGAATGGCTCTGGTGGAATGCACCTCGGCTCAGGAGCAGGAGGTAGTCTCGGCATGGGATATGGGATGGGAATGTTTGCCAACTCTGGAGGTCAGGGCAATGGGTTAGGCGGAGGCCAAGGTGGAAGTCCACCTAGACCAGCAGAGAGTAATATGCCAATGACTTCGCATTGGCAGCAGCAGCTCATGCGCTACGAGGTGAGTCGAGCCTTCCATCGTCTGGTCACTCAACTCATACGTATACCAGGCTGCAAGGGCATCCAACTCGCCTCATCATCGAGCTCGATCCGCTGCTATGGCCTCGAGAATGTCGAACAAACCGTCTGCCGTCACCATTTCTGACCCTAATCATATTTCTACTCCCTCATCCCTCGCACCGACCCTCAATGGAACCAGCAAAAAGCATAATGCCGGATCCCTCTCCGTCTCTAGCCGGATCGAAACACCTCCCCCGCCCAGCTCAGATCCAGGGACGACACCGGCGCTGTCGACAGTTGATCCTGCTGATCCGACTGCCGCTCCAGCTCCCGCGACAAAGGACGACGAAACGACGTCGAACGAACCCTGGATGGGATTAGATCTAGGCGGAATCAAGCTCAGGACCTTGTCTACTGCTCTGTTCACTTTCACCCACATAACTCAACTCTACGTCAACCACAACGCCCTCTCCTCCCTCCCTTCTGCCATTTCTTCTCTGCGGCAACTTAGCTTGTTGGACGCGACCGGCAACGAATTGACAGCGATCCCACCAGAAGTAGGCTATCTCTTCAAATTGACCGAGCTGTTGCTCTTCGATAATCATTTGACAACGCTGCCATTCGAGCTCGGAATGCTGTACAAGCTTGAAACACTCGGGATCGAGGGCAATCCAATGGATGAAAAGTTCAAGAAGCTGTTGGCGGAGAATGGTACCCCGGGTTTGATCATGCACCTCAGGGATGAAGCGCCTTCGCCAGATCCTCCTCCACAGCGGTCCTGGATCGAAATTGAGAATCCGCCTCCTCATCCATCTGAAGGCAAGCAAGAGCAATTGACAGTCTTGTCCTACAACATTCTTTGCCCATCGTTCACACCTAGCTCTACCTATGTCTACACTCCATCCTGGGCACTGGATTGGCAATATCGAAAGGGCGTGATCCTGGACGAGATCACCAATGCGGCACCAGAAATTGTCTGTCTCCAGGAAATCGACTGCGAGCAGTATGCCGAGTTCTTCCACCCTCATCTCAAGCAACATGGATACGAAGGGTGTCATTATCCGAGAACGAGAGCCCGGACCATGCCTCCGGAAGAGGCCAAGCTGGTCGATGGCTGTGCGACCTTCTGGAAGGCCGACAGGTGAGCAGGACTCGAGGCATCGGAGGCATCTTCACTCACTGTCGTTCTTCAGATTTCAGCTCATTGAGACCCAAGTCATCGAGTTCAACCAGGTTGCGCTTCAAAAGATTGATATGCGGACAGATGACATGTTCAACCGAGTCATGTCCCGAGACAATATTGCGGTGGTCTGCAACTTTGAGCTTATCGCATCTGGTGCTCGGTTAATGGTGTGCAACGCCCATATTTACTGGGATCATCGGTATCGAGACGTCAAGTTGGTCCAGACGGGAATGTTGATGGAAGAGCTCGAAAAGGCAATCGATAGATTTGCAAGTCTGCCACCGAAACCTCAGACTGGATCGGAATACAACAACGGCAAGTCTCCATCCTACGATCGCCGCAAACATGGGCTCGACATTCCTTTCATTCTGTGTATGGATACGAACTCGACATTGGACTCGTCAGTCTACAATTACCTGTCAACAGGTACAGTGCCTCCAGATCACGAGGATTTCATGTCGCACACCTACGGAACATACACCAACAAGGGCCTGACTCACGGTCTGGACCTCGAGAGTGTATGCGCCAGCTTTGGTGGTATGAAAATGACCAATCATACGCCGACGTTCAAGGAGGCGATCGACTACATCTTCTTCACTCCCCAGAATCTTTCGGTACTGAGCGTACTAGGTGACGTGTCTCAAGACTATCTGGACAAGACGGTCGGGTTTCCAAACGTCCATTTCCCGTCCGAGTGAGTTTTGTGACGGTCTTTCTATAGGTCTCAACTGACGTACGCCTAGTCACATCCCAGTCTTTGCCCAGTTGAGAATCAAGGGCAAAGTCGATCCTAGTGCGTCCGGTGACGACAAGCCGAATGGCTTCCGTCGCCGGGACTGAGTTGTTCCTTCATATTCGCAGCGTTTGACTACCAGTATCATGGCGCCTGAATGCTGCGATATATGGTGTCTTCGCCCCGATGTGTATAGTATGTAATATGCGAGTGAATTGTGAGCGGAAAGTGTAGGCGCGGCGTGAAGAGCGGATCTAGGAGAAGATCAAGTCGGACAGGAACAAGCCTGGCGTGTGCTTTGTACGGGAAGGTCTGCACTCTCGGCTCATCCCATCTCCCTTCTCTCGGAACCAACAGTGTAAAGTGTGTCGTCTCTACCGTCCATATCCCCATATCCAATATGAAAGATGAAGCCAAAGAACGGGATCAAATTTCAACTCGAAATCTGAAACGAGCGCGTTTCGTGTTGCGACACAGAGTTTGACCGACCGAACAGGACAATAGAACCATTTCTTTCGACTTTCATGCTTGTTGGACACGCTCATCAAGACACTGCGGCCCATCCAATAGCCATCGATCTTGTTTGATTATACGACTCTCCGGGCATATTGACCGCTTTATATTCCCATTCCTCTTGGCCCCGCTGGATCCTCTCATCTTGTCATACACAATCACATCAGCATGTCTTTAAGTCTCGCCGACGAATTAGGAGAGGCATTCGACTCTGGTCCATCCGGCTCAGTGATGAGCTTGAAGGATGAACTTGACTTTGAGCTAGATGGGTATGGTGCTCAGCATCATGGTGATGATGAGGGTAGGTGTTGACGACCGATTGATCTGACATGCAGCTGATGTCAGAGCAGAATTCGCTTACGAAGGCTATCAGGATCAGGCGGAAACTCATTCGATGCACCTTGATCCATCGCCCTCTCGTAGTCATACGATATCTTCCAGCGGATTTGCCCCACACCATCGAACGCAGCTTTCAAATGAATCGGGTTCGACAATTGGACCACTCTCAACTTCCCTTTCAGATGAAATTCTAGACAACGGACGCTCAGGAACGCCAGACCCGTCTGACCCACAAAATTTGTATCCTTCTTCTACGGATGATCTAGACGGGATGCCCTTATCGCGCTCTGCCTTTCAGCCGCACAAGATCGAGAAGGATCCCATAGTCATCCTTCGATCCGTTCTCGCCTCGACTTCTGCATTTCGCTCATCACTGGCCAGCATAGATGTCCCGGTATCAAACTCGTCTCGAAGCGTGCCTTCGGCTGACCGACCTTTTGTCCTCCTCTCCTCTGACGTGGAGGGCCGCCTCATGCGCTTGCTGGAACAAATATTAGAGTCGGATCGCCGCCGAGAGGACCAATGTCGCGAGTTGACGATCTTGCTGAGGGATAGTGCTTCGGTGAATTGGGAAGGCATTGATATATGGGAGATCGTCGGCGAAGACGTCATCAATGGACCATCGGATGATGACGAAGTGGCTACCGCAGGTTTTTCACGAGGGGTCCAGCGCCTGGGTTGGACGGGAGATCGTCGCTCGCCTCCGCAAGATGTTTTGGAGAATTCCTGGATCGCCGTGCGGGAGACGTGGAGGCCGCCAAATCCGTCAGGGTTACCCAATGAATCTTCGCACGAACTCGATCCAGATCAATTGATGGAGGTGTCTGACGGACCGCATCAGACTGTTACAAATGGCTCTCCTCTCAACGAATTCTCTGGTACCGACAGGCAACCTCCGAGCAACACCCCTGCCCTGCCTCGCGAAACTGCTCAGCTGATTCGAACCTCAGAAGATCTTTCGCGTACCTTGGCTAGCCTCACAGAGACAGCTCACTCAACCTCATCGCTCACTACCGCCACAGCGAGGCGCATCAGAGGGATCAGAGCTGGTGTGGAGTCGTGGCGTGAGCGCGAAGCCCAAGAAGATGCGGCGAGGGTAGGCGTGAACGACTGGGAGCGGACGAGACTCAATGCTGGCCTCGGTGCCGTAGCAACCACAAAAGATATTTTGGACAGAGAGCTCGAGGGTTTTCGCAAAGCGCTTGACCATGCTGGAAAACGGATGGAGACGATAAGGGGTAGTACAAGGGATCTGTGGCGGCAGCTGGTGGCTGCTTAATGGTAGGTATGTCTCGATGGAATGGGTATGGACATTCATGCATGGGGACCGACTTACGTCATTCAAGAGCTCGACGATGCGGTTGCAGGCGGGTCCAGAGTACGGACGTGCACCGTCGAAGCGACCGTCGCGCCTCGTCGGCGTAGTCCATTGGGAACGTCAAATCTGAATCCCTCGGAGCCGTGGGATGTACCAGTCTTGTGACCTTTTGTCCTCCACAGATGATAATTTTTCCCCTCCCTCATGTCTGCTCCGCGCTGAATGGTTACCAAGGACATGGCGCCGCTGGTGAGATTCCGACGATATCCACGCTCACCCTCCGTCACGGTGAAGACCGCAGACGTACCATCAGCGAGGTCGTCGTCTACTTGACTTTCGCAAAGCGAAATGACAGGATGAAGGAATCCAGTCGAGGCAATCTCCACGACAGAATAAGGCACTTCAGTGCCTGCCACACTCGTATGTGTCGACCTGTATCGAACGCTGGGTAGGTCATATCGATCGAATGGCTTGTCTTTCGTCCACTCTGCCTCGGTCCCTCGGATAGCCGCTGTTCTCTCACGCCTCGGTCCAACGGCCAAAGCCGAAGCTCTGCTATCTGCACGCATCTGTTGAGCATAAGACAGTTCAGTTGGACGTAGGAACTCTTCAAGGTGTTTTTCATTGAGATTGAAAAAGTCCAGACCCAAAGACTGGGCGTACTCTTCGAGCTCTGCAAATCGCTGAGGACCACCTAGCTCTTTGATATCAGCCTCGCTGAGTATGGAAGTCTCTGTAACGGGCCCATTCGGATCATAGACACCAGTAACGATCGAGTTGTACGGGATGGTTACTGTCCGGCCGTTGATTTCTTCCGTCCTCGTTGTAGGTTGGGGCATTGCTGGGAAAGACCAGTGGGTCGAGGGATAGGAATAGGGGGTTTGATGTTGGGCATGGCAATCGAAGTTTGAAAGTACAGTGGCAGTGGAGGGTGGGATAGTGGGTTGTGACGAGTTGGTGAATGACGCTGCTGTGGCTGGAGCTGTGGTCTCTTGGAGATATCGTGTCAACTCTGGCGGAAGTGCGATATGGATAGGTCCCGTATTTGGGTCATTTACAGTGATGTAAGAAGGCGCAACGGTGGTTCGACCCTGACTGGCCGGCACTGATTCTTGTCCCACATTCGGGTATCCCATTGGCGAACTCTGGATCCAGGGAGATACTGATTGAACTGGATTCGGAAGCGACAGCGGCAAAGAGCTCGGCCATGAGCCAGTCTGATAGGTACTCGGCGCATAGTTTGACTGCATTGTATGTTGTGGCCTGTACGATAATCCACTGTACGCGGACGACTGTGGACTGTACCCGTGTCCCATGGCAGACGGCACGAACGAGACGGCGGATGACGGATGTGAACCAAGGTTTGGGGGTCCATACCCATTCTTCTTGAGGATTCCTCCTGTTCTGCGAGGATGAGAGACAAAGGCAGAATCTGATGAATACCCGACACTCTTCTTTGGTGAAAGGCTCAGTCTAGTGGTAGAGGCAGGTTCGGACATTGAGGCGTCGAAAGCCGCGTTGACTTCAGCGAGACTTCTGTGTCGGGGAGCATTACTTTCCAGGTTCTTCTTATTGACCTCTGCTTGCCTCTCCCACTCAACCTCCTGGGGACTGGTCACTTGACGAGAGGCAAGGCTGAGCGTATCTGCCCAAGAGACTGCATCCCCAGTCGGCGCTTTAAGATGAGCAGACTCGGTTGATTCTTTTTGTCTCACTGCGTTAGTGAAATAGGGATTGGCGGGTCTCGACATGGCTGAAGCTTCCGCTCCGGACAAATGCATCACTCCACTGTCCCCAGCCATGGAGGAAGGACGAGGTAGGCCATATGACGAAGTCGGTGGCGGGTAGAAGGAATGAGCTGTACCAGTGAGTGTATCGTGATAGGGATATCCATGATTCACCCAGCCGCCACTGCTTCCTCCCACCGATGACTGCCATGGTCCAGGATTCGTAGCGCTCGGGTACTGAGATACGGCATTTTGAGCAGCGCCATAGCCACCAAAACTGTGCTGGTTACTGTAGACGCCTCCGTGAGACAGCCCGTGATGAAGGTTCCAGCCATGAGGAGCGGCAGCCGACATGATAATTGTGTAAAGTGGCAAAATATGTATGCGGAAGGTGATTTGGGCGGGCGAGATGAGGGGTCGCGACGTCAAGAATGGGGGCGAAAGGACCGGATAGAGGTGGATAAATGCGACTGTGATCCGTCGATATGGGGTTCTGAATGTTCGTGGTGGTGAATATGATCTCGTGATGCCTAGCGGGCTCAGCCAGGCATAGCGGTTCCGTGCTTGTGGTGGTGAACTGTGTCGAAGGGGTGTCGACGGAATATTGATGATATCGATAGGTCGATCGAGCGCAAAAATCATCCGCCACCCCTGCCATCACTCCTTTCCTTGGGGCCAATATGAAAGGAAGAAGAGGAGCTCGTCCGAAACAAGTGTTCATCTGTAAGTATCCATCAGTAAGTACACCGCGGGTCATGTGTTGATGGCAACGATCTGGATCCCGCGAGGGACACAAGGGTATGTCCATACATTCCGTGTTTGAGTATGATAATACAGAGATCAAAGAGGGTCCAAAAGCGGTTTGGCTTGTGTTAGCGTGGCAGTTCCTAGTCGTCTGATGTCTTTCTGGATACTCAGTTAGATCCCCGAGATCTCGACCGCTTCCCCTTGCTAGAGGTCCGCATATCTGGTCGCCGCGAGACACTACTGTTGACCCTTTTGACGCGTCGACTTCGTCCACGCTCCGCATTTCGAGTCTCGTCCGGCGTCTCTAGTCTGATCAGACTGATGCAGAGCTGAGCGCAACCCATGATGAAAGCACATAGGACGAAGATGGTCGGCGCGTACCATCCAACCGTCACTGCAAAGAGATTTCCAAAGATCAGAGGCGAGATCAAGGTGGCTCCAACGGCTGAAATGACGCTGATGGCTCCGAATAATCTACCGGCTTCAGCTTGACTTGGAATCAAAGATAGCGCCAGGGAATTCAGAGCTGGTCCGGTTGCTGAGCCCAGAGTGATGACCATGGAGCACAAAACATAATTTCTGGCATTCTGTCCAAACGCCAACAGGGTCCATCCGGTGAATTCGATGAACATGCAGACCCGCACAGTGACCAAATCCAGGAGCGAAGGTTGAGGCTTTGCCATGGTGACGGCCTTTACACTCGAAGCGGTCGTGGATACGGACGGGTCTCGACCGGATGAGTGAGGCTCGGAGGCGTCGGGAGCTGGTTCTGGAAGGCTGTTTCCGATCAGTCCGGCCTGCCTGAATCGCGGCTTCGCGTAGTGCATAATGACTGGGAATAGTCAGCCAGGTGTCCGTAACACCCTGCAGGATGCTCACTCGGAAGAATGAGCAGCAATACTGTACCACGGGTGGCACCAAGCAGAGACATGTAAGGTCCCACCTGGACTCGTCAGCATGTCATGGTCTCTTGTCACCTCACCTCGGCCGATGTCCATCCAAAGGCGAAGAACGCATATTGCATCTTGACGATGAGATTTCCCTGGGCATTGGTCAGCAGACTATCAAGCTTGATCTGGCAAGCTCGCTCACCATCATCAAGGAGCACACAAACATTCCCAGGCCTACGAGGGTCAAGTTGTAGTCTTTGCCTCTTCCATCGGGCCTTTCAACCGGTGCAAAGACTTGAAGAGGTCTAGCGAATCTTGTCATTCGCCTGAAGAGCCGCTTGGCATTGCCAACGAATCTTTTTCGTCGACGACTATGTCCTGCGGTTGAGAATCGCCTGCCAGATACGCCAGGCGTGGCGGGCTCTTCCGTCTCATCGGGATCTTCGTTCTCCCATTCTCGCTCCATGGCGTCTCTCCTCTTTTCGGCGAGACGTGAGATCTTGGCCATCTTTCGAAGATGTCGTCTGGCTTCGGACGAGAGGGATTCCGGTAAAAGGAAGTAGTAGGCGGGAATACTGACGATATGGAGGATGACATTGGCGTAGAATGGGATCATGCTGTGGAAGAGTCAGTGCGCACTCAGATGTTTTGGTAAGACTCACATATTGCCCGTGGCCTTGATCAGCAAACTACCCAGGACTGGACCGGAGGCAAAACCGAACATTGTGATTCCGGCGAGTCTGGAGAATGCAGAGGCCCGAGAACCATCAGGCGTCGTGTCGGAGATGTAAGCATGGACAGTGGCTGAGATTGTAGAGTATCCTCCCAAGAGACCGTCTAAGAAAGGTCCGATAAGCAAAGCTCGGTATCCACCCGGTGCTAGATATGGGAAGGATGCAACGAGGACGAAATTAAGCTCTCTGCACGGTCCCGTCAGCCAAAGTCCATGCTATTCTATTGATAAGCCTATCTCACCCCAGCGCCAGCCCGACGGTGGTCAGGGACATGAGCTTTGATCTGCCAACCTTGTCACTCTTCTGACCCCAATAACCAGTTGTCAGGGCAGATAGAATACCTGCAACGAGCATCATGCCTGAGAGATGTGTCAGGACCGGCACTACCATGTTAGACTCACTCATGGTCAGACGAGCTGCGGCGGCCTGGACTTTGGGATCACGCTTGCAAAGAGCCGGATCGATAGCTCTGAATGGTGGATGACTGTTGATGGGTGACGATCCTTGACTTCCGTTGCCAGCAGGGGTATCGTCACTTTGACCCGGTTGACCGTCGGGATCAGTTGGAGATTGGGTTGGATGAGGGATGGGTCCTGAGGGGTAGAGGATTGTGGATGACGGCGATTGGGATGAGGGAATGTCATGACCTGGGTTGGAGGCTTGTTGTTGGTGTGACATATTCCATTCGTACATCTCTCTTTGCATTCGCAAGAACCACTCGTCTGCTGGGGATTTGGCGGGCTTATCTGTAGTCGGTACAGAGACATTGGTCTGTAAGTCAGAGGTCCAAGGTGACTCGACATTCGACAAGGATGAGAATGACATTTGAAGGTCTTGCGCCAGGGTCATGTCCTCCATCGACGAGGGCTGTCTAGGAGGGTGCGAAAGACAGGCCAGATTGATGTACAATTCACTTCTCGGAGCGGCCGACATTCCGCCAGTCAATGTGGCTGTAATGATGAAAGGGTATATCCAAGCTGGTCTTGGTTTGCGCCATAAGGATCGTCTAGCGATGGATCCCACTCTCGCAGCTTCCCATTCGGCATCGTGGATGCTCTGCTCATCTGGCACATCTTCTTCGCTCTCCTCCTCGGAAATCTCGTCATCTTCCTCTTGTTCGGCATCAGGATGATCATGGGGATTGTGATGATGATGATGGTTGTGTCCCGTTTGACCGTCTACGTTTGTTGTTGGGACACCATCCGGGTACAGCCACCTCGTTACTCCATCGTCTATTGGACCGGGCTCGCCTCCGAAAGTAAGAACTTCCGAAGCGATGAACTCTTGGGCCTGTCGCCTGGCGTGAGATTGATTGGACGTTACGGAGACGGCCGAAGTGAATGAATGCTGTCTAGAATTGTGAGGTCGGACATGCCTAGGTACTGATAAGGAAGCTTTGGAAGGTGCACCACTCGGTGTCGCCGACATGGTAGACTCAAAGTCTCTGTACGTACAGCTTGAATCGAGGGACGCTGATCAATGTAGAGATAGGGAGGGGATGACCACGCGTTGAGTTCAAGGCAAGGTGGGGGGGGAGGGAAGTTGAAAATAGGCCAAAAGGGCGCGGCAGAGATTACACCGTTTCCACCGAAGCGATGAGGGTCGGTCGCTTTCAATCGAAAGGTCAACCTTTGAAGGGACGGTCTGGGACCGACTCAGATGGCTCCAGACTACAAGCAGGGTTAGCCGCTATCTCTCTCAGTCATTCAACTTTCAAGCTGGA